>NC_138978.1:59263368-59586754 GCF_964341445.2 Mesoplodon mirus
TCCTCCCGGACTGGGGCATGAACCCGTGTCCCCCACATCGGCAGGCGGACTCTCAAGCACTGTGTCACCAGGGAAGCCCTAGCCTCTGTCTTCTTAAAGAGTAAAGTACAAAAGGAAATCCACCAGTAGATATTGGGAATTCAAAGGCTACATTTTCCCCAAATCTCCACCCGCAGGAGACTACTGAACAATTCAATAGGGAAACAATTTCATCCTTGAAAATTTGTAATCACTTGCTGGTGTTATGCAGCTACAAACACTCGGTGGTCCAAAATGATTCAAGCCATAAACTTAATTTAAATTGGTACCATACTGGCAAAGCCCTTAGAGACTGAAAGTGACAAATACAAATCCATTTTGAAAAGTCATCTTTGTCCTGTGCCTCAGTATATTTACATAAATAATTTTTCAAGGTCAATAACCAGCACACAGTAAAAAACAACGAGGCACAGAGAAGCTTGAAAATATTCTCAGGATACTGGAAATCATAAAAAGTGACCAAGAAGTTTTTAAGAAGAACCAAATAAAACTTCTAGAAATGAAAATCACAATTACTGATATTAAAAAAAAAACAAAAACCAGTGGTTTAACAGCATATTAGACATAAATGAAAAGAGAATTAGAGAACAGGAAGTTTATGTCATAAGATTTTGCAGAATACAGCACAGAGATTCAGAGAAATGACTATATGAAAGAGAGATTAAGATTCATGGAAGAGAGAGTGACAACTCTCAAGTGTAACTAAACTCTACATTTAGTTAGAGTTCTAGAAAGAGAGGAGAGACGTGATATGACAGAGGTAATATTTGAAGAAATAATGGTCTCTACTTTTGCAGAACGGATGAATGGTATCAATCCACACACTCAAAAAGTCTAACAAATTCTAAATAGGAAATGAGAAACCAAGAAAGGAGGAAGAGAGGGAGGGAAGAACTAACTAATGAGTGAACTTCACCCTAGATTCACCATAAAACTAATGAACACCAAAAAAAAAAAAAAAGATATTGGGGTAGGCTGTGGGGGTGAAGATCATTATCAAAGGAACAACATTTAGACTGACAACTGACTTCTACAGCAAGGTAGACCAGATGACAGTACAATGATATCCCTCATGAGGTGAAAGAAAATAATTGTTCACCTATTATTCTGTTCCTAGTGAAAATATCTTTCAACACTGAGTGCACAATATAGACATTAAAAAAAATAGAACCACAGAGAATTTGCTACTATCCAGACCCTTGAAAAAGGGAATCCCGAAGGATGTCATTCTGGAAGAAAGAATGTGATCTCAGAGGGAAGCTCTGAGATGCAAGAAAAAATGAAGAGCCTAGAAAGTGGTCAATAAATAAATAAAAATTAAATCTAATCAATGCATTGTTGTTCATTACACAACACTAATAATGTCTTATCAGATCCAAAAACAAGTTAAATACACAAAAGTAAAAGCATGGAAGTTAGGAAGAGAGTACGTGAAGTTAGTGTTTAAAGCCTTTGTAGTATCAAGCACAAAAATAACACTATTGGCTAACTTTTGACTTGATAGACTATGTATATATATAAATTTTATCTAACCTCTAAAAGAACAGACACAGAGAATACACCCTATAAATCAGTAGAGAGTGAAAAATTAAGTGGCAAAAATAAACAATATCACATGTGGTGATGGATTTAAAATACATTAGTTATTAATATTAATTAAATAAAATATCAGGGCTTCCCTGGTGGCGCAGTGGTTGGGAGTCCGCCTGCCAATGCAGGGGACACGGGTTCACGCCCTGGTCCGGGAAGATCCCACATGCCACAGAGCGGCTGGGCCCGTGAGCCATGGCCGCTGAGCCTGCGCGTCTGGAGCCTGTGCTCCGCAACAGGAAAGGTCACAACAGTGAGAGGCCCACGTACCACAAAAAAAATAAAAAATAAAATAAATAAAATAAATAAAATAAAATATCAATAGGTTAAATGCATCAGTTAAAAGACAAAGGTTTTCAGACTGGTTAAAAACACTATAGGGACTTCCCTGGTGGTGCAGTGGTTAAGAATCTGCCTGCCAATTCAGGTGACACAGGTTCGAGCCCTGGTCCAGGAAGGTCCCACATGCTGCCAAGCAACTAAGCCGTGCGCCACAACTACTGAGCCTGTGCTCTAGAGCCTGCAAGCCACAACTACTGAGCCTGCATGCCACAACAACTGAAGCCCACGTGTCTAGAGCCCATGCTCTGCAACAAGAGAAGCCACTTCAATGAGAAGCCCGTGCACCACAATGAGGAGTAGCCCCTGCTCGCCACAACTAGAGACAGCAACAAAGACCCAATGCAGCCAAACATAAATAATAAAAAATTATTAAAAAAAAATTTTAAAAACAATACAATTTCAATTTACCTGGGAAATATAAAATTTATATGCACCTAAAAACATAGCCTCGGGGCTTCCCTGGTGGCGCAGTGGTTGGGAGTCCGCCTGCCGGTGCGGGGGACGCGGGTTCGTGCCCCTGTCTGGGGGGATCCCGCGTGCCGCGGGGCGGCTGGGCACGTGGGCCATGGCCGCTGGGCCTGCGCGTCCGGAGCCTGTGCTCTGCAGCGGGAGGAGGCCATGGCAGTGGGAGGCCCACGTACCACAAAAAAAAAAAAAAAAAAAAATAGCCTCAAACTATGTAAGAGAATACCAGAACTATAAGAAGAAATAGACAAATCCACAATTATATGGAAAGTTTAAAAATACATCTGTTAAAAAAAATACATCTGTTAATAATAGAATAAGAAGACCAAAAAAAATCACTGATAGATAATTCAAACAATGATGCTTAATAAAGTTGACCTAATTGAGATTTTATATATGTATTACATTCAACAACTGCAAAATAAATACTCTGAAGTCCACATAGAACATTTCAAAAATGGACTCATACTAGATCATTTAAGCAAGCCTCAATAAATTTTATTAAAGGACCAAGTTAACGCAGAAGAGGTTTTCTGACCATAATGTGATCTAACTACATCAATAATAAAAAGGTAAACAGAACAGACACAATATTTGGAAAATTACTCATAATGGAAATTTAAAAAAATTTTTTCAATTGAATGATTAAAAAAGAAACACTACCTATCAAAAACATGTAGGATACACCTAAAAAGTACTTAGAGGGTTGAATTATAGCCTTAAATGTTATATTAAAAAATTTTAAAGGCTAACAATTAACAAGCCAGTCATCCACCTCAGGGTATGAGAAAAAAACAGTAAAATAGAAAGAAAGTAGTAAAAAAGATATTATAAATAAGAACAAAAATACATGAAATAGAAAAAATACATAGCAGAGAGGAACAATAAAGCCAATAGTTGGTTCTTTGAGAACGCTAATTAGGGTGTCAAATGTCTGGTGAGAGAGAGAGAGGGGCACAGCTATCAGGAATGAAAAGGGGCATATTACTCAAGATGTTGCAGACACTGGAAAGATCAAGAGGATGACTAAATGTAGTCTATATGGACTAATTTCCTAGCGGAAAAATTAGCAAAGCCTATAATAATATAAAAAACTTGAAAATTCTTATAACCATTAAATAAATTGAATCATTCATAGGAAATCCACAAAGAAAACTTAATGTGAATATTTTTAAGAAACAAAGTATTCTAATATCACATAAACAGAAAATAAAAAAGGAAACAACTCCCAAACTTCATAATAAGATACTAAAAGTTATCATGGACAATATGACAAAATATAATTTAGCGTAATTTGATTTACAGACATTAATTTAAAAATCTGAAACAAAATTTTAGCAAACTGAATCCAGCAATACAAAAGGATAATATGTAAAACCAAATTGGATTTATCCTAGGAATACAAAGTTGGTTTAACATTGAAAATGAATCAATGTAATTTGTCATTATTAAAGGCAAAAAACCATATGGCCACCTCTATCTATTTTTAAGAAGCAAATGGTTTAAAAAAATCAACATAGATTCTTAATTTTAAAATTCAGCAAACTTGAAGTACAAGGGAACTTTAAAGTCAATTAAAGTCAATTAATACAGTAAATCTAGAGCAAACATCATACTAGTGAAATACTGGAAGCTTTCTCTTTGAAAAAGGGAAAAATGGAAAGATTCCTACTATCATCTCTTCTATTCGACATCACACTGGTAGTTTCTTAAAGATTAGTTGCAATGTAGAATCTGAAACCGTATCAGTGTACTATGTATTCTGTTATATTAAAATCCATTGCTCTTTCTTTTTACTTTGAGTGTAACTTTTTTCTTAATTAATTAATTTATTTATTTATTTTTATTTTTGGTTGCGTTGGGACTTTGCTGCTGTGTGTGGGCTTTCTCTAGTTGCAGTGAGCGGGGGCTACTCTTCCTTGCGGTGCACGGGCTTCTCATCGCAGTGGCTTCTCTTCTTGCAGAGCACGGGCTCTAGGCACGTGAGCTTCAGTAGTTGTGGCGAGCGGGCTCAGAAGCTGTGGCACACGGGCTTAGTTGCTCCGCGGCATGTGGGATGTTCCTGGACCAGGGCTTGAACCCATGTCCCCTGCATTGGCAGGTGGACTCTTAGTGACTGTGCCACCAGGGAAGCCCCACTCTGAGTGTAACTTTTAACATAAATCAAGGTGTTTAAACATCACACATTAGTCATTTGGAAAATATTAGTAACTGAGTTATGCAGATTTTCCAAATGTTAGCTCATGTTTCCTAATATAATATCAAAAATCTCACATTTGTTAATATCACTACTGATGTCATCAGAAAAAACATACTCAGTGTACAATGTACTTGAGATTTATTAAAATTAATTTTTACTGCTTCATTTATGATATTCCTTTTTTTTTTCAAACAGCTGGACTCCAGTGGATAGAAACCCTGGGGAGATGTGCTCAGAGTAAACAGTTCATTATAAAGAAGTTTTTTCTTTTAATTTTAAATTTATTTTTTATTTATTTATTTTTGGTTGCATTGGGTTTTTGTTGGTGCAAGCGGGCTTTCTCTAGTTGTGGCAAGCGGGGGCTACCCTTTGTTGTGGTGGGTGGGCTTCTCATTGCAGTGGCTTCTGTTGTTGTCAAGCACAGGCTCTAGGCATGCAGGCTTCAGTAGTTGTGGCACACAGGCTCAGTAGTTGTGGCTCATGGGCTCTAGAGTGCAGGCTCAGTAGTTGTGATGCACGGCTTAGTTGTTCCACGGCATGTGGGATCTTTCCAGACCAGGGCTCGAACCTGTGTCCTCTGCACTGGCAGGCAGATTCTTAACCACTGTGCCACCGGGGAAGCCCCCATTTATGATATTCTTAAGTGAAACTGGCATTTTCTTTGGTAAGTGGTATTTAAGAATACAATGACTACCAATACAGTTTGCTACCATTGCCTTGATTTGGGCTAAGCTCCCAGAAGTTTTTCCCCACCATTGCTTTTGCTCTGCCCATGCAGATGTTAACACAATGAAAAAGGCAAATAACATATAAGTTTTATTATAAAAATAGTTTTGTCCTCACAGACTCCCAAAAGTATCAGGGACCTTGAGATTTGAGATGTTTACAGACCATTCTTTGAGAATCACTGCTCTAGGATACAAGCCTAGAAGTGAAACTGCTTTGTCAAAGGTATGTATAACTTTATCTTTACTGGACAGTGCCACACCCTTTTCCAAAATAGTTGTATTAATTTATATTCTCATCAACAGCTCAGGAGATTTCCCACCACTCCACATTATCACTACCAGTTGGTACTGCATTGGTACTTTATTGTCATTTTATGCTGCATTTGCAATGAGGGGAACTAGGTGGAGGAAGTAGTCATACATTTATTGGCTTTGTGGACTCAATCTTTTATGAGGTGCCTATTCAAATATTCTGCCTGTTTTCTATTGGGTTACCTGACTTTTGCATAATGACTTGTATGAGTTTTTATATGTTTTAGATTCAAGTCCTTTGTTGGTTATATCTGTAGCTAATATCTTCTCTTATGCCATGGCTTGAGTTTTCACTCTCTTAGGTATCATTTCATGAATAAGAGTTCTTCAATGTCATCTAATTTATCCATTTTTGTAGCTTTGCTTTTTGTATTATTTAAGAGTTCTTTCTCTATTCTGAAGTCATAAAAATTATTCCATATTTTCTTCCTAAAACTTAGGTTTTAAATTAAAAACACATTATTTATGGGACTTCCCTGGTGGTCCAGTGGTTAAGACTCCACCTTCCAATTCTGGGGACACGGGTTTGATCCTTGGTTGGGAACTAAGATCCCACCTGCCACAGGGCAGCTAAGCCCACACGCGGCAACTAAGCCCGCACACTGCAACTACTGAGTCCACACACCTCAACTAGAGGGAAGCCTGCGTGCCTCAACGAAGATCCCGTGTGCTGCAACTAAGACCCTATGCAGCCTAAACAAACAAACAAACAAACAAACAAATAAATAAATAAATAAAATGTTAAAAAACACATTTATGTTAACATGTAATGAGTTTATTTTTTTAATAAAATAATTTAAAAATTAATAAAATAATAAAAAATTTTCAGTTTCAATTTCTAATGCAATAAATAGTCATAGATATAACTTTATAAATAAAAGCTCCATGGGGTCCTCAATAATTTTTAAGACTGTAAAGGGGTCTTGAAACCACAAAGTTCAAGAACCACTGTCCTAGAGAAACTTCTGCATTGTGCCCTAGAGGTAAGCACAAGATTTTCTTAGTAGCATTGTTCTGAATAGCCTGAAACTGGAAACAATTCACAGTTATCAAAAGTAGAATACATAAATTATGGGTTGAATATAGTTACTATGGACAGTAGACAGCAGAGAAAGTGAACAAAGTATAAGACATGGATGCTGTATACAACAACATGGATGAATCTAACATAATATTGAGCAAAAGAAGACACAAAATAATGTCTATAGTATGACTGCATATGTATAAGTTTTATAACAGGCAAAATGAAACTAGATTTAAAGGATGCTTGCATCAGGATGGATAAACAACAAGGTCCTACTGTATAGCATAGGAAACTATATTCAATATCCTGTGATAAACCATAATAGAAAAGAATATTTAAAAGAATATATGTATAACTGAGTCACTTCGCTGTACAGCAGAAATTAACACAACATTGCATATCAACTATACTTTAATAAAAAATTTTTTAAACATAAAGGATGCTCTTGCATAGCTGATAAAATACACATTAGTTGGTAAAATGCAGAAAAGCAATGAAATAATTGCCATAAAACACAGAATAAAGGTGATTTTAACTGGGGGTGGGATGGAGAGTTTGTGTTTCTAGGGAGCCAGCAATATTCTATATCTGGATCACAGTACTGGTTACATAGGTGTTCATTTTATAAATTATTCTTTAAACTATGCATATACATTTTATGCATTTTCCTATATATATTACATATGCTTCCTGTAAACTTCTACAAAGTCCTTATATTCTTCAAAGAAATTTCACACACATTTTAAACAAATGTCATTTGATCTTTCAATTACCACCTGTGGCTCCTGTGAAAAACCTGTCTACATTAGTCAGGGCCCCACCAGAAGAGAAATCATTTATTTGTGCAAATTTGGTAATTTGAGGAGAATTTAATAAAGGGATTCTTTACAAAAGTGTGGGCAGGATTTAAGGAACCCAAAAGTGATAATAAAATACCCTGGTATTAATAACTTAGTAGTTCCATTACCACACATAGACTTGAAGGGGCAAGGAGAGAAAGCCAGTATAAGAACCAGGAAATACAGCTGTGTGAAGAGAGCTGCTTGACAGGAGCTAGGACACCTAGTGGAAGGATGCAGCCTGCTCGCAGTACAGTGACTATAGAAAGAGCGTTAATACGCTGTCTGTACTCTTTTCCCTTCTTTCCTCTGATCCTCTTTCTGTGCTCCCTTGTTGATGAAACAGACTAGAAACCAGAAGGAAGTGATGCAGTGCATTTAGGTCAACCTCCCAGGGAATGTGCCAGAAAGAAGAAGGGTAGAGAGTAGATCTGGAGTGATGAGAAGCTGGTCACATGTCTATCTGAACCTAAAATGTTAGCCACCTCCATTATTTTTCTTTTAAAGCACGTGGTCTGGGGGAAAGGGAAACATGACTAAGTGAAATAAAACAGAGCTTGTATAATCCTTGCTTCTGCAGCAGGTCACAGGGCCTAAGCTGGTACTCAACGCTACCTTCTATGTCCCATTTCTATTCTTTTTCTTTTTATTTTTTGGCCACACTGTGGGGCTTGTGGGATCTTAGTTCCCCAACCAGGGATCAAACCCAGGCCCCTGGCAGTGAGAGCATGGAGTCCTAACCACTGGACTGCCAAGGAATTCCCCTCCCATTTCTTTTCCTTTTTTAAAAAAATTTTTATTTATTTATTTATTTTTGGCTGTGTTCGGTCTTCGTTTCTGTGCAAGGGCTTTCTCTAGTTGCGGTGAGTGAGGGCCACTCTTCATCGCGGTTCGCGGGCCTCTCACTGTCGCGGCCTCTCCTGTTGCGGAGCACAGGCTCCAGACGCGCAGGCTCAGTAGTTGTGGCTCACAGGCCTAGTTGCTCTGCGGCATGTGGGATCTTCCCAGACCAGGGCTCGAACCCGTGTCCCCTGAATTGGCAGGCAGATTCTCAACCACTGAGCCATCAGGGAAGCCCTCCTGTTATTTTCTATCAGCACTTTGGCTGAGTGTTTTTGTTCATTTTTTTTGTTTTGTTTCTTACCCATCTCCTTGTTCCAGGCTGCAGGAATAAAGATGCTTTTGCCTGCTTTTCTAAAACATGTTTGGAGAGACCTAAAATTCATACATATGGGATATGAGGCATGGTAGTCTTGTCTTCATTAGGCGAATGCACTTTTCCAGTGACCAGACTTGGCCCCTGAGCCAAAGAATGCTAGGAGGTTGTCCCCTGCATCACTGAATTCTTTTTTTTTTTTGTCAGTTTTTTAAATTGAAGTATAGCTGATTTACAATGTTGTGTTAATTTCTGCAGTACAGCAAAGTGATTCAGTTATATATATACGGTACATTCTTTTTTTTAATATTCTTTTCCATTATGGTTTATCACAGGATATTGAATATAGTTGTCTGTGCTATACAGTAGGACCTTGTTGTTTATCCATTCCATATATAAAAGCTTACATCTACTCATCCCAACCTCCTACTCCATCTCTCCCCCAAACCCCTCCCCCTTGGCAACCACCAGTCTGTTCTCTATGTCCGTGATTCTGTTTCTGTTTCACAGATAAGTTCATTTTTGTCGTATTTTAGATTCCACATGTAAGTGATATCATGTGGTATTTGTCTTTCTCTTTCTGACTTACTTCCATTAGTATGATAATCTCTAATTGCATCCATGTTGCTGCAAGTGGCATTATTTCAACCTTTTTATGGCTGAGTAGTATTCCATTGTATATGTGGACCACATCTTTATCCATTCATCTGTTGATAGACATTTAAGTTGTTTCCATGTCTTGGCTATTGTGAATAGTGTTGCTATGAACAAAGGGGTGCACATATCTTTTTGAATTATAGTTTTGTCTGGATATATGTCCAGGAATGCACTGCGTCCCTGAGTTTTAAAAAGAATCTTCCCAGGACTTCCCTGGTGGTCCAGTGGTAAAGAATCCACCTTACAATGCAGGAGAAGCGGGTTCGATCCGTGGTCAGGGAGCTAAGATCCCACATGCTGCGGGGCAACTAAGCCCGCTCACCACAACTACGGAGCTCGTGCGCCTCAACTAGAGGGCCTGCGTGCCGCAAACTACAGAGCCCACGTGCCCTGGAGCCTGTGTGCCACAAATAGAGAAGAGAAAATCTGCACACCACAACTAGAGAAGCCTGTGCACGGCAATGAAGAGCCCACACACCACAACTAGAGATCCTGCATGCCTCAACGAAGACCTGACGCAGCCAAAAATAAATCAATAAATAATTTTTAAAAGCAAAAAAAGAGTCCTCCCTGGGACTTCCCTTGTGGTCCAGTGGTTAAGACTCCGTGCTCCCGATGCAGGGGGCACAGGTTCGATCCCTGGTCGGGGAACTAAGATCCCACACACCACATGGTGCAGCCAATAAATAAATAAATGAATGAATGAATGAATGAATGAATAAATAAATAAACAAACACCTTCCCTGTGCCATCCCCATGTAGCAGCAAGCCAATTACTGCTAATAAGGATACATCAGCCCTTCTCTATATATTGGCTCTATGGCCTGAGGAACCCCTAATGAGCAGGGGGAAATCAGCTTCCATGTCATTGGAACCACATCTATTACACTTCCTATCTTCCATATGAAGACACTGAAGCAAAGAGAGTTTGAGATATTTGCCTAAGACTGCGTAATTAGTACAAGAGCTGAGGCTAAAAGCTCAGCCTCCTGACTTGATTAATTTGTTTCCCACACACTGGAGGAGTACACCTGTGTCTTATCACTAACAGGTGGACATGGAAAATAGTAACATAATGTTAGACTGTAATAAAGGTGACTCATGGGGGGGAGAAACACATAGCAGCAGATGTCCCCTAAGTATTAAGGCACCGTAGGGAATAAGACATTTGTCATCCTGCTGTCTCACTGTGCCAAGCTCCAGCACTGAAGATGTTTTTGCTTCCAAAGCAGGGCCTTTTCCAAAACAATTCAGTGTGATGACTACTCAAGTGCATTTTAATGTGTTTCCTAATGAATTTCCTTGGTATTGGAAAAGAATACCATTTTTCTTTTGTACTCTCTCCTCTCCACTCCCCCAAAGGAATTCACATTGCTTTTTTTTTTTTAAGTTACAGAGGGTCCATACTAGTGAAGCAATAGGGCTCCTTCTAATCCATAAAACACCGTCAAAACAGATATTTCAGAAGTTTGTAAGTGACTATGCATTTTAGGATTTCCATCGTCTTTCTGGAGTTTAACTGATCAGTAGGCAGTAAGTGATGAGGCATAATGCTGGAAGGTGGGATGAGGCAAAGAAAGAAATAAAGAAGTGAGAATGAGTTACCCAAAGTGGAAACTTAGTTTGTAAGGGTTGGTGGCTCTTTACCTTAGTGATTTGAAGATGGTAATCACTATTTTATTGCTTTCATTATCTTTTTAATTTCTGAATTTTTAGATAGAAATCACCTGCTCTCTTGAACTTTGCCACAAAACTTTGTAAAAAAGGAGTGGAAGTTGGGAATTAATGTTTTATAAATGTTCTCCATTCTAAGATGAGGGATGAGGCCTTAAGTAACTTGGTCACCTTAGTCAACAGTGGGTTGAGATGCCTTGCTAAGAAGAAGAAGGAGAACCAATGTTGCAAATTAATCCTGTGCTAAAACACTCATTGGGGAAAATTTAATATAACATTTAATTTAGCACTTCAGTGCTCTATATCAAAGGAGAAAATAATGGGGGGATGCAGTCCATTCTTAAGTTGGTGGGAAAGATGTTTTTGGATAGGGGAGCTATTCACACATATCAGATCATGTAAGTTTGGTGGATGCTTTTTTCATCAGAAATGAAAAATCAGTCTACATTTTAAAAAATGATATTCATTTTGATCTTCTTGATCTTCTTGATCTTCTTTGCTGCTATCTCATTAACTCTCTGACTCTATACATTGAAGACCAGGATGTCTACCCTCATACTCTTAGTGATCACATCCACTTTCCTTGCCTTAAGTACTGTCTATATCAGTGCTTTTCAAACCTTTTTTCATTATTGCCTTTCTCCAAAGAGCCGTTTTAGATTTTTTCCCCTAATCGCACTGTCCCATGAAACTCTGATACTACATACACTCTGTATTTGTTTATGTGTTATGTGCTTCTGTGACTCTATTTTTCTTCGTATACCTTTTGCTCTAGCCACACTGAATTTGCTATTCCACATTTTACCTTAGTGGTAAAAGGGATTAAAGGAGTGATTATCTGTTCTCTTAATCCACATTGGCCAGGCATTAAAAGTAGAAATTTCCCTGGGTTAGAGCCACTACCATCATAAGTTTCCATAGTAGAGTGGAGCAGAAATTGATTGTGATGACAGATTCCTGGGAGAAGTAGTGACATTGCAATCAGGGATTGAGATTTTGGCACAGGGCGGGGAATATGCCCTGTTTATCTTTGTATTCCTACTTCCTGATTATGTCTTCTACCATTTGAAAGAGGACATATTAGTCTGCATAGTCTGCTATAACAAATAATGGTATAGTGCTTTATAATGTTATAATGTTACAATGTTTTATAATGTTTTTGGCAGCTTTCTGAGTTATGTTTAAATTTTGTTAATAAATATATGCACAGATCTAAAAAAAATAATAAAAATAAAAGTGAAGTGCACAGATCTTAAGGTTCAGTTCAATAGGTTTTACAATCGTACACACCCATGTAATTAGCACCTGAAGTTCCAGAAAGTTTCCATAACCTTTTGTTCCTTTCTTCTTTTTTTTCCTTTATGATAGCATTTTTTTTACTTCCTTTCTAATTAAATACCTTTCCTTCTCACTTTCTGATTTCTATCACCAGAGATTAGTTTTGCCTGTTCTTGGATTTCATATAAATGGAGTCATACCATGTACTATATTATTTTAGGTCTGGTTTCTTTCATTCAACGTGCTTCTAGATTCATTCATGTTTTTGTATGTATCACTAGCTCATTCCTTTTATTGCTGAGTAGTATTCATTTGTATGATTATGCCACAATGTGTTTATCCATTTCCTGTTGATGGACATTTGAGTTGTTTTCCATTTTTTAAGCTATTATAAATTCAACTGCTATGAACATTTTCATAGAAGGCTTTTTGTAGACATATCTTTCACTTCTCTGGGGTATATACTGAACAGACAAATTGCTGGTCACATGGTAACTTTAATTATTTGGGAAACTGCCAGACTGTTTTCCAAAGCAGCTGCATCATTTTACATTCCCACTGGCAATATACACAGGTTTCAACTTCTCCATATCTTTGTCAAAACTTGTTATTGTCTGTATTTTTTAAAAAAACATTTATTTATTTGGCTGCATTGGATCTTAGCTGCAGCATGTAAGATCTTCATTGCCGCATGCAGGATCTTTGTTGTGTCATGCAGGATCTTTAGTTGTGACATGTGGGATCTTTAGTTGCGGCATGTGGGATCTTTAGTTAAAGCATGCAGGATCTAGTTCCCTGATCAGGGATCAAACCCAGGCCCCTTGCATTGGGAGTGCAGAGTCTTAACCACTGGACCACCAGGGAAGTCCCTGTCTGTATTTTTTATTGAAGCCATCCTAGGAGATATGAAATTGTAACTCATTGTGGCTTTGGTTTGCATTTCCCTAATGACTAATGATGTTAAGCATCTTTTTAAGAGCTTATTAGCCATTTGTATGTCTACTTTGGAGAAATATTTATTGCCTTAGTCAATTCAGACTGCTATAACAGAACACCACAGACTGCATAGTTTATAAACAACAGAAATTTCTTTCTTATAGTTCAGGAAACTGGGAAATTCAAGCTCAAGGCACTGGCAGATTTGGTGTCTGGTGAGAGCACGCTTCCTGGTTCAGAGAAGGCAGTCATTTCATGTGTTCTTACGTGGCAGAAGGGGTAAGGGAGCTCTCTGAGGTCTTTTCTAAAAGGGCACTAATCCCAGTCATGAGGGCTGTGCTCTCATGACCTAATCACCTCCCAAAGACCCCACCTCCTAATACCACTGCAATGGAGGAGTAGATTTCAACATAATGAATTTTAAGGGGATACAAATATTTAGTCTGTAGCATCTATTCAAATCTGTTGCCCATTTTTAATTGGGCTATTTGTATTTTTATGGAGTCCTAATTGACTTTTAACAGTGGTTGAATTGAATGAAATGAGAAAGTCTATCGCACCAGGGAAACCTCTTTTAATGGAAACTAACAGAAAATACAGCCTATACCAGCTTAAGTATAACTGGAATTTGTTGTATCACAGAACTGAAAGTTCTTGGGATAGTTTTGGCTTTAAGAATGTCCTGATCCAGTGGGGTAAAAATGACAACAGGATCCCATTTCTCCCTGGCTCCGTTTTTGCTGTGTAACACAGTTCTGGACAGACTTTTCAGTGATAGCACCATTATGGCTCCAGCAGCTCCAGGCGACATTCCCCCAGGTTCAGGTGAACTGGAAGTGAGCACTTGCTTTTCTCCCAGCAGCTTTGGCAAAAGACTAGTTGGTCCTGACTGACTGCAGATGAATCCCAGTTGCAGTGGCCAGGGGAATAGGTACACTCATAGTTTTAAGAGGAGTCATAGGTTCCATTCCTGAAGCCAGAGTTAGAGCCAACCCAAAGCTCATGGACTGCGAGTAGGGGAGGGGGAGTTCACCAGAGAGAAATTAGAATATGTTTACCAAAAGAAGAGGAAACTGGATGTTGAGATGTCAAAACCTAGCAAATGCCCATTACAGTGCTTCCCAACCATGGTCTGACTGAAAATTGACATGATTTTATCATAGCAACTAAGCCAGTAGGTGTGGCTACAGGATAAAATATTATTGTTTTTATTATTATTATTATTAGGCCGCTCCTTGCAGCTTGCAGGAAGAAAGCACATTCTTTTTTGAAGACGGGGCTGAATTGCAGCCCCTACAGCTGCCACAAGCCCTGACCTCCACCTGGCCATTCTGCTTTTGCCAATATGCACACTCAACAGAAGGGAGCTGGCGTGTTGCTGTGCTCCACAGAACTGCTTTGGCTTCTTTCATGATTCCCTTGGATCAACTCTCAGTAAGTCATTCTCTTCCTTAAGATGTTTTCTCTTTGAAAGATTTCCTCTGCCTGGAAGGCTTCTGCCTCAGTCACTCTAATGACTGGCTCTCTTATCTCCTTCATGTCTCTGCTCACATGTCCTCTTATCAGTGAGTTCTTCTCTGATCATCTAATAAAATAGCAACCCCCTCACAATCCTTATTCCCCTTCCTGGCTTTATTTTTTTCCAAAGCACTTACCACGCATAATTGAAAATGTGGTTTTCTATAGCTATCCTCCGTCTTCTTTGATTAGAATATAACTGATGACAGGTCAGGAAATATTTGCTGCTGTCCCTAGTGCCTACAGTAGTGACTGCACATAGCAAATGCCATTAAATACATGTCAAATGAAAGGAAAGAAAGAGGAAGATAGGAAAAAAGGAAGGAATAAAACTGATATAACCACATGAATCATCTAAAAGTTGGTAGATACCACTAAACCTTTCTCTTTCTGATGCAGACTTCACATCTAAGAAGATCATCTAACTTCACTATGCAAGTCAAGCATATAACCTCTTGCAAGTGAAGAAACTTGCAAAACCAGGTCATTAAAAACTGGAATTTTAAATTAAAGACAGGAAACATATTTATTAACTACTTTCTTATATCAGATACCATGTTACAAGCTTTCGCATACATTATCTCATTACTCCTCCCACCCCCAACAACACATTGAAATAGGTCTTGTCATCCCTATTTTACAGGCAAAGAGACTGAAGTCCAAAGAAGGTACTCAATGTCACATACACAACTGGAAGTATGGAATTTAAATCCAGATTTGTCTGATAGCAACACATAAGAAACAGACTTTTGTGCTAAAACAAGAGGAGAGCAGCCAAATTCCCGAAGCACTTGATAATAAAAATAAGAATAGAATAAAAGGGTTATATTATAGAGCAGCAGCCCCCAACCTTTTTGGCACCAGGGACCGGTTTCGTGGAAAACAATTTTTCCATGGACGGGGCGGGGGGATGGTTCAGGCGGTAATGTGAGTGATGGGGAGCGATGGGGAGTGGCAGATGAAGCTTCGCTCGCTCGCTCACCCACTGCTCACCTCTTGCTGTGTGGCCTGGGGGTTGGGGACCCCGGTTACATAGGACAGAGTAAGGAATCACTTTTACTATGCATGGGCTGCAATGCTCACTATCACAGTTACCCAGCCCAAGGGAGACACCATCTTCTTACAATGGGGGGTATTTTTTTTCTTTATAAAGTCTGTTATGGACTGAATGTTTGTGTTCCCCCTAAATTTATCTGTTGATGCCCTAATCCCTCAATGTGATGGTTTTAGGAGTTAGGGCCTTTGGAAGGTAATTAGTTTTAGATGAAATCATGAGGGTGGAGACCCCATGATGGGATTAATGCCCTTATAAAAAGAGGGAGAGTCATCAGTACACTCTCTCCACCATGTGAGGCTACAGCGAGAAGGTGGCTGTCTGCAAGCCAGAAGATGAGCTCTCATCAGTAGCCGAATTGGCTGGCACCTTGATCTTGGACTTCTCATCCTTCAGAACTGTGAGAAATAAATTTTCGTTGTTTAAGCCACCCAGTCTATGGTATCTTTTTATAGCAACCCTACCAGACTAAGACAAAGTCTCAGAAACATACAGCCACTAGAACTACCATATGATCCAGCAATCCCACTCCTGGGTATTTATGCAAAGAAAATGAAAACACTAACTTGAAAAGCTATATGCACCCCTATGTTCATTACAGCATTATTTACAGTAGCTAAGATATGGAAACAACCTGAGTGCCCATCACTAGATGAATGGATAAAGAAGATGTGGCATACATGTGCAAAGGAATATTATTTAATGATAAAAAAGAATGAAATCTTGCCATTTGCAACATGATGGACCTAGAGGGCATTATGCTAAGTGAAATAAGTCAGACAGAGAAAGACAAACACTGTATGATTTCACTTACATGCAGAATCTAAAAAACAAAACAAATGAACAAACATAACACAACAGAAACAGATTCTAAGATACAGAGAACAAACATGTGGTTGCCAGAGGGGTGGGAGGAGGAGAGAAATAGGTGAGGGAGATTAAGAGGTACAAATTTTCAGTTATAAAATAAATGAGTCACGGGTATGAAATGTACAGTATGGGGAATATAGTCAATAATTATGTAATATCATTGTATGGTGATGGATGGAAATTAGACTTATCATGGTGATCATTTTGAAATGTACAGAAATATCAAATCACTATGTTGTGTACTGGGAACTAACAAAGTGTTATAGGTTGATTATACTTCAAAAACAAACAGACCAAAAACTCATAGAAGAAGAGATCATATTTGTGGTTACCAGAGGTGGGAGGGTGGGGGGAGGAGGAATTGGATGAAAGTAGTCAAAAAGTACAAACTTCCAGTTATAACATAAATAAGTAGTAGGGGTGTCATGTACAACATGATAAATAAAACGAACACTGCTGTACACTATAAATGAAAGTTGTTAAGAGAGTAAACGACTCATCACAAAGGAAAAAAATTTTCCTTTTCCTCGTCACAAAGATAAAAAATTGTTTTTCTCTTTCTTTAATTTTGTATCTATAGGAGATGATGGAGGTTCACTAAAGTTATTGTGGTAATCATTTCATGATGTGTGTAAGTAAAATCGTCATGCTGTACACCTTAAACGTACACAGTGCTGTAAAATAAAAAATGGAAGAAAAAAAAGAAAATGGCTTAAGGGAAAAAAAAGAAACATATAGCCACACAACATCGGAAACTCTCTCTTAGGAGAGAAACCTGTTCTCACAGTAAAATGACAAGTAATGAAAATAGAAGGAATGATGGAATTTGCAAATCATCAGTGGAAGCTATAACTAGTAGATGAATATTGGCTAAGGAACAGAATATGTACATAGTTCCCCAAAACCTCCTATAAATCATTTATTAATTACAAAAGAAAAATAGTATCTTTACAGTGGAGAAATATGGCAGACACTACTTTAACCAGCAATCCAAGTCAATTTCAGGGGTATTATTAAGACAAACCAATATCATGTGCCTTCTCATATAATGCTCTAAGAAGGACCGAGTACCACTTCTGTGGAGTTCCTGCCAACAAGGTATAACCTGAATGTAATCATGAGGCAAGTTAGACAAACCCAAGCTGAATGACATTCTACCAAAAAACTATCCCATATTCTTTAAAAACGTCAAGTTAGAGAACATTAAAGAAAGGCTGAGGAACTGTTCCAGATTAAAGAGACATGACAACCAAATGCAACACATGAACTAAGACTGGATGCTGCCCTGGGAAAATAAAATGGCTATAAAGGACATTACTGGGGCAATTAATGGAATTTGCCTAAGGACCATGTATTAGATAACAGTGTTGTATCAATGTTAACTTCCTGTTTTGATCATACTGTTGTGGTTATATAAGAGAATATCTTTTTCTCAGCAAGTATTCTGCAGTGTTTAGGGGTCTCCTAACATATGATATCGCCAATTTACTCTCAAAATTTCAGAAAAAATATCATACCTACATACTATAGAAAAAGAGAGAGGGAGGGGTGGGGAGAGAGAGAGAGAATGATAAAGCAAATGGGCCAAACTGTAAACAATTGGTAATGCTGTGTATAGGGCATACAGATGTTCCATGTATTATTCGTTCTTCTAAATTTGAAAATACAACAAAATAAAAAATTACAAAATGTGCTTTTAATCTCAAACAAAGACACTCTCTGGATGTTAATCTGGGGGCTGGTGAAACACTTCAGGTAATTACCATAGATATTTCTTAAAAGTGTTCAAATTATTTTGCAAGTCAAAATAAGAAACTCAGAAGAGCTGCAGAAATGCATAGCACTAATTTCTATTGGAAATGTAATCTACTCTTTTTCTCTAAGTGCTCATCAGCTATTCCTGAGTACTGGTCATTTTGTCAGAAGTGGTGGTTTGCAATGAGTCCTTCTGCAAAACAGAACATTTTATGATTCCAATTTTTTTAATGGAAATAAAATGTATGCAAAGAATAAAGGCTGAAAGAAACAACCAAGAATCTAGTCAAAATAATTTCAAATGACTTGGCCTCATTTTCTTAATCTTGATGTTCAGTTTTTAAGCATTCATTCCATACAGGAAGCCTGAATAACTGCAGGGTTGTTTAGGGAGAAGACAGTGGGTATTTTTTTTTTTTTGTAAAAATACTTAGAAATCGCATATGGCTACCTGTCTCTTCAGTTTCTTCATTTATAGGTTTTCTAAATTACCTTTTTCCACTCTCTATTTCTCTACATTAGACTGTCCACCAGTGTTTACTGAACACCTTCTAGGAGCTATGCAAATATAAAAGAAGATCGTGACATGGGTCTCTGTGGCAGAAACTAGTTGCCTGTTCAACATCTGTTTCTTTCTCGGAAACAGACTACCGTCATTGTTCAGTGAATCAGTGTACTCAGCTAAAAAATATTTCCCTTGCATTTCCTTGCAGATGTGGTGCCCAGTGAGATATAAACAGAAGTTGCAAGGTGAGGCTTCCATAAAGGTCTTTAAACTTCAACTGGGAGGCCTACTCTTTTCCCTTCATCTTTTCTTCCACCTTGCCTGGAACACAAAAATGATGGCTGGACTTCCAGAAGCCATCTTTTAAACACAAGGATAAGGCTCACACCCTGGGGATGGCAGAGGCAAGAGCTAAAAGAGGCTTGGACCATGATGCTTGCTCTCTTACGGTCCACGTTATCAGTCCTGGCCAGCTTTCTCTGGACTCCTTTTAAGTGAGAGAAAAATCAACTTCTATCTTATTGAAGCCATAGTAAAGGATCTCTGCAACCAGCAGTTGAATACAATTTTTAAATTATACAGTCCCTGATTTTAAGAGCCAGTTGAGGAGAAAAAACTAGCACACATAAAACACTTAGAGAACACATGTAGCTGGATGGTATGTAGTTAGGAGACAGCATAGGTAGAAAGAGGGAGAGCTTTAGAATCAGTTATCCTTGCAGTTCTATCCTCAGCTTAGCATTTTAGGGTATTTGACTCTGGGCAAATTACCTAATCTTTCTGAAACCTCGGTTTCCTCTTTTATTTTTATTATTTTTTTAAATTATTATTATTTTTTTTGTGGTACGCGGGCCTCTCACTGTCGTGGCCTCTCCCGTTGCGGAGCACAGCCTCCGGACGCGCAGGCTCAGCGGCCATGGCTCATGGCCCCAGCCGCTCCGCGGCATGTGGGATCTTCCCGGACCAGGGCACGAACCTGTGTCCCCTGCATCGGCAGGCGGACTCTCAACCACTGCGCCACCAGGGAAGCCCTTGGTTTCCTCTTTTATAAAATGAGGATGACAATGATTACCTTGTGTAGTTGTAATGAGGAGTAGAGATAATGGGACTGGCCCTTAATAGGTGCTCAATAAATGATGGTAGTAATTTATAAGCTATACAAACTCACAGCAGGATGAAATCTATATGGGTTAAAATGATCAAGAAAGGCGTAGAGGGTTTCCCTGGTGGCGCAGTGGTTAAGAATCCGCCTGCCAGTGCAGGGCACGCGGGTTTGAGCCCTGGTCCGGGAAGATCCCACATGCCACGGGGCAACTAAGCCCGTGCGCCACAACTACCGAACCTGTGCTCTAGAGCCCGTGAGCCACAACTACTGACCCGCGTGCCACAACTACTGAAGCCCACGTGCCTAGAGCCCGCGCTCCACAACAACAGAAGCCACCGCAAGGAGAAGCCCGCACACCACAACGAAGAGCAGCCCCCTCTCGCCGCAACCAGAAAAAGCCCGCTCGGCAACAAAGACCCAACGCAGCCAAAAATAAATAAATAAAAAATAAAAAAATGAAAAGAAAGGCTTAGAGAATAAGTTGGATTCTGTTGCCAGTGAAGGGCTGAAATGTTCAGGATGGATAAAGGGGAAAGGTATTACACATGGGTACAGGAAAGGCATGGGTAAAGACACAGAGACTGGCTGAATATAACATATTTGAGAGTTACAAGGAAATCAATATAACTGGTACTGTAGAGTTAAGGAAAATAGAGCAGCATAGATAGGGTGAGATCAGGGTGGCATAGATGGGGTGGCATCAGGCTGAAAGTCAAAGAGAAGATATGTGACTTGCTCTGAAAGGGCACAGGAGAATCCATAAGTTTCATACAAAAATAATCATCAAAACAGACATAATGAAAGCTCATCACACTAAGGTGCTCAGTTATCCTGAGTGAGTTTCTTTTAGAACAAGTGACAGGAAATGAGCCTAAGTGCCAAATGGAAGGCAAGTATCTAACCCCAAAAAGTGGTCATTAATTTAATGGAAACACTGCCTAAGAGCAAACATTAATCTAGCTGCTAGAAAGGTGTTGTGAGGTAGCTTGAGTCCACACAAGCTTCCTTCCTGTGGTTTTTGTATAAAATGAAGACTTTTTATAAGATTTTTGGTGTTTGGCAAAGGTTGTTTTTCACTTTAATCTTTTCAATTTAATCAAGCCAATCATACACAGTATGTTTCTCTGTATAAACCATAAGACACCAGCAGACACTCACCCATTTTGATTCTAACGGTGCCTTCTTCACTATCTCACTTTAAAAAACTCACTTAGTAATGCCACTGGTTTCCAGCAAATATTTCAGGACTTTCTCAAAGTAAAAATTAAGAGATCCATTAAGCAATCCCTCTACTCTTTGGCTTTCAGAGTCGCCACATTATACAATAAAGTTAATTATTATTTTTCCTATATGTTAGGATGAAAACTGGTAAACTAAACCAGCCAACAGACCTCTTGAAGGCCTGTACCTCCCAGATAAAACCCACCCACGAGTTCCAATCTGAAATTCTTCTCTTCCTTCTCATAAGCTGAAATAGCGTATGTAATAGGAATACCCACGAGTTCCAATCTGAAATTCTTCTCTTCCTTCTCATAAGCTGAAATAGCATATGTAATAGGAACACCCACGAGTTCCAACCTGAAATTCTTCTCTTCCTTCTCATAAGCTGAAATAGCGTACGTAATAGGAACTACAAACAAACGGTATAAAGCTTGGTTGAGTAATCACGTCTCTGAGATGTCATGGAGAAGGCACGAACTTGGATGAGAAGACTTGAGCTTGAGTCCTGACTGTACAAGTAAGAAGACTGGAGAAGTTGGGGAACTCAGATTTCCTAAACCTCAGGTGGGTCTCCTGTAACATAAGGATTATAACCCCTTTCTACTTGAAGAAGTCCTTCCTTGGGAGGATTGCATAAAATAATGTGTAAAAGTGATCTGTAAGGCTTAAAGAATTGTAAGAGTGTAATATTTTCAGTAGACACTGAGGGTGCCTACCCACTATGTTCCTGTCTTTGGGGAACATCCCCATCACACCCTTCCAAAAGGTGGACCCAAGCAGTCATATCTGAATAATCATAACAATGATAATTTAAAAACAAGAGCTACAGTTTAGAATGATGAATAACTTCTAGGGATGGACAATGGTAGTGGTTGTACAACATGCGTATGTACTTGGGAATTCCCTGGTGGTCCAGTGGTTAGGGATCCGCGCTTTCACTGCTGTGACCGCTGTTAGATCCCTGGTCAGGGAACTAAGATCCCACAAGCTGTGTCGTGTGGCCAGAAAAAAAAAACCACAAAAAAGAGGTGTATGTACTTAATGCCATTGAATTGAACTGTACACTTTAAAATGGTTAAAATGGTAAATTTTATGTTATGTATATTTTTCCACACAAAAAAAGAACTAACACATATTGAGGACTTAGTGCCTTTCTTATAATCATTAACAAGGATTATTTTATTTCATCCTCGCAATAACCTCTTGCAGTAGGTGCCAGTGTACCCTCATTTTACAGAGGAACAAACAGAGACACAGAAAAGCTAAGTAGCTACCACAAGGTTACACGGCTAGTAAGTGGTAGAGCTCTGTTTGAATCTGGACAGACTCCAGAGCCCTGTCCCCACTACCAATCCCTTCCCCCTCCACCAATCAGAGGAGAGCTCAGGTCACAAAGTCTCAGGAGCTTGGCTTATCAGACTCTTACTCAGGAATCTGGTATAAGAGATACTGAAATTCTGATCAGAGAGTGGTTGGCTCTAGACTCTTTTGATAAAAACCTGAGGTCTCTGGTTCCAAGGCAAGTCAAAGCCTCATGTGACCCAAAGTTATAAGGGAACAGGAAACTAGGAGCAAGCAAAGAAGAAAGGCAGTCTAAAGAAAACAAGCGCCCAGGGAGGGGAGATGGGGTGTGTTGAAGACCTTTCCAGTTCCTACGTGTGTCTTGCACTTTGTGTCCTTGTGATTGTTCTATATGCTTATCCACAAACCTCTTTTACTTAGGCTGCTCCAATGAGCTGTATTATTTGCAACCTAATGAGCTCTAATTATTCTAATAAAGTATTTCAAGAGGGAAGAGAATTTGCATATGCAAAAATATCTAGAGCATAGCTCTTTATAATAATTAAACATTGGAAGAATGGAGCCACCCAATAACTAGGGAATAATAAATTATACTATGTCCATTCAATGAAATATTATGTAATCATGAAAGTGCATAAGCAGAAAAAAGTGGAATAAGTACAATAGGGAAAATATATGAAAAGCTGTGAATGCAGGAAAGAATGGTATGTGTGTGTGAGCGTGTATGTGTGTTCTATATTGTTCAAAAGCAGCATTAAATTTTTGAGAAAAGCTTGAGGGCTCTTAAAATCCCCTTTCTTAAAATATTTGATAGAATTATCAGGTATGAGAACTAGAAAGAATTTTAGCAGTCATCTAGTGTAATTTTTCATTTCCTCAGATTCTGAATACCTTTAGTGATGGGGAGTCTTCTGTCCTCCACTACAGTGGCTGCCCACCTTCTGCCTGAACACCTCTGGGGACAGAAGTGCCAAAGTTTCTCCTCTCTTCAGTTGGCTGATTACAAAGTTCTCCCTTATGTTATGTCTGCAGTTTCTTCCCCTTAGTTCTAGTTCTCTCTGTTGGGGGTCAAGTCTATCACTTCTTTTTTTTCTCCCCGGAATGTCCATTATCATGGCAGTAGACAATTGCTCTAAAAGTACAATCACTCTCATAGCAGCCTCTGCTCCCTCGCACTGACAAATACTTGAGAATTCCTTCTCGAAGCACTGTGGACCACACAAGCTTCTCTCCAGGTGGAACATTATTGCCAGTGTCCCAGGAAAAAAGCACATACATGTGAACAGAAGGATGAAGAGTAGAGCCCTGGAAGGGAGTGGGGGCCAACTGCAAATGGAAAACCCAGCAAGGCGGTCATGGGAAAACAGCCAAAGTGGAGACTGACTTCCAGTTCCCCAGCAGACCTTCTTGCCTTGGTTTCTAGAACAGGTGATGCCATACCCAAAGCTGTGTCATATCTCAGCATATCAGAGGCCCATGGAGTCAAAATAAATGGACAAAACCTTTCAAGCTAGTTTGGAAAAAAATAGGTGGTTTGATTACATTGACTATTCAACGCCCCCCATTTAAAGCTGTTAGGCAGACTATCTCGGTGAACACTGTGGGTAAGATGCTGCCTAAAAGGGATAACCCCTTGTCCTAATATGCTTCTGATGGGAAAAGATAACTTTCAAATACTTCAATGTCAAAGAGAAAGGAGAAACAGGAGCAGCTCTAGAAAACATAAGAGATTCAAAAATCTTGGCAGAGGGATGGATTGGGAGTTTGGGGTTAGCAGATGCAAACCATTACATATAGATGGATAAACAATGAGGTCCTATGGTATAGCACAGGGAACTATATTTAATATCCTGTGATACAACGTTCATTGCAGCACTATTTACAATAGCCAGGACATGGAAGCAACCTAAGTGTCCACCGACAGATGAATGGATAAAGAAGATATGGCACATATGTACAATGGAATATTACTCAGTCATAAAAAGGAATGAAATTGAGTTATTTGTAGTGAGGTGGATGGACCTAGAGTCTGTCATACAGAGTGAAGTAAGGCAGAAAGAGAAAAACAAATACCGTATGCTAACACATATATATGGAATCTTAAAAAAAAAAGGTTCTGAAGAACATAGGGCAGGACAGGAATAAAGACACAGACATAGAGAATGGACTTGAGGACACAGGGATGGGGAAGGGTAAGCTGGGACGAAGTGAGAGAGTGGCATGGACGTATATATACTACCAAATGTAAAATAGATAGCTAGTGGGAAGCAGCCGCATAGCACAGGGAGATCAGCTCGGTGCTTTGTGACTACCTAGAGGGGTGGGATAGGGAGGGTGGGAGGGAGATGCAAGAGGGAGGGGATATGGGGATATATGTATACGTATAGCTGATTCACTTTGTTATACAGCAGAAACTAACACAACATTGTAAAGCAATTATACTCCAATAAAGATGTTAAAAAAAATCCTGTGATAAACTGTAATAGAAAAGAATTTTTAAAAGAATATATATATATATAACTGAATCACTTTGCTGCACAGCAGAGGTTAACACAACATTGTAAATCAAGTATACTTCAATTTAAAAAAAAGAGATTCAAAAATCTTGAACGAATGAGACAAAAACTAAAAAAGCAAAAATACAGACAATGTACCTAACCACTTGGTCTGACAAGACCCTCGCTCGTGAACACATTATACATATGTGCACCCATCCACACGCACATAATAGGAGGGCAAATCCAAATGTCTGTTCTCTTTGGAATGTTCATGGTAAATCTGAGTGTAGGCAAAAGTGAAGACCTCCCTGGGATCTAAACAAATCTTAGGAAGCAGACTTTGCTTCCTATTTTAGCCGGTATTGCTCCTATATTTGCCTGAGCCTTCCACGATTGTCTGGACCCCAGAATTCATTCTTTTTTTTGGGGGGGGGGTGGTACGCAGGCCTCTCACTGTTGTGGCCTTTCCCGTTGCGGAGCACAGGCTCCAGACGTGCAGGCTCAGCAGCCATGGCTCACGGGCCCAGCCACTCCGCGGCATGTGGGATCTTCCCGGACCGGGGCACGAACCCGTGTCCCCTGCATCGGCAGGCAGAATTTCAACCACTGCGCCACCAGGGAAGCCCCCCAGAATTCATTCTTTATGTTCCTGGAGTTTATATCTTTGCTTGATCTTCTTATGCAACCTAACTTTATTTGTAATAGAAGCACCTCTATTTGGCCCCTTTACTCCTCTATTTTTTTAGGAAAAAGCATCCCCAAACAGTGGTAATTAGAGGGTGTTCAGAAGTTGGAAAGTAAGAAGAAATTAATCTATACACAAAAAGGAAATGCCTGTCACTCTCATATCTTTCTCTGAGGATCCTCCTAGCCTTCAAGGATATGTTTTAAAGAAAGTCTTAACTCAAAGAACTGCAATCTTCACTCACAAGAATCAAATAAGCTACTTGGAGGTTGCTGTGTGACTCTTTTTTTTTAAAATAAATTTATTTATTTATTTTTATTTTTGGCTGCGTTGGATCTTCGTTGCTGTGCGAGGGCTTTCTCCATTTGCGGCAAATAGGGGCTACTGTTTCGTTGTGGTGCGCAGGCTTCTCATTGCGTGGCCTCTCTTTGTTGCGGAGCTCGGGCTCTAGGTGCGCGGGCTTCAGTAGTTGTGGCACGCAGGCTCAGTAGCTGTGGCTCGTGGGCTCTAGAGCACAGGCTCAGTAGTTGTGGTGCATGGGCTTAGTTGCTCTGCGGCATGTGGGATCTTCCTGGACAAGGGCTCGAACCTGTGTCCCCTGCATTGGCAGGCAGATTCTTAACCACTGTGCCACCAGGGAAGCCCTGCTGTATGACTCTTAATCATTACTTATTTGAATCCTAGGTGCTCTGATGAGAGGTTGTTTTAAGAGCATGCTTGTGTCAACCTTTAAGAGGTTTCTGTCTGGGCATCCTGGATCATCCTGGTATTTAAATCCTGGGTTTACCAGGCGATGAGGACTGGAGGTAGGTTTTTCCAGCCACTAGAGACAGGCACAGCCATGCGCATGACGGCATCTATCAAGGCCGCCTTTTCTTCAGATGTCTCACTTTCAGAATCACAGAATCTACCAAATAAAACATTAAGGCCACCATCAACCAGCTTCCCATTTCCCTTCCCCCAAAAAGGGGCACACAAGAGCCCACAGAAACAGGCTGGACACACAGGCCCTGCTCACCTGGGAAAATGATTTCAGTCACTGTCTTCAGCTCCAATTCCTGCACTTAGAACACACATTATAATCTAGCTCCTAATCTAGCTGGATTCTGCTCCAGTTTAATTGACCAAGGCACCATCCCTTCCAAGCCGCCTCAGTGAAACCAGTGTAGCCCACTGGATGGAATGCTAAGTGCAGCCGCGCCTCAGAAGGAAAGAGAGCACCACCACAGGAGGGAAGAAGGGAGGGCATAAGCAGAGACTGTACAAACTCAGAAACATATTTTTAGAACATGGTGGGCTTGGGGGAAGAGGGGAAAGAAATCAACAAAACGTCCCAATAATTTCACGGCAGAGCTAGAAGAGAGCATTTACAGCTATTCCAGGATACTCCAACAGAAAGCTTTTCCTGGATGCACAGACCTTCACAACACTGACAACCCTCACATGACCGTGCTGGCTCGTACATGTGGTCATGATGTCATAGCGTGAGAAGAACACAACAGAATGCCCAAGAGGCATCTGGACAACACATAGCAAAAAAGAAAAAGAAAAAAAAAGGCTGAACTCCCCTCCACAGAACCCCATTAAAAACCAAAGTGTGGGGCTTCCCTGGTGGCGCAGTGGTTGAGAGTCCGCCTGCCGATGCAGGGGACGCGGGTTCGTGCCCCGGTCCGGGAAGATCCCACATGCCGCGCAGTGGCTGGCCCTGTGAGCCATGGCTGCTGAGCCTGCGTGTCTGGAGCCTGTGCTCCGCAATGGGAGAGGCCACAACAGTGAGAGGCCCATGTACCGCACACACACACACACACAAAACCCAAAGTGTGTCTATTACAAAGTCACATTTTCCTTTTTTCTGCTTTATAAAGTCAGCAATGCTGGAGGGTAGGAATGAGTGCAAAAGGGGAGTGTGAGGCTCATAGATGTTCTTTCAGTGAGCAGAAGGAAGGACTGGCTGGACACCTCCCACCCATTTCGGACAAACACACACATGTCCAGATTCACGCTGTGGTTACTAGGTCACTTCCAGTCTTATTCTATATTGAAATAATGTCTTCCTGAAACCACACAGAGACCACATGCCCACAGATCTCCCCCCGAACCGTGAACTATTCTCGCAGCATGGCCAGGATGAGATTCTGCCAGCAACAGGATGACAGACCCTTCCACAGGAAAATAATTCACTTGCCACTATTTTTATTTGCATCATCCCCCAGATAGGATTAGTTCCTTCTTTGAAGAATTCCTACTTGGAAGAAGTCACTGTGACCTGTCAGTGCAGGGAGCTATCATGCTGCTGTCAAACCTCCAGGACAGGAGGTATCAAAGGTATCAACCTGGTTGCTATTCTGTTCAAAGTTCTGTGAGCGGGTGGGATGGCCTGGGGTTCTCCTGAAGTACCAGAAAGCGTAGTTGTACTGCAAGGGATGCTCTCAGATCCAGGACAACAGCCTTCCTCTTGCTGCTGCTCTGACTCTTGTCCCATTCCTATGCTTCCTTCTCACCATCTTTCTATGTGATGTTTTCTTCATTCTGATCATGGTCCCCACTGTCATCATCTTTCAAGGCCTTGGACTTGTTCACTTTCTTGCTGCTGTTGCCACTGCCTCACAGAGTGAATCTATCACTTTTTTTTTTTTACAACTTTATTGGAGTATAATTGCTTCACAATGGTTAGTTTCTGCTTTATAACAGTGTATCAGTTATACATATACATATGTTCCCATATCCCTTCCCTCTTGTGTCTACCTCCCATCCTCCCTATCCCACCCCTCCAGGCGGTCACAAAGCACCGATCTGATCTCCCTGTGCTATGCGGCTGCTTCCCACTATCTATCTACCTTACGTTTGGTAGCGTATATATGTCCATGCCTCTCCTTCGCTTTGTCTCAGCTTACCCTTCCCCCTTCCCATATCCTCAAATCCATTCTCAAGTAGGTCTGTGTCTTTATTCCTGTTTTACCCCTAGGTTCTTCATGACATTTTTTTTCTTAAATTCCATATATACGTGTTAGCATATGGTATTTGTCTTTCTCTTCCTGACTTACTTCACCTACATGATGATACTCAGGGCCACTTCATGGGTGTGTGAACTGTGCAGCAGGGCCCTGTGCTCGTTTAATGCTCTGTTGTCATCATCTGGAAATTCTTAATAATTTTTTGAATGAGGGAACCCACTCTTTCATTTTGTATTGTATCCCACAAATCATGTAACCAGTGCTGAAAATACTTCAAAGAGCTTCATGTCAAACCTCCCCATTCATTTGGCCATTCTTTTTACAGAACCTGATTTAGGGTCTTTTAACCATCCTGGTTGTTCTTCTCGAACTTTTGTTCCCAGAACTCACCACAGACTCTACACATGACCTAGTCAGTGAGGAGTACAGTGATACCTCAAAGACTGCTGTTATAAACAAGATTGTATGTATATTTGTAGTAATAGAAAGCAGTTAGTGTTTACCATGCTAGTGGCCTTACATTAAGGACATTACATGTGTTATCTTATGTAATCCTCAAATCAACTCTTCTAATTAAGAGACAGATTTGTCCCCAGTTTGCAGATAAGACGACTATGGCTTAGAGAGGTTACATAACTTGCTGAAGACCCTACAGTTACAGGTGGCAAAGAACTCAAACCCAGTTCTGACAGACTCGTTCACCGTAGCTGTACTAGGGCTTCTCCCGAGTTATTAGAGACACTCACTACTTAGGTGGCTAGAGATGCCACACATTGAGCTAGTCACCAATTCCGATTGTACTGTCAACTAATTTTGATCTACAGTGATTCAGCTGGGAAGGTCTCTTTGGATGTTAACTGAGTTATTCCCACATGGCCATTTCCTTTTCCAGGTCCCTCTGTTAGGTTCTTTCCACTAAGATTAGCCTCTGTATTAGTTTCCAACTGCTGCTGTAACAAATTATCACAAACTTAGTGGGCTTAAAACAATATAAATGTATTATCCTGTAGTTCTGGAGGTCAGAAGTCGGAAATGGGCCTCACAGGGCTAAGATGAAGGTGTCGGCAGAGATGCGTTTCTTCCGGAGGCTCTAGGGGAGAATCTGTTCCTTGCCTGTCCATCTCCTAGCGGCCGCCTGCGTTCCTTGGCTTGTGGCCATGTCACTCCAATCTCTGCTTCTGTCGTCATGTCCCCTGCTCTGACCATGACCCTTCTGCCTCCCTAAGAACCCTGTGATTACATTCAGCACTTGGATAATCCACAATAATGTCTCGATGTTCAGGTCAGCAAGTTAGTAACCTTAATCCCACCTGCAATTTGTCATTCTCCCTTGCCACGTAACATAACATATTCACAGGTTCAGGGGATGAAGACGTGGACATCTTTGGGCGTCCGTTATCCTGTCCACTGCAGCCTCCCAACACACCACACACACCAGCTCCTCGTGTGACCTGGATTCCAGGGCCTCCCCCTTCCTATGCATCCTGCTCACCTTCCTACGGATGCATTCTGGTTCTTCTATGTTCAGTCAATAAACATTTATAGAGCACCTATTACGTGCTAGGCATTTTGCTAGGGGCAGGAGAGACCAAGAAAAAAAGACATTGTCCCTGCCCAGAAGGTGCTCACGTTTCAGTGAAGCTGACAGAAAAATCATAAAAGACAAGAATATATGGCAATTACTGGGATAAAAGGGAGCACAGGTGGTGAAGGGGCCCTCAGGACTTGGGGTCTAGGGTGGGGAGGGATATGCAAAGACATACCTTACTGCTCCTATTCCTATCAAGATCCACAAAATCAAAACGGTAGGATTCATCATGTAAAATGAAGATCTGTAATCTGGTCTCAGGCATCGCTAAAGTGTCAATGCCCAGTGATTCCAGGCAGGGCTGGGCTGTTCAGAAGCCAAGAAACAAAGGAGCACACAGATCTCCTTCTGTGCTCCTGAAGGCCTTGCTTCAGCCTGGGGTCAGTGGCAGCCAGCAGAAGTTACTCATTACCAAGGTGAGGAGGACCCCTGCCAAGTGGAATAAGCTATTTACAGTCTTCAAGTGGGATGGGCTCAACCCAGGGCGGGTGATACTCTCATTTCCCCAGGCTCAGCCTGATCTAAGAAATGGCTTATTTTGAAAGTTGAAAAGGGAAAAAAAATTGATAGATTAAATATACAAAGATGTAGTTTAGTTCCTCTCTGCATCTCAAATGTGGAGTCTGAGGAAGGAGCCCGAACTCCTAAGCTTTCAATGATTTATGTTTGTTTTTAGATACTGTATCACAGCCCAGGACCCCGGATGTGCCTGGACTGACCTTTGTTCATACCTGCTGGCCACTTTGTAACTGTTATCAGAAGAAAGCCGGAAGCTATAACGGGAGTTTGTCCGTTCCTGCCCACTGACATTTCAGAGGAACCAGCTGGCTTTGCTTCCAGCTCTATACTGAACTCTGCTGTCTTCTTTTAGAAACACAAGCAGACGTGTGCGTGAGTGTGTGTGTCTGTGTCTGTTTTCATTTTCCTGTTTAACCTGAATAGCTATGACAAACCAGGGTCACTTATTTTAAAAAAATCTCTGTCTCTCTCTCTCTCTCTCTCTCTCTCTCTCTCTCTCTCACACACACACACACACACACACACACACACGGAAATTTCCTTCCTAGTGGAACATAACCAAAATGCTACTTAGATGACATTGAATTCATGTTAAATCAGACGACTCTGTGAAATCACTAGTATTTGTAGAGGGCTTTATAGTTGGCCAAAGGTGTTCTTGGCCATTGAATTCTGCTCCTTATAAATCTTGTGAAACGCTGTCTTGGTTGGGGGTCCATTAAGCCTTAAGGACCTTTCAAATGCAGAGACCCTTCTGAGCACATTGACTGAATGGGGACTTTGTGTGTTTTACTCCGAACGAAATATATCTGCCCTTCATCTACAAAGGACTAAAGCCAGGGATCACTGTACTCTCTGGGGAGTCCCATACCTGATATGTGGCCATCAGCCTCAGACTGAATACCTCCTGCAAAAGGGGCATCACCTCCCAAGGCATCTTTGCTTGGTTCTGACAGATGGCCAGAGACGTTAATAGATTCCCCTAGCACATCGACAAGAGGGCCTCGAGAGGACACCTTCAAGGGGTTTGGTGTGGGCCATTACAGGTTCTCTATATTGGAATCAGCCAACCAACCCACCCAGATCTTTTCTCCTGGATAATATGAATGACAGGGGGTCACACATAAACAATGCACAAGGCCTGCTGTTTATCCCAATATTTGAAGTACTGAGTTACCCTGTGGCTAAAGAAGACGTTGTCCTGCATCTTTACAATAAGCTTGCATTAGTGATGGGAATATGGATGTTCTCCTCCTTGAAACTTTAAAAAGTCAAATATAAAGTTCTAATTATTATGCTCATTCTAAAAGTGAGGACACCAAGTCTCAAAAAGATCAAGCGATCAACAAGGGCTCCTGGCTAGGAAGTAGCATAGCTGGCTTCTGTAACTTTGGCTACAGATTTTAGTTAATTAAAAACAGACGCACACACACACCCATCAAAAATCTAAGTGAGGCACTTCCCTGGTGGCCCAGTGGTTAAGAATCCACCTTCCAATGCAGGGGACACGGGTTTGATCCCTGGTGGGGGAACTAAGATCCCACATGCCGCGGGGCAACTAAGCCCGCGCACCACAACTACTGAGCATGCGAGCCACAACTAGAGATCCCACGTACCGCAAATACAGAGCCTGCAGAGCCCACGCACTCTGGAGCCCGCATGCCACAACGAAAGATCCTGCATGCCGCAACTAAGACCCGACGCAGCCAAAAATAAAATAAAATAAAAATATATATATATATTTTAAATCAAAGTGAAAATTTAAAAAAATTAATTAAACCTAAACTTAAAATGTTTTTCATTTAATGTATGGACTTTAGATAATAAACCAAAACAAAAATCTATATCATGACTTGGATGAATCTCCAGGGAATTATGCTGAGTAGAAAAAAGCCATTTCCAAAAGGTTACATACAATCTGATTTTAATCACAGAACGTATCTGAAATGACAACATTTTAGACGGGAGGCTAGATTAGAGATAGGACAGGGTGGGGGTCAGCAGGCTTCAACTCTGAGCTGGGTGGTGTGGAGATTGCAGCCTCTGCCCACTGGCCAAGCGCAGAGTGAGCTTTAAGTCAGATGATCTTCCCTGAGACAATCTACAAGAAAGCCTTGGCTTCCGGGGCAATTTCTCAGTTTACTGTCCACCCTAGAGAAACCAAGTAAAGTTTTAAGTTTCTCAAGTGGTTAGCGTGACATTAAGATTAATACACAGGTACTTGCCTGGGGAAAAAGAACATTTATGGCAGCTTAGTGCTGCAGACTCAACTGGACTTCCCAAGTGATGGCGAAGATTGATGACAACCTGTAAACCATCACATCTGTTCTGTAGAAAGTCAGGGTGACCAGATGGCATGGGATGTGAAGCCTGAAAAAGAGCAGTCCCTGCTTGGTCTAGTGAAGTTCGTTCTGAGGCGGTGACTGTTCTTAGTTAATGGGCCAGTGGCAAGGGCAGAGATATACAAGAAGTTTGGGGCACAGTGTGAGAGAGGAGTAAAGGGAGAAGGGGCAAGAGTGCAAGGGCAGGATTCACAGCTTGAATGAACTGTGTCCGGGGTCTGCCCTAGAGACTGTGAGGCTCTGAGCCAGTCTCTGAGTCTCTCAGAGTTTCTGATTCCCTATTTGCAAAACAGGACAATGAACCCCTGCCTGGCCTCTGTTACCAGGTTGGTGTGAGGAACAAATGGAATAATGTAAGTAAAAAGCATTTTGTGAACACTTACATTCCATGCAAATGCAAAGATTAGTAATGTGATTTGTCAAGATTCTTACTGGTGGTCTGTAGATTTCTGGACCTGTGATTTGGCAAATAAGTTAATTCAGTCTGAAGGCCGGTGGGTCCATGGCCCTCAAGTGAGTATCACTAATGATCAGGTCTTGACAGCAGCCATTGCACTCACCATGGATTTATGTATGGGGTCCTACAATTGGAGAAGGAAGCATGATGGGCCACATCTGAGCTGAGCTCTAATAACTTCAGCTGGCTCCTTACTTTGCTTCTAAGGCTGATCCTTGGCTCAAAGATATGCATATAGGAAGCCTTTACCAATGAGTGAATGCTCATCTAATTTCGTGAGGGTTTTCTCTTGTTTCCGCTTAGGTAATTTGGTAAGTCAGTAAGTCTGGTAATGCTGCACAGGAGAGGGGAGACCGTCATGGTCAGAGACCCTCTGGGAGGGAGGCAGTTAGGGTTGAGTTAAAAATCTTCTCTGAGAAATGGCATAGTACAGCAGAAAGCACGTAGGCTCTGGGCTCAGGGAGCTATGTGAGTGACATAGCCTTATCCTCTCTGAGCCACAGTTTCCTCCCCTGTCACATGGTTAATGACAACAGTGCTCTCATAGAATTGTCCTGAGGACTAAATGAGATAAAACAGATATGGAATAGCAGGCAGAGAGTAGAAACACAATAACTTGGATCCTTTCCTCCTTCAGAGGACAGGAAGAAGATATCATAACTCCTTTAAAATATCTTCCTGTGCATGTTTTTCAGAATGAATGAAAATTGGAGCCTTGAATTGCTAAGCCCGTCCTCTTTGTAGTCAAACAGATTCCTATCCATGCTCTGCTAATTACAAGCTATGTGATCTTAAGCATGTTAGTTAATCTCTCCTAATCTCTGTCTCCTCAAGTGTAACAGAGTTTCATAATACCTATGAATGCAGTTGCTTTGAAAGTTAAATAGGAAGTATATGTAAGGTGGCTAGGACAGTGTCTTACGCATAGTCCAAATGCAGTAAATAGTTGTTCTTATCATAACTGTCTTGGGTGTGGCAGAAGTGCCCAAAGAAATGGAGGACACAGTGTCTACAGACATCACCATTACTTTTCATAACCATCAGTAATCCTTGGTTCCATCTGTGCTATACTTTCTTCCCCCTTGTGTTTGACAATAATTCACACTCAAGGACTCCATGGGTGTGAAGGAGTCAACAGGGTGGTGCAGCTGCCAAAACACAATGGATGTCACCCCGACAGCACACCTGGAGCACTGGAGGACACAAACTGTACGTGAACAAGCTGGAGAGCGTGCCAACGGGAGCCAGCAGGATGGGAAAATGGCTGGAAAGATGCCAGGCGGAAGGTCTGAAGGACTGGGACAAGAGCAACCCAAGGAGGAGTACAGATAGACCAATATCTGAAGGGCTGACCGTGAAAGGATGATTTCATTTATTCTGTCATTCCCTGGACAGCAGAATGCAGACCAATGGGGAGAAGTTACCTTGAAGATACATTTCAGCTCAGTACGAAGAATTTTCTGACAATGCAGACATCCAGTAACAAGGCTCCTGTACATCAGTAGAACAGGCTGTCCCGTGAAGGAGGACCTGAGTCCACAATCTGGCATCTGGGGGGAGAGGTGGGGAGGCTGCCCTAGACAGCTCTCAGGCCCTTCGCAGCTCTGAAATTCTATCTCATGAGAAGCCCACGACTGCTTCAACAGAAGCTGTCTTGTGTTAGCGAGTCATTCATATAAAACTTGTCCTCCACTCTGTTATAAAACCTGGGGGCACCACAACAGGATAGAAGAAAAAGATATCTTATTTACCTTAATACTTGCTATCGTTACTACTGCAGATGAGAGGCCCAATATATGTATTTAACAAATACACACTGCTTATCTGCTCTAAGGAGAGTATCTAAAGTGCCAAACCAACCTCTTCTTTTGTGTGTTAAGATTTTCATTCCAGCAATGTAGCAGAGAAAGGAAGCTATTATCACTAACATTTCAAAACTGATTTTGAAGTAAAAAGGAGCAACTGCTTCCAATTTAAGCACATTATTTAATACCACAAACCTCAGTTTGTGATGACAGTGATATTTACCTATAGTGACGGTTCATTCATTCATTCAACAAATATTTGAGCACCTATTATGTACCAGACCGGGTTCTACTTGCTGGGGACTTCTATCATTGAGCTAAAAAGACACACAGCCCTCATGGAGCTTACATTCTAGTGGGGGAGAGGTAGTAATAAATACAGTTAAGTAAACTGAAGTATGCTAGTGTGAACAGACTATGTAAAAGTGCTGTAAGAAAATAAAGCAGAAAGACTTCCCTGGCAGTCCCGTGGTTAGGACTCTGTGCTTTCAATGCAGGGTTCGATCCCTGGTCAGGGAGTTAAGATCCCGCAAGCAGCGAGGCACAGGGGAAGAAAAAAAAAGTTATTTAAAAAAAAAAAAACATTGTTAATAAACTATACTCCAATATAAAATATTTTTTTTTTCTGGGGTACGTGGGCCTCTCACTGCTGTGGCCTCTCTCGTTGCGGAGCACAGGCTCCGGACGCACAGGCTCAGCGGCCATGGCTCACGGGCCTAGCTGCTCTGCGGCATGTGGGATCTTCCCGGACCGGGGCACGAACCCATGTCCCCTGCATCGGCAGGCGGACTCTCAACCACTGCGCCACCAGGGAAACCCTCAAATTTTTTTTTTTAAATAAAAATTTTGTTAAGGTTTAAAAAAAAAAAAAAAGAGGGCCTCCCTGGAGGCGCAGTGGTTGAGAATCTGCCTGCTAATGCAGGGGACACAGGTTTGAGCCCTGGTCTGGGAAGATCCCACATGCCACGGAGCAACTAAGCCTGTGAGCCACACGTACTGAGCCTGCGCGTCTGGAGCCTGTTTTCCGCAACAAGAGAGGCCGCGACAGTGAGGCCCACGCACCGCGATGAAGAGTGCCCCCTGCTCGCCGCAACTAGAGAAAGCCCTAGCACAGAAACGAAGACCCAACGCAGCCAAAAATAAATAAACAAATTTATTAAAAAAAAAAAAAAAGCAGAAATAGGGATAAGGAGGAGGAGGTGGTGTGGAAAGATTAAGTAAGAGAATGCAGGTAAAAACGACTGCATGGACAGGTTATGCAGAACGTCTTCAATCAATGCTAGCTATTATTACCATGGGCACTTCTGAGTTTGCAGGACCTACAATTATATATGCATCATTCCACTCCTGAATTATTCAATAGGTGGTGTGTATTCAAAATCAAAACCAAAAGGAAGCGGGCCCTGATACTGTTTTCAGGTAGAAGGAATCAATGAGAATGTCATGACTTTGGAGTTCTGGCATTGTCTCACTTGTGCAAGGATGTTATGAATCTGCAGGAAATATAGAAATGCAGAAGCTGAGGACTGAACCAAATTACATCAGGTAAGTGACCTAATTTTTCTAAGCCTTAGTTCCCCTGTGCCCCCATTTGACCAGGGCTGTTGGGACACTTAGTATGTAAACACTAAGTAAATACATACGTAAAATATAATACATATGTAAAATACTGAGCACACAGCAGATACAGTTAGCTTACATTATTATCATTGTCCAAACAAAGTCATCTGAATTTTCAGAGATTTTCAGTGTGTTCAGAATGAAAAAACAAGGCAGTATTCCTCAGGAGGGAACATTCCACAATCATGTGTTGCTAGGAGTTGGACGAAGGTCACTTGTTATGAGAACAAACCAGGAAAACATAAGGAAGCATTCAACTAATTAAATGCTCAGTCCAGTGCCCAGCCTTGCTAACTCCTTGGCTGCAGTCTTCAGAATTCCAGAAGATGCAAAGACACAATGATTCACTCAAAACAGTTCTTCGAACAAATCTTAGGATTCAGCCAAAAAGCAGTCCAGCAGGATTTATGAAGTGTGCTTCCCTCTACAGAGCCTGCATGTCAAGGACATCCACAGGCTCCCTTTAATGGAGCCCTATCTTTCCAAAGACCTCTGTAGCATCATCCCTCTGCTCTTACCACTCTGACTGAGAGTCTTGGGAAATGAGAATTTAATTTGTTCTGTGTTGAACTTTTTCTCATGGGGCAACTTTACAAAGAAGGAGCTCTTTCTGCTTTCCCAGAGGGGGAAAGCATCCCCATCAGTCCCACTTCCTCAAGTTCTGAAGTAAATGAAAGCTTTGGAATATTTATTGGCGTTAGTGCCTTTTCCACTAGTCATTCCCAAGACAAGGGCAGCTGTCCCTCATTGGCTCTAGATAACACAGTAACCCCTTCTCTGCTGTTAGGGGGCTTGCATCCAGCAATCTGCCTCTTCCAGGGGTATCTATGACAACCTGGCACTTCAAAAGGACTACGGAGGCCTCAAGGGACAAAGGTGTTGGCCTTGCTGGGTCTAAGTCAGTGCTTCTCAAACTATCTGTGGAGAAGAACCAGTTTGTTCTTATTTCTAGTCCATCATGGACCGATATTTTTATAAAATACAATGAAAATGAATTGCTAGAAAAGTGTTTATTAAAGACATAAAATGCAAGCCAATGTTTTTATTACTAGAGTCAACAGACATAAAATTACTGTCAAATTGCTATAAAAACTTTAAATGTTTACTCACAGCTTCTGTATCTGTTCTAGCCACAGCTTATAGCACTAAGTCGCTGTTCAGCCATTAACATTTACTTGAAATAAAACACAAAGCCAAACAACCCCCTTTTCCTATGAAATAAGATGATGTATTTAGTGCAGCGGCTGGCACATAGTAATTACCCACTGAATATTAGCTATTACTATTGCTATTCTCTCTGGAATGGTGAGAAGAAGGGGAAACATTAACCAAGAGACTGAGATGCAGGTCTGAGTTCCTACTCTCTTCCTACCGACTGCGGACGAGTGTCTTCACCGTTCTGGGCTTTAGTTTCCAAAATTTGCAATATATAGTGAGATGATATAGAATCTAACATCTAGATCAATAACTTATGAACTGAACTGAAACCCAAAGTGGAAAAAAAAATTTGTGTCCCAGTACACACTCACAAACATACACTCAAGGGGGCAACTGCAAAGTTTCATGAAGTAATATTACCTTACCACATGCTATGCACTCTGATATTTTCTATCTTGTTTTATTTTTTTAAGTGCTGGTCAAGACATATTTAATCGATTTCAAACCCACAGTGTGAAAAATGCTGGAGCAAATGAGCTCTTGGGTTCCCATTCTCTATAGTATACTGATGAGGCTAATGACTAGGAAGTAGGTCCCTGTCAGTCATCCACAATTTGGTGTCTAGTAAGGACTGACATTGTTTTGTTTTTAATTTTTTTTGGAGTATAGTTGATTTACAATGTTGTGTTAGTTTCAGGTGTACAGCAAAGTGAATCAGTTATCAGTGAATCTTTTTTTTTTAAGGTTCTTTTCCCATATAGGTCATTACAGAGTATTGAGTAGAGTTCCCTGTGCTATATGCAGCAGGTTCTTAGGACTGACATTGTTAAAGCCAGGTGCATCTACAAGTTTCTGTTTTTTAATCCACCTGGTTCTGCATTGAGATATTCTTAACGAGTCTATTAGTGACAAAGAAGAACGGTCAAAGATGTGGATTCAAACCACTGGATGATTACCTACAGGTAACACTGAATAACTCCAATCTAGCCTCATGCACGGTGCCTTCAGGCAAATGTGCTAGGAGTTGGGTTACGGGGAAATGTCCTTACTGGTTTCTGCTTTCTCACTAAATTGCCTTCTGCTTTCTGGACAAGGGAGAGGGGACAGTAGTGGGAGGTAACAGGCTGCTGGAAGTGTTCGGATTGAATTGGCATTTCAACTCCTTCACATGTTAGAAGCAGTGGGTGAGGGATCTTAACTAGGGAAAGATACACGGACATGCAAACTTCTATCTGAAGGGATATATTTTTTTGATTAAGTAATTTATTTTTATTTATTTATTTTTGGCTGTGTTGGGTCTTCGTTGCTGTGCGCGCGCTTTCTCTAGTTGTAGCGAGCGGAGGCTACTCTTGGCAGCGGCGCGCAGGCTTCTCATTGCGGTGGCTTCTCTTGTTGCAGAGCACGGGCTCTAGGCGCGCGGGCTTCAGTAGCTGTGGCACGTGAGCTCAGTAGTGGTGGCTCATGGACTCTAGAGCGCAGGCTCAGTAGTTGTGACGCACGGGCTTAGCTGCTCCACGGCATGTGGGATCTCCCCAGACCAGGGCTCGAACCCGTGTCCCCTGCGTTGGCAGGCGGATTCTTAACCACTGCGCCACCAGGGAAGCCCCTGAAGGGATATTTTATAGTCCTTTCATCCTTTTAACAAATAATTTTAACTGTTTTGATTTTCAACTCGGTGAAGAGTAAAACATGAAACTATTTTATGTCCGGTAGCTTCTACTTTTGTGCTCCCCTTTCCTCTTGAGTAGTAAGGGCCTCAAACTGACCTCTAACCAAGTCCAGTTGCCAAGCGTTTCACTTTGATGAGGATTTTAATCCCATCTTCATTACAAAGCTCTGTACTTCTCTCCAGCTGAGGCCAGGCCCGAGGCTCCAGGGGTTGGGGTGGAGGAGTGATGTGGTCTCTCCCTCGCCCCCGCCTCTCCTCTTCTCCCTGAGCTTACTTCTTTCTTGGCTGGTTCCTTTCATGACCACCGACAGTGAGTCTGAGAGCCGGTTCTGCTGAAATGACATCTTTCAAAAAAGCTCTGCATCAAACGGGGCTCCCCTCTTCATCAGTTCCACAGAGGGTTCCCACGTGAGCCATCCCACCTTGGTGGGGGTGAGTTTTCTGACTGGCCAGAGGCTTGTCCTTTGGGATACCATCCATTCCCTGGCTCACTCCTGGGATCCACCCATGGGTTGTGGCAGCTGCTCTCCTGTGAGGCATTAGCCAGAAGGCTTAAGTCCCAAGCCACCTTCTATAGATTCACTTCCATTGACCATACTGTCCAAGAAACTCACATCCTTGTCCCACCCAATTCAGCATCTCTCCTTTCCTCCCTCTCCCCACTCCTTCTCTTAGCTTTGCAGAGTCTGGTCGTGGGGAGCTCCTTCTGGGATAGCTAGTGGTTCACCAAGTTTCAGACAAAAGATGAGCTCCAAGTGGAACACTGCTCTCTGAGGAAGGTTCTCTCCCGATCCCAGCCCTCTTTTACGGGGATGGGTGTGAGTGATAAGGGTCATCTGAGCGATAAGGGTCATCTGAGAGTTGGTTCTGCTGAATGCCACATTTTGAAGAAGCTTTGCAGGAAAATGCTGGCCACAGAGCTGAAGTTCTCTGATCATAGAAGAGTGGGGATTTTAAACACCTTTTTAGCTGTGGACTCTTCTCACCCGTTCTTAGAAAACAGGAAAGACTCCACTCAGCATCTCATACCACGTTAGATTTCTACTGTGAGCCACATGGCAGGTTCTGTGCCAGGCACTGTGAACATAGCAATGGATAGAGCCATGGTTCCTGCCCTCAAGGAACTCACAATCTAGTGAGACATTAAACACACACACACCCCAAACACGTACATTTACGTAGTTCAGTTGCGATAAGTACATTGAAAGAAAAGCACAGAGTGCCATGGGACTGGACACAGGTGAGACTGTCAGGAAAGGGTTCTCTAGGAATTAATATTTAATCAGAGACTGAAGGATAAGAGAAGTGAATGCTAAGCATGCCTCAGGCAGAAGGAAATGCACCAGAGGTGGAAAGAAGCTTGATTCCCTGGACAAAGGATGGGCTGGTCAACTGGGTACGAGACACGGGACCAGAGAGGTGGGTGGGAACCAATTTAAACGTAAGGAACTCCAGCTGAGAATGTTCCAGGCACACACTCTCATACCTGGCATTCCCTTCCAATGGGAATCTTCACAATCATGGAGCATGTTAAAGACAGTAGTCTTAATCCTAAGAGGATCAAAGAAGCCACCAGAGGGTTTTAAAACAAAATTGTGCCATGATCAGATTTTCATTTTAAAAAGGCAATTATAGGGAATTCCCTGGCGATCCAGTGGTTAGGACCCTGCACTTTCACTGCTGACGGCCCAGGTTCAATCCCTGGTCAGGGAACTAAGATCCCACAAGCCACTTGGTGTGGCCAAAAAAACAAAAAAATTAAAAAATAAAAAGGCAATTATAGTGTACAACCAAGAAGGCAGAAAGCAGCCATGGTGGATGGGGGAAGGTGCCGTGTAAGTTTCAAAGCACTGTGACATATGCTGGGTCTAATTCCTTTTCAAAACCTCATCTACTTAATCTACATTCAAAAGCAAAGCAGAATTAATTTACATTAACTTAATTTCTCATACTTTTTCTGTTCTAGACTTAACCCCTTCCTCTACCACTTACTAGCTGTGTCTTGAAGACTCTGTGAGCTTCCTCAGGTTCTTCAGTTATGAAATGTGGAGAACGCTTCGTCAAAGATTTGAATTAGGATGAAACAAGAGTCTTGGTACACGTGCACTCAACAAATACTAACTCATCTCAAGCAAATAATCCTGACAACTTAAAAAAAAGGAGTGGGGGGGGAGGAAGTCCTCTTCTAGCTACTAGACCCAATTATGTACACAAAATTCTACATATATAAATTATGCAAGATTGCCCCAAATGCATTTACTACAGTGTGGCAAATTTTATGGTATTAGAATAGTATTAGAATAATTTTACAGAAATCAGTGAATGATAATAAAACTGGGAAGATTTATGTCTAGGCATAATTCTACACATTATGCTGGTAGACATTTTAATTAGAAGCCCATGCTGCCCTCCCCATAAAAATGGGTGTCTAGATTCTCAGTGACATAGCTTCCCAGAATTCTAGTCTATCAATATAACTTTTGAGAATGTCTGCCTTCCCAGAGGATCTAAAGCTCTATACTAAAAATATTATAGTACCTGGAAAGGGGTCAGCAATGTACCCCTACATCACAATCTGATGCCAATGATAGACACTGAGAGTTGACCACAGGTAGACATGGAAAGGTGGTTATAGCACTCCTTTCTGTGGAACCCAGATGTGGCCTCAAAAGTCTTCTCTGCAAACTGCTCTAGGCAGCTACCCCCACTGACCCTAAGATATCCCTGGTCCAAAGATACTCATTTTCAAAGTGAAAAAAAAAAAATCAAGCAATTGCAGTCTGAATAATATGTCTGGAATTTCATTTACAAAGACAGTGGCAAAAAAAAAAAGAAAATGAATTTCCCACTACATTGGAACTGTCCTCTATGTCTTCCCACTTTTTAACAGAACTATCCATCTCCTCATAATCTCATGAAAAATAAAAGTATAGTAACAGTCCAAATGCATAAAGCAAGATATAATCAGCTTACTTTACTCCATGTCAGTTATGTGAATTGTTTCAACATCTATTACATTAGGGGCACACATTACAACACAAAACCCTTTCACCCAATATAAGGAAACTCCAGCTGAGAATATTCCAGGCACACCCTCTGGTACCTGGCATTCCCTTCCAATGGGAATCCTCATAATCATGGTTTGGATATAGAAGAAAAAAACAAAGTGGTTTTTTGGTGCCTCCCTTACTCTTGTTCATGCTTAATGAAGAACTTGTGTAATAAAAGATTCTTAACAGGTAATGGTGAAAATGAACTGTTTGGCAAGGATAAATTGTGAATATGAATGTACAGTTTTAAGGAAGCAATTTTTAGGGGAAAAAATCCTCTACATGAAGCACAGAAACATAAGAATCTTCTTGTCTCAAAAAGCAATTGATTTGGAACAAGTCAGTCTAATAATGGTACAAATTCGTGGCATATTTATAGTTGGCTGGTTATTCAGGGAAGCTCAGAACGTACAAGGCATAGCAAAATATTTGAAACTGGCACGGCAGGGATCAGAGCTCGCTTTCTGCTCCAACTCTGTGTGATATGATCAAGGCAGAATACTGCATGGGATCTGGTGGGGGCCATTCCTACCACCAAAATCTGACTTCCAGAGCATGAGTCCAAGTGAGAGCTTTGTGATAAAGTAGATACAATCCACAAATGATGCCTTTTACTCAGGGCTAATAAAACATGCGATCCCTTAGAGAAGGTTATTGCTGTCTATTTCTTGTCTCTATGCTTTTACTTCTCTTATTTTCAAATTTAAACATATAATACCAAATAGAAAAAAAACCTTTTGTGATGAAGAGCAAGCTATAGAATACTCCTTTTAATGAGGCTGGGAATAGTTGAGTGACAAGTCCAGTTAGGATATTTATTAAAAGTTTATTTAAAAATATTAAAAGTTATTTAAAAATCTTTTCAGACACTATTTCTACATTTTGAGAAAAAGAAATAATGTGCCACTTGAATGTTGCTTTGGTCATCAAAATGGTCATATACACACATATACACACACACACACATATATTATGCATACGATACAAATTACACACACACACAATTTCATCTTTACCACTACTCCAAAGAGGCAGGCAAATGAGGCAACTAGAGCATGGAAAGGTCCACTGAGTTGCCCAGTTTCACCAGAAAAGGCATAAAGCTGGCACGAGATGCCCCATCATCTGCCTTCCTGTTGAGGCCTTTTCTTCACTCTACTTTTAGTACTTTCATTGTTATTATACTTAGTTTTCTTTATATTTTACAAAATTTTAAAGCTATGCTATGTGAGAAACCCTGGACATATGTCTAACAGTCTACAGATTAGAGAACTTTAAATGCATAAAGACAGGGGAATTACATTTTAATTGCTTATTTGAAACAGCAATTATCTTCACACTGAAGACTGTCTAAAGAAGAGAGCAATCAATTCAATCCTGCAACAGTGTTATTACCTTGCCTTTTTTTTTTTGGTTGTGGTGGTGGTAAAATAGACATAAAATTTACCATTTTAGCCATTTTTAAGTGTACAGTTCTGTAGTATTAAGTACATTCACATTGTGCAACCATCATCATCCAACTCCAGAAATTTTTCATCTTCCCAGTAACTCTGTTAAACGTGAATTTCCCATTTCCCCCTTCCTGCAGCGCTGGGCAACCACCATTCCTCTGGCTCTATGACTCTGACTGCTGTAGGAATCTTATATAAGACGACTCATACACTGTTTTGTGCCTGGTTCGTTTCACTTAGCTATCGTCAAGGTTCATCCATGTTGTAACACGTCTCAGAATTTTCTCCCTTAATAATGCTGAATAATATTCTTTTGTATGTATAAACACATTATCCATATTCATCGACAGACACCTGGGTTGCTTCTACCTTTTGGCTATCGTGAATGATGCTGCTGTGAACACGGGTGCAAAAATATCTGACTCCATTCACTTGGGTATATAACCAGAAGTGGAAATGCTGGATCATGTGATATTCCTATGTTTAATTCCAGTCTTCCCATTCTCACATACCTAAACTGAAGAATACAATGAATACACCAACCAAACACACATCGTGTGTGTGTGTGTTTTAAACAAAGCAGTTGAAAAACCCCATCATATTTTGCTTGCATCACGTCTCACTTAACCCACTGGAAACCCCTTACATCTATGAACTGCCCCAAAGCGCCAAGGACCTCCAGGCCTAGGCAGGCCCTCTGGAGCTCATGACCCAGACTGAGCCCAGGCTTTCCTGTTGACAGGATATGGGACCCAGTATGGCTGTCTGCAGAAATGCAGGAGTGACTCCAAACTACACCCAACACTCAGCTCTGCAATAGCCATGGGCTCGGGTGTGGACTTGGGGTCAAGATCCAGTGAGTATAAAACCCAAATTTTTATAAAACTAGTAATGGGAAATCAGGAAGATCAAGGTAGGTGGTGAAATCCTCACCGAGGCCAATGATTGCACAACACATCACTCCCTGAAGCACTTTTTTCTACCTGCTGTAACACTAAAAGTTAGGAGTGTATCAAGTTGATAATTCACCAACCCCAGAACTTTCCTTTCTTAGAAGTTCTTCCAGGGTTTCTGTCTGAAATTCCTTTTCTGTTTAAGGGAGCAGGAAACTCCAAGGAATTTCAGAACTGGTAATCTAATACACACCTGGGCAGAGCCATCCCCCTATAACTAAACCAGAGTCAGCCTGCAGTTTGGAGAAATCCTGAGTTATGCAGACATGTGAAGGTCCTGGGCCATAACATGGTCAATGCTATGTGGAAAGCAATTCAGGGCCAACCAGGTGTGGCTCAAGGGGTTCTTCCAGCAACGGCCCCGTTGGGGTCGAGAAGGGGAGGGAAGAGGTCGGAGGACTGTGTAGACCAACAAAGGAGTACGATGAGCGGGGAGAACAAAGCTCTCTGGACAGGAGGTGACACTTTGCCTCTCTACTCGCTTCAGGTTCCCTTTCTTCTATACTCTGTCCCAGTGAAGGACTTGATAATGAAATGGGCTTAAGGCCTTAACTGGGCTGTGCTGAGTAGTAAGGTCTCTGTACATTAAAGCATCACACAGGGAATTTTTCCTTCCCTGGCTCTTCTTGCTCTGTGGTAGCAGGTCCTGACCTCAGCAGGCTCTGTTTTCTCTTTGCCCACGGCTTTGGGTTCCTAAACCAGTTCCTATCGATGGGGTGGGAAGGTTCCTAGGTTCCCAGACATGAGCCTGGGAAGAGGTTAAGACGTCTCTGTTTAGGGCACTAAGGCTGATCTACATGAAATTACCTGAGCCTTGCAATGCACTATGATGTAACACATAATCAGGTCATGCATTCTGATCCTTGTTTGCTGCTGTTCCATGTGTATAGCTTCCTCGGGAGTGTGGAGGGAGGAGGGATGTGGGAAACCCTGGGTTCTATAATAACCCCACCCCTAACCCCAGAAGTACTCTCAAGGATGCAGGCTGAAGATGTGTGCTCTGTTAAATTTCCTCGTCTTTTATGCACACCCAATGCTGGGCTGGTATTTATAGCTTCGTATCTCTGAAACTGACTTGTTCTAGATGTCACTGCAGAGTAGTCCTTAATATTTGATACGAGTAAAATTATTTACATTTTACTTTCACGTACAGGTGACAGCAGCAATAACACAGGCATTCAACACGTTTTGAATTAGACTAGATTCTCAATTTTGTTACGGAAAGAAACATGACATGTCTCTATCCACTCTTAATTAAACACAAAGACGTAATTTTATTCGTGCAATAATATGAATACTGTTCAACACGTAGGGCTTTTTTCTCTCTCTGTTCAAGTTGAATTTCATTCTGAACATCTAATATTGACAAGCATCAAGCTATTTTAATCAGGTTACCTTTTATGTTTATAAAAGTGGCACAAATGTCTCTGAATACCACTCCAGATATACTAATCCACACTTCGCACTTATCCCCAAATCAGTCTCTTAAAAGTCCCAAAAGGTCTTAATAACATGTCTGCTCAGTACAACAAGGCAAACAACTACCCACCTCCTCTTTAGTCTCATATCACAAAACAGGGCAAAGACAGATGGAATAACATTCCCTGTGCTCTAGGGAAAGCACAATACAGGAACAGGGTAAGAGGGTTTCTGGGTCCCTGCCACTGTTTCACATGCCTCTTTCATCTTCTGTCTTCCTTCCCAGGCACGACAGAGCTCCTCTGATGGAAGGCAAGATGGCTGCCATCCTTCAGTTATCACAGTACTGTACCTTTAGAATGGACAGCATCAGCACTGTGATAACTGAGCCAGGGCAGCCTGTCAGTCACTGTGTCGGCTGGCAGCATCCTTTCCGGGTGGCTGCATGACTCCCTCTGAAGGCTCCCCAGGAAGTGGAAGACTAAGAGATCCCCTTCTGGTTCGAGATGTGGGGAAGCAGAAGAAAAAGTAGGGTCACAGCCCAACAATTAGTGAGGTTGAAACAGTAAAAGGCCTGGTTGAATTGTATTAAGACAAAAGATGAACACATGATTTATACATATTGATGAGCAACCACGAATACATCACATCTGCTTTCCAGCTCTATTTCACAGTGTTACCTCTTAGGTGCATGGATTTGCTGATTCCATCTCCCTGACCTCAATCATTCATGCAATAAGTATTTACTTAGGGTCTACTATATTCCAAGACCTCTCCTAGATGTCCAGGAAATGAAGATAAATAAGAGCTGGTCCCTATCCTCAAAGTGCTCGTGATCAAACATGGCAATAATACTTCATATCTGCCTAACATTCAGTAATCTTCTATGGCTTTCTGCTTTAGTTTTCACAAGAACCCCTATGGGGTTGTCAATGAATTACTCATTAATTCATCACAAATGCATTCTGGAATACGTTAGGTATCATTAGCCCATTTTACAGAAAGAGAATAAAAACCTAAGAGAGGTTAGGTGATTTACCTGATCATACCACTAAGCTACATTGAACCTGAGTTCAAATCCATGTCAAATGATGGAACCTAGTGTTTTTCTCTACCCCAACCTAGCCATTCAACTCCATCAAGGGGATATTCAGTTTACACAATTTATGCAAACAAAGTTTCTGAAAACATCTACTTTTTGCTTAAAATTTTTAGTTTTCTCAGCATCTCAGATCATGAAGCAGAAGCTTGTGGGAGTTTTATGATTTAAGAAAAACTAGCAAAAAGAATGACTTTTATTGTTCTTGCTCTGAGTGCTAAGAATATACTCGAATTGATGACACTGATGATGATTACATATTTACCACACCTGTGAGGTGTTTTTCACTATAGTTATGTCAATTTTACAGTTAGGGTGAAGGATCATTAACCACCTTTGGCATGCCTTTTACAAAATCAACACATACACATCACTTGCTTTGAAATTATCTGTACCTTTGAGATGTACCCTGAAGTCACCTTCAAGGATGATGTACAATTTTTTTTAAGATTTATTTATTATTTATTTTTATCTCTCGCTGCGTTGGGTCTTAGTTGGCACGCGGATCTTCGTTGAGGCACGCAGGATCTTTCACTGCGGCACACAGTCTCTTCCTTGTGGTGCGCAGGCTTCTCTCTAGTTGTGGCATGCAGATTTTCTCTTCTCAGGTTGTGGTGCGTGGGTTCTAGAGTGCATGAACCCTGTAGTTTGCAGCACGCAGGCTCTAGTTGAGGTGCGCAAGCTCCGTAGTTGTGGTGCGCACGGGCTTAGTTGCCCCGCAGCATGTGGGATCTTAGTTCCCCAACCAGGGATCGAACCCTTGTCCCCTGCATTGTAAGGCGGATTCTTTACCACTGGACCACCAGGGAAGTCCCAGGGATGATGTACTTTTAATAAAAAGGACAAAAAGATTCTGAAACTAGAATTCAGGCTTCAGAATAATCAACTTATTAAAGCCATGAGTCACTCATTCTTTTTCCATGTCAGTCATAAGTTCTCAAGTTATTTCAATGAGTAGAACTTGACAGATATTTGAAAAATAATTGTGTTTTCAATTAGGCATTTGCTCAGTTTCAAAGACTCATTATATGCAAATTAGATATTACCTCTCTACTTGAAATAAGTCAGAGAGATCAATCAATTCTTTAGATCAGCAAAGGTCAGAAAATAGAGTACAGTGAGCATAGCTCAACTGTTAAGTCTGTGCACTATGAAACTGACCTCATCTTCAGAAAAGGAATATCCAGTGAAACAATCCACCCACATACAAATTAAAACAACATTCTCTGAAGTGCAAAAATATGTAAAAGTTAAAGAGGTCATCGCCTAGGTCTTAGCCAACTGATGTAATACAGCGTTGAAACACGAGAGGGCAATGAAGATTAAAAAAAAAAATTGGATCCCTTAACCTAAGGTTCCTGGAAATAGTCGCACATTTTACCCAAATTATAAACATCTGTTACATGAACAAAGATATTGTGATTATTTGAGAATGAAATTTTAGATAGCTGATACATCAAAAAGGATAAAAAGATTACCACCGAACAATTCCCAGCCACAAGTTCTGTCAGTTTTGGAAAAGAGGAATACTTACTGCAATACTAGAGAGTAAGTTAAGTATGGGGACAAATAAATAACTCTGATATACTTAGTAGTTATTAGACTGTTCTTCGCAAAGACTGAGTACTAATGCAACTGAATGTCTAAATGTGAAGTCAACAAACACGAACTTAATGTTTGTAATGTACTACAAAGTTGAAATTCACTTTATTAGCCATGACCAAAAATCAGACAACTAAAGATTTTTGGTACAAAAAGTAATGAGTATTTCCTTTACTTCCTTATTTTTCTCTCATTTCTTCTTCTACCTAAACTGGGCGTGGGGGGATAGGGCGGGGAGCCTAGTGGCCAAGTAATAACAAAAAGTAAACTGCCATTATTCTGTGAAGAGTTAAATTAATATTTTCTCAGAATAACTCTAAAGCAGTTTCAAGGAAGAAAAAAATGTAGGTTTTCAGAACTGTATTTTATAAATACTGTAAACACTTAAAATGTTTTATTTCTTCATGGAAATTATTTCTTATAAATGCGCATTTAAAAAACTAAATCTATCAGAAACACTTCTTTTTCGGTAGATTTTTCTTACAAAAATTGACTTATTTTAATTTTAAAACAAATGATGGCATGTGCTAATGCTACAGTATGGAAGTATACTGCACAGTAAGAGAGGAAGAAAAAGATAATGATGTAAAATGCTTTCCTCCAGAGATCAACCTGATTTTAAACTCAGTTCTTCTATGATGAAAATGATACAACTGAGAACAATTTCTTCGTGATGCATGCACCAAATAATATCAATTAGAAAACCAAGTACTACTGGCAAACTGGTATACTAAAAATATGCTTTTAGACCTTGTGGAGTACAAATGCACACACAAAAAACATGTCACGTCTCTCTTATGAATAGACAAAGTGAAAATACAGTGATTTTGAACTTTTAAGTATCTGATTATATATTAAATAACTGGAGGTACCATGAAATGAACTGCTGGCATGCAAAATATCTGACAATACTTTAAAACTAAAATAGTTTAAATAGGTTAATTTAAATCCACTGGTCTTTTACTAAAGCGCGATGTTCTTTTCTTCCCCAACTTGAAAACCACAATCCAACTCAGTGACATTATACAATGTGCAAATTTGACCAAACTGTCATGATATAAAAATGTACTGTCAACAGAAAATGCCAAATGTCAACTACTGCTTTGTCAGAAATACAGAGAATGCATACCTGCGTTTCATGGCAAAGCTTTGCTGGTAATAGTGTTTGAAAACTAACTTGTGCCAAGATTAGTAGGAAATTAGGAATAAGGGGGTTACACACTTTTTTCTTTCTTTAGGGGAAATAAATCAGCTAAAATGGCAAGGAAAAGCCAAGGACGACTGCCTTGGCCAAGTCAGCCCCAATTCTCACAGAGAAGCATTAACTGGGAGTAATTACAGAGGGGGTGACATTGTTTTACCCATTCCAAGCACTGGCCTCTAAACATTCATGCTGCATAACCTCAGCAGGTCATGTAGAAGGAAAAACCTAACACAGAAGGTCTCTATACAATAATAGAGACAGAAAGAGGAACGAACTGGTGGGGATTTTAGTCCAAAAAGGCTCCAGGAGACTAAAAATCTACAAATAAATGGACCATCCCACTTAATGCTTAATAGAATACAACATTCTATTCTATGGGCCTTTCCCCTTTACATGTGTACTCAGAATACACACTTGTAGTCCAACTGTATACTTATTTCACTGTTGGATTTTGCTCGAGATTTAATTTTTTTTCCCCAGATTTTGGATCTCAGTCTGCTCACAAGTCAGTTTTATTCCGTCTCACCTCTGTTATCATAACCTTTTAGAATAACCAGCCAAAAATACACCAGCTGACTTCAAAATGATCCACCCCTAGCTAGTCTCTCTAAAAACTCTGGGTGTCTCCAATTAATCTCTGATTTCCTCATTACTGGCAGCACTGCCATTTAGAAATGCTGGGTCTTACTTCTCAAATTCCCTTAACGGACAGCTAAAGGGGGCAATACCAAAGACGTGCACTGACCTCTACTTCTAGAGCCTTGGGCTGTTCCAGAAACACAATCACACTCCTCTTTTCTGCAGAGTCCACCATTCTTAGAGCTTCTATTCCTACATCTGGAAAAGGAACACATTTTTACTTGTAACACACAGAAAAGGAACACATCTCTACTTGTAACACAGAGATACTGCACTCATTATGAAGTGCTATATCTTAAACTGTGATTTACTTTGGTACTGTTTACATCTGATTTCCTCAAATCAACAGTATTGTTCCTGAAGTCAGAGACTGCTGTCTTCATGTACTTCCACATTAATCACAGTCCTTTCCACAGAGTGCAAGCTCAACAAATACTTGCCTAATTCATTGACAAACTTCTTCATTTCCCAGGGATTCTCCAAATAGCTTATCAACAAACGTACATGCTTAATTCCTCTCTCTATATGTCAACCAGCAAGATACTTGACAGTTTGTCATCTACAAAATGAGGGGAGAGTACTCAATGCCCAAGTCCCTTCCACTGCCATTACTGAATCTCATTAGATAAAACCAAACTCCAAAGATAGCAACATCTCCATTCAGGTCGGCATTATACCTTTTGTTGGAGGAAAAGGGTCAGGAACTTTGTGGGCCCAATTACCACCAATGGAGCTATGAAGTGAGGGCAGAAAGTGAATGCAAAGAAAGAGAAAATAAACAAAGGTGGGTGGCATCCCTAAGATGCCACCAGGTATCATGACTGTTACAGTACCACGAACTGTTCTCTGATATATTTTGGCATGCCCAGGAACCTTTTACAAAAGCAGCTCTGGGGCTTCCCCGGTGGCGCAGTGGTTGGGAGTCCGCCTGCCAATGCAGCGGACACGGGTTCGTGCCCTGGTCCGGGAGGATCCCACATGCCGCGGAGCGGCTGGGCCCGTGAGCCATGGCCACTGAGCCTGCGCGTCCGGAGCCTGTGCTCCGCAACGGGAGAGGCCGCAGCGGCGAGAGGCCTGCGTACCGCAAAAAAAAAAAAAAAAAAAAAAAAAAAGCAGCTCTGGCCAGATACGTGGATCGCTAAATTTTCCCAAGACACCCCTATCAGCCCTTCCAGCACCCGGGACGTCTTTATTGACCTTCCTGAGCAGGGCACGCCTCCTGCATAGAAATCTGCAGAGTAGTCACTATTAGTCTCATATACTGTGATAGTTAACTCTTGGGGCCCCCAAATCTCCAAATGGAAAACAGCAGGGGAAAGTAAATGGTTGACAAACATGAAGGAACTGTATTTCATGCAGTCACCTCTTTTCAAATTAATCCAGGGAGAAAAAGGAGCGATGCTACAGGCCAGTGCTGTCCCAGAAAAGTAAAAAGCAAGCTATGTATGTAATTTTAGATATTCCAGTAGTCACATTTTGAAAAAACTAAAAAATAAACAGGTTAATGTGACATTAACAATAAATTTCATTTAACACAATATACCCAAAATATTTTCATTGGAACATGTAATCAATATAAACATCATTAGTGAGATATTTTACTCTTTTTTTTGTACTAAGTCTTTGAAATCCAGAGCATATTCACTTATAACACATGTCAATTCGAACACTAAATTTTCATCAGAAATACTCAATCTGTATTTAGATTTCATAAAAGTTACAGCTTAAAAAGTAGATGCTCATACCCAACTTGTTTCCAAACATAACGAAGTTTTCCAAAAACTAAATGGAACACCCATTTTTAATTTAAAAGTCAACTTCTTATCACCCTAGCCAGATTTCAGGTGCTTGACAGCCACACGTGGCTAGTGGCTACTGCATTAATGCAGGTAGAGAAAGTCCTGTCAGCCGGATTTTTTTTCAAACCAGAACCCTTCACCCAGCAAGTCATTCTACAGCACCCACCAGGTACTCAAATTATGCCAAGTATTTTCTGCCTTACTTCTAATCCTTATTGTCGTTAATACTTCAGTGATGGTCATTTATTAAGCAGCCCTTCCTAAAGACTGAACAACTCTTTCTGCTCAGAGAATTCAGGGAAAAAAATGGAGACATCATGATTCAAAGATATGGAGTTAATTTTCGAGGTAAAGGTAGAAAATCCTGACATCGTTACTTCTTTGTCCAGGATATTAGTTACCCTGCAAAAGTTACAGGCATTGTTTATAGTAAGCCTCTCAACTTCCACACTCACAACAGCTGTCACTGCATCCTCAGATTCCTCGCCTTCAAAAGCTCCCTCCCCACCAACAACCTCCTCTATCTCTAGCAGACTCTCTAGAGCACATTCTAGGAACCCCTCTTTCATTCATTCTGAAAAGTACTTGTTACTGTTGACATACCGAAACACATGAATAATTCAATAAAGAATCTAGAACCATCCGATTAATCATTCATCAGTCTAGGTACCCAACTGACCTTGAGAAAAGCATTTCGTGAATATACGTGGAAAGTATCCCCATACCCTTCCCCAAAAGAACCAATTACTACAAACACTACAGCTTTCTCTACCCATGTCAAAGTTCAGTGTTCCTCCTGCAGCTGATTTAAAAGTTGATCTTCTAAAAGGAGCTGGATTCCTAAGGTAGTTCTATTTTGAGCCTTCTTCCTGTTCTGAAGCTAAAGTTGGAAGGGCTTAGGTGGTGATGTCATGGAAGGGAGACTGTTGGCTTTCACAGAGGGGTCTCCTCCTGCAACTCTGGGGATGTTCATGTGGGGGACACCAGCGGAAATGTGCACCTCTCGTCGCTTTCCCCTCCCTCACTTTTGAGTCCCAGCTATTCATTAGCCCGCAAGAAAACAAGTTCAAATAAGCATGCAAACATATTTACATATTTTACTTGTTAGGCATCTCAAAAATGAAAAGACCAAGGGGAAGGAAAATGCCTCGCACCAGGGAAAAGGGGCGACAATCCAACCCCCCATCCGCACCTCTCTAAGTATCTATCATAGGACTAGGGGCAAAGGGTGGGGGGAACAGCTGATAAGAAGAAGAAAGGGATTATAAATCCAGCAAGCTTGAAGAGGGAAATGCTGTTGGGGATACTCAGGACAGAAGAAAGACCCCTGGCTCCCTTCTCTTCCACTGTTTTCCCCTCCCTTTTGGAATGGAGGAGATTTAGGGCAGGGTGTGCCTTCTGCTTGGGAGGCGTGTTTGGCTCTGGAGAACCAAGAGGGGCCAGGGTGGAGCCCAGAAAAAGAGAGCCAGAGACTGGCTGCTTAGGCCAGATTCTGGACTAAGCTCTTAGCGGAAGAATAAAGGGGGCTGTGGCGGAAGAGCAGACGATTCCATTGGAAGACCCACTGGGGAATGCAGAACGCACACTAAATCCAAGGGGATCACTTCTTTCTCGATCTAAACCCAGCAGTTAGTTGCCGGGTGGTGGGGTGCAGGTCCAGAGGCAAGAGAAAATCCCAACACATCTGTAGACCACAACTTGTTGGGGTGGGGGGATGGGCGTGCCCAGAGCAATCAGCAGGTGAAAGCAGCACTTTCTGGCCAATTCTGGGATGGGATGGTTGGCTAAGAGCTATGGGGAACACAGGATTTCCCGGTTTCTCAGCTCACCTCTCTTCCAAAGCGAGGAATAAACACAGGTGTGGTCCTTCTCCAAGAAGGTGGCAGCTGGCCTGCGGGTAGCGCTGAGTGAAGGAAAAGATTCCTTGGCCGCGGGAAGGCAGGGAGAAGCCCTGGGGTTAGCTACGGCCGGGAGCAGGCGGTCTCCGCCAAGTCCCCTCCCCCTTCTTGAAAAACGACCGGGACCGGCATAAATTACAGCCACGCACCCCCCTCCCCAATTACGCTTCTAATAAAAGAAACAGCCTCTCATGCCTAAATTAAAACTAAAGCTCTGGCTGATGAAAATAAACAGGTGAGCCCCGAGAGGAAGCGGGAAAAGATTGGGGATAGGAGAATGAACGTTTAGAGAAATCGAGTCTTCCCCGCCCTCCCCGCAAACCCCTCCCCTATCGCTCCGGAGAATCTGCGTGGCAGGTTGTAAGCTAAAAATGCCACTCCGACAGACCCCGTCTCCCCGCCCCGCGCATTTCTCCCTCCTACCCCAGGGTCCAGCGTCCCGGCCTCGTGGTAGCGCCCGGTGCCCGCGCCGCGCAGGGCTCACCCTCACCCCGGACTGCCACCGCCGCCGCCGCGGGGACTCCGTTCTTCCTCTCTCCTCCCTCCCTCCTCCTCCTCCGCCTCCTCCTCGCAGACTCCTCCCGCCGGATCCTTCATGTAAACAACATCCAGGCTCTATTTACAGTCGCCGCCGGACGGCGAGGGACCCACGCCAGCTGCCTGGAAGCAGGCGGGGGTGGGGGAAAAGCGAGTGCGCAACATTTACACATACCCGCCCCGCCCCTCCGCGCCGCCGGCCCGCCAGGGGGTCGGAGCGGGGCACCGGGGGTCTCCCCGCGCCCTCGTCCAACCTGCGTCGCTCCTGACACCCCAGCGACGGTCAGAGGGAAACCGCGCAAATGCCGATGGGCGAGGTCACCCCCACCCCCACCCAGCAGAAAAAAAAAAACACACCCCAAGCACAACAGACCCAGCCCAGCAATACCCTCCAAGTCCGTGCGAGAGTGCGGGGTCCCAGCCCGCCCCGTGCCGCCGCCCCGGCGCCCCGCCGCCGCCCACCCCGAGGTGGCGAGCTGCGTGCAGTCCCCCGCAGCGGCTGCAGGCGGCCGCCCAGCGCCGGACAGCGACGCGCCCTCGGCCCCCGCCCGGCCCGCCCTCGGCCCGCCCCCCGCGCGGCCGCCGAGCCGGCCGAGCCCCGCGGCGGCGTGTGCGTGTGCGTGTGCGCGCGTCGCGGCCGGCCTCGCCGGAACGGTTCTCCTCGGCCCCCGGCTTCCCGTGCCCTGAGGCGGGCGGGTGGCTGGCTCTGGCGCCGCGAGACCCGGCCAGGAGCGGCCCGGCCAGCGCTCCGCCGCGCCGCGCGCACACGGACGTAGACACTCGGCGCACGGAGCCCCGCGCGGCCGCACTCCTCCCGCCGGCGCTCGGCTCGGCGCGCGCACCGCCGCCCCCGCGCCCGGCACGCCGCCCCCACACCCACCTGCGCCCCCGGGGGTCCCGGGCCCCCCTTCCTTTGTTCTTCAAGCTAGTTGCATGAGGATTATCTAATGACGCAGCAAGGATACAACGTGCTCGCCACAACGTGACCGTCGCCATTTTTCTGTTTTTATTCTATCTCTGCCATGTGATAGATTGGGGGGGTGGGAGTTGGAAAAGAGAGAGACAGGATTAAAAAAAAAAAACAAAACTTCCGGGTCTCATGACCGGGAAGGGAGAAAAACAAAAGAGACAAGACACAACTCCAGGGGAATGATGTGTGTGCGCGCGCGCGCGACTGCGTGCCCTTGCCTCCTCAGCTCAGAGGAGGGAGGCTCCCGCAGTGGGCAGGGAGCATCCTCCCACCTCGGGAGCCCTGTGCCCCCGGAGGGTCCAGATCGAACCCTGTAGCCGTGGCGGTCGCGGGTCCCGGTCTCACACCCGCCGCCAACGCTCTGCGAAGCTGTCAGCTTGGTCCCTTCCTCTGGCCGCCTCCACTTGCCGGTCCACCCCAGAGCTCGCGCTCTCCCTCCCGGGCGGGTGTACCGTTCTGGGTTACGTGCAGAGAAGTCTCACTAACACTGTGAAGGAGGAAATGATCAAATTTAAAGGCTACTGTATTTCCCAAGTTTTAAAATAGTTTGCTTCCATAATGTTCTGCATAACAACCGCGTGGCAACACACTAGGCAGAATCTAATATTGGTTCGAATCCTTCCTTCCTCTCTTTCTCTACCCCCTTTTCTCTCTCTTCCCAAAGCGGGACACACCCTTGTGTGGTGGTCCGTGGGGTTTGTTACGTGGGGACGGACCTTTCATCGCGGATTGACTTATTTAGAAAATTTTAATAAATGGTTGTTCAGGGTCATTGTTTAAGAAGACAGTTGCATGGAGCAAGGTGGATTCGTGTTACACTCATCTCATTGACATTCAGAGGGCGTGATAGGCATTTCATTCTCTCCCAAGTCTCGTGTTCACGGGTTGCTGAAAAAAGTATTTGGGAACTCTGCCACATTTTTCAGTGAGATATAGAATTTTGTGCTTTTGTTTACTACTGTATTTCCTTTGGGCACTTTCACTTTTGTTTCTCTTGAGTTTCCTTTCTGGTTTCTTGTCCTATTTCGTAATTCTGAGCAGAAATGGACTTCAGAGTTGGTTCGGGTTTCTCACTTTACAGGCGAAGAAACTGAGGCCCTGCGTAGTGAGGAGTTGCCCCAGGTGACACATTTAATTTGAATTGAGCCCTACTCACTTGATATATCTGGTAGTGGGGTGGCGATAGAAAGTGGGGGGGGGCGGGAGTTAGCGACGACGTATAGCAGCAATTCTGCTTTGTGAAATTCATATTCTAGAAATTAAAGATGGAGAACACTTACCAGATCATTCACGTCTTAGGACTGGTGTGAACTGATTGCTTCTTCAAAACCCCCTTCCTAGTGCCTTGACTCCAGTATATCTGTTAATTCAGGTTCTCCTTCACCTTTCCATGCGAGAGTTTGCCGTCTCACTGAACAACCCTACATGATTGCTATGAAGTAATTTTATTAGAATCACAGAGTTGACCACCCCCCCTTTGTGCACCCACTGTGTCCCTTTTATATTTATTTCCTGGTGCCTTTCACACTTCATTGTACAGGACAGTTGATGTACCTCCCTGAACTAGAGGGTAAGCTTTGAGGGTCACGGCCATGTTCATCTTATATCTCCTATGTTTAACACCCTGCCTGGCAATGAATGAGCCAGTGAAAGTCTGAAGAGGATTTTTATCATAATTCCATCCTGACCATTTCTAGGAAATTTCTTCCATGTTTTTGGTGAAAGCGGAACACTGGAGATGCTCTTTGATTCTTACACCTCTGTGGACCATATTTTGGCTTCTAATTTACAGAGCCAAGAAAAACATAATTTGCTTTCTCAATTTTTTTTTAAACCAACTGCTATCTCCCTCTTTTTACCATATTTGGTTCCTCTTCTTCAAATTCCATCTAATTCATATAATTAGTTATGCCAACACTTGCCCTTTGAGTTTTGCTTTCATAGACTCCAAAAGTTTTACTTTCATAGACTCCAAAAGTTTTACTTTCATAGACTTTCAGTTTGGTGAGGTTCAAACTGATTTTACTCTGCTCAGCCTGGAATTAAATTATCAGAGGCAGCATTCTTTATGAGACTTGGATTCTTCCTGGAACCCAGTGAACTAAGTAAGGAGGCTGGCAGTTGAGCAAGCTGAAGAGGGCTGCTGGAAAGATGTCAGCATCTGGACAAAAAGTGCACATTTGCAACTTTAAAAGATTGGAGAATAGCTGATATATGTAATTACAGCTTGGAGAAGGATCTGGACTGTCACAGGTGAGCTCAGACACATCCAGATCGATGAGGTTCCATTGCATCTGAGCATGAACTGAACGTATTCCTTTGGATAGGGCAGATAAGCTGATATTACTGATCGTAACATCTAAAGTTCATGTTTCATCCCAGATAATAAGTGTGATAATAATTTTAAGGGCAACAATAACAATTTCCAGCAAGGTGGAGATGAAGCCTAATCATATGTAATGTCATGTGCTCCCTTAAATACAAAGCTCAACAGAGAAAAAAGGGACACAGCTCAAAAATATAGGGAATACCTCTATACCTCTTGTCTTGCACATCCGTGCACTCACATCATTATATTCTTTATCAAACTTTAGTCCTCCGGGGTATTACATAGTTGCTGATTAAAGAGGACTCTTATAGGCACTCCAACAATCTTCTTTCATCTCTCCAATACACATTTGCAAAATGACAATTCTTGGTGTGTGAGATGAACTTTGGAATCAGGTCCTAATGTCAGCTCTGCCAAATCTATTAGCTGTGTCATCCTGGGTAAATTATTCATCAGTTCTGATTCTCTGTTTCTTTATGCATAAAATGAGGATTACAACACCTACCTCAAAGAGGAGTTTTTAGGACTGAAAGTTAATCAAAATTTAATAAAATATATGTAAAGACCTCTCATGGTACTTGGAACATAATTTTTTTTGGAACATAATTTTTAATAACAAGTAGCTGTAATTATGTTGTTATTGTATTTGTATTTACCCCATGCACTTTTTGAATTATTCTATCCCTTTTGGCTTCCTACTCTTGACCCTTCAACAAAACTGCTATTGGTAAAAGTTCTGTGACTATGAAGATAAATAAGGATAAAGTCCTGCCTTCAAGTTCACACTTCAGCCTTGGAAAAGATGCATATGCCAGTAACTATACGGATACTGGAGGACTGAAGACAAGTACTTGGTTCATACCACTTTATGATGATCTACCTGAGAAATACTTAATTAAGATCTAGATTTATTAACAGCCAGGCACTGACAATACTTGTGGAAGCAGTTAGGAAAATACTAAACAAACGAACAAGCAAACAAACAAAACACCTCAAAAGAAAAAAAAACCCTCTCATTTTCACACAAATGAGGAAAATTACATTTAAAACTCCCTCTAATCAGCATCATTATGCAGCTTTTGAAAAGTTTTCTGGTCCCATAGATGAGGCAGGCTTCTTTTGCCAGGTTGTGAAAAATATGCCAGGTTGTACCTTTGATGTAATGTTGGACAAATGTAGTTAATAGGAGGCACTTCTGGTTGTTAATTAATTAGATCACTTTAATCAAGAACTATTTTCTGAGAAACTTATTCCCAGCCCTGGGTCAGATGCTAAGGAAACAAAGATGGTGAAGATAGACTTTGCCCTTAAGGAACTCATTCAACAAGTGTTTATTGATTACCTTCTGGGATGTGATGGTGAACAAGACATGAGCTTACTACATGGAGATGGATATATACACACATCTTTCCAGCTTCCTCAAGAAGTATGTGACAGACACAGGGTTTGGGCAATACAAAATATATATATTCCTTGCCCCACCCTAAAAGTTTTTTGTTCCTTGAAACAAAGAGCAGCTCTGGAAAGAACAGTTTGGTCTCTGTTGCCCACATGAAACTGGGAATCTCACTAGCATTAGGCAGAATTGTGAAGTGAGCAGTTATTTTCAATTCTCTTTGAGTCTGGGCTATTTAAACAGCTTTCTAGTCTCTCAGTTCCTGTCTTTCTGAACTATTTGGTTCTTCAGAGGGCTACTATAATGGTGATTCTAAAATACAAACCCGATTATATTATTCCCCTGCTTAAAATTTTTCATGGTTCCCCATTATCTGCCCAGCATGGCACACAAGATGTTTCATGGTCTTGCTCTGCCAAGCCTTCTAGCCGCATCCTCCAGAAGACCCACATGTAGGAGTACCAGATTTAGTAAATAAAAATACCGGCTGCCCAGTTTAATGTAAGTTTCGGATAAACAACAATTTTTTTGGTATAAATGTGTCCCCAATATTGCATGAGACATACTTATACTAAAATATTCATTGTTTATCTGAAATCCTGATTTAAAGGGACATCTTGTATTTTATCTGGCAGCCCTCACTACTCATGCCAGCCAGATTAATTAACTTGCCCTTCCCCACAGGTCTCTTCATGCCTTTATCAGTGCTTGAGAGCCTCTCCATCCTGTCCCTTATCCACATGATATTCTTCTGCTGCTGCTTCAAAAGCCGGTTATGGGATCTGGAACTCTGCAAGGGTGAGCTTAGAATCCAGTGTGCTGGGGATGAGCCTGGCCACATGTGAGCCTTGTTTAATACCTTCTAGGGCTTCTGCCCTAGTTCCTGTTCATCTTTTCCATTCTCCCTCCTGAAACTGGAGTTCTGCCCTGAACCTCCGTTTATTTGGCTGGGACCCACACGTGGTTTTGCACCCTTGCCAATTCTCTCCCTGGAGCTGTGGGGCTAGATCTTTTCTCCCAGCTGCTGGCTGGGCTCCTGACTAAACTAAATAGATCATTGAAACCTGTCTCAGATTCTGTCACCTTCCTGTCTTGCCTACTACAAAGGCTGAACAAGAGACCCAAATAAGATGAAGTTTGTGAAAGAGGATTGTAAATTATAAAGTCTCTATGATGGTAATTTAGGTTAGAAACTAATTTCAAGCTCTTCACCTGGTTCTATAAAGGAAAGCTTCTCTCTAAAGTTCTCTGGATTTCCCCTGTGTCAGGCATATATGCCTGGTGATATATGATGCTGAAAATGATGTGGAAATTTTCCAAACGTCCTCTAATTTTGATTAGTGCATTCAACCACTCTGGCTATTGCATTATGAATGGATCTAGACCAGTGGCTTTAATTTTTAAAATTTTAATTTTATGATCCAGGATGCACCTCTTCATAATGGAAGACAAGGTCTTGTGAACTATGTCATAATCTGAGTGTGTGTATTGAATTCTGATATTTTCTATTCTGTTTCATCTTCTAAAAATTGGTGGACTTCCTTGGTGGCACAGTGGTTAAGAAGCCACCTGCCAATGCAGGGGACACTGGTTCAATCCCTGGTCCAGGAAGACCCCACATGCCGCAGAGCAACTAAGCCCATGCACCACAACTACTGAGCCTGTGCTCTAGAGCCCACGAGCACAACTACTGAGCCCACAGTCCTAGAGCCCGCGCTCCGCAACAAGAGAAGCCACCGCAAGGAGAAGCCTGCACACCCCAACAAGAGTAGCCCCTGCTCGCTGCAAGTAGAGAAAGACTGCACACAGCGACAAAGACCCAATGCAGCCACAAATAAAATTAATTAATTATTTTTTAAAAGATTGGTTAACCCACGATATTAATTTCATAACTCACTAATGGGTTGTGACTTGCATTTTACTAAGCGCTGGTCTGCACAATCCATGACGTTTCCTGTATTATCCAACTGACCAGGACAGCTGTCAAATGTCAGACTCATGTGGTGCAGTCCCCACTGGGACCCACCTTGCCTGCAAAGGGAGTTGAGGCCACCTCACTGAGGTAAATCACAGCTGTCCCTTTTGATAACATCAGTAAGCAGAGTACTGCAGCTAGACTTTCTAACCTGCCTGGGGTTAATATACAAAATTTCTGACAAGGCCATTTATAAAGAGGGATAGCTCAAAATGATCACGAATGGCAACTACATTCATTTCAGAATAGAGGTATATTGTCTGGGGGCTAATTCTTTCTCAAACTTAAAAAAAAATCATTCCTGGTTGGGTAAAAGAGTCTTTTAGGTTTCTGAGATTCCACATTGATTTCGTAGTTAAATATAAATGAAAGCTCTCTCACTCGCTGCTATGATTTTGTTTCACTCTCCTTTCCCCTAAATGGTGAGCAGGTTAATCTGATATTCAGAAGCTGGGCAACAGTAGATTCCAGAAAAGATAAAGAAAATGTATAGAAAGGAAGTATTTTTCAAATGTATTGGAAAGAAGACAGTTTATGTAAGGAATTCTTATGATACAGGGAGTCAATCCAGCTGCTAGAATTTAGGATTTTCTCCCACCTACCCCACCCTCTTCTTTTACTCAGGGCTGCCTCATTCATTTTTCTTTATGGTAGGGTTTTATTTTTGTTGGTTTTGTTGGCCTTGAGGAAACCAGATCAGTGGTGGCACAAAAGATGGATTGGAGATGAGAACAGGAGAAGAGGAATTAGAGGCAGCTAGTATAGACAACTGTTTGGCTACAAAAGCTAACAGTGAAGCAAGGTAATAATCAAATGAGGGAAATCAGGTCAAGGAGAGATTTTTGTTTGCTTGTCTTGAAAGTGCTTGAAAAATTTCATATACTGATGGAAATGGTCCAGTAGAGGAAAAGTTCATGATGTAAGATGGAGGTAGGATTTGCTGGTCTGGCGTTCTTGAGTCTGCTGGGGGAGGGGGAGAATGCATAAGTGGAAGCTTTTACGTAGGATCACGGAGCATGTAGGAAGGATGGGGTCTAAGCATGTACACCTGTACGGACATGTGGATGTGGTAGGAGCAAGTGGAAGTTCTCTTCTGATTCTTCAATTTTCTCAAGAAAGAAGCACAGTCATCAGCTGATAGTGAAGATAGGGGAAAAGAGAGGCACAGGTATAAAACAGTCCATTAGCAGAAAGTGAACCTATGACTGTAGAGTGCGGAAAAGTGAATGGATCAGGGAGATGGAGGATATTAGCTGGGGAACAGTAAGGGCCTTCTTAAGTTCCTCGTGACAAGCTTAAAGTGAGACCAGAGTGGGTAGAAAGTTGGATTTAACCAGGGTTGTGAGTTTGCCAAACAGTATGCCAGAATTAAGGTGATCAAGGGAGTTTAGGGAGTGATTATGTCTATTGACTCTGAATTTTAAGCTGAGTAAAGAGGGAATGGAGAACCACCAGGGGCAAAGGACAAAAAAAAAAAAAAAAAATGGTGCCTAAGATGCTCCTCCCTCTGGTCTTTGCATGACTGGCTCCCTCTTGTGATTCAGCCATTCTCTGATGTCACCTTTTTAACTCTCTTCTGAGTACTTAAAATGTTTTCTTTTTACGCATACGTTGGAGACACTGCAAGTTAGGTTCCAGACCACCTCAATAAAGTGAATAACACAAAAAAAGCAAATATCACAATAAAGCAAGTCACACGAATTCTTTGGTTTCCCAGTGCATATAAAGGTTATGTTTACACTTAATGTTATCTACTAAGTGTGCAATAACATTATGTCTAAAAAGAATGTACATACCTTAATTTATTCTTTTGGCTGCGCTGGGTCTTTGTTGCTGCACGCGGGCTTTCTCCAGTTGTGGTGAGCGGGGTCTACTCTTCATTGTAGTGCACGGGCTTCTCATTGCGATGGCTTCTCTTGTGGAGCACAGGCCCTAGGCAAGCAGGCTTCAGTAGTTGCAGCACGTGGGCTCAGTAGTTGTGGCACACAGGCCCTAGAGCTCACGGGCTTCAGTAGTTGTGGCACTTGAGCTCAGTTGTTGCGGTGCACGGGCTCCAGGGTGCGTGGGCTTCAGTAGTTGTGGTGCGCAGACTCAGTAGTTGTAGCACACGGGCTTAGTTGCTCCGTGGCATTTGGGATCTTCCTGGACCAGGGATAGAACCCTGCATTGGCAGGTGGATTCTTAACCAATGTGCCACCAGGGAAGTCCTACATACCTTAATTTTAAAAAATGCTAACCGTCATCTGAGCCTTCAGTGAGTCATAATCTTTCTTCTGGTGGAGGATCTTACCTCGATGTTGATGGCTGCTGACTGAACAGGGTGGTGGTTGCTAAAGGTTGGGATGGCTGTGGTAATTTCTTAAAATAAGGCAACAATGAAGTTTGTGAAATTGATTGACTCTTTCTTTCACAAAAGATTCCTTTGTAGCATGCAATGCTGTTTGATAGCATTTTACTCACAGGAGAACTTCTTACAAAATTGGAGGCAATTTTGTCAAACCCTGCCACTGCTTCATCAACTAAGTTTATGTAATATTCTAAATCCTTTGTTGTCATTTCAACAACCATCACATCATCTTCACCAGGAGTAGATTCCATCTCAAGAAATCACTTTCTTTCCTCAACCATAAGAAGCACCTCTTCATCCACTAAAATTTTATCTTTAGATTATAGCAATTTAGTCACATCTTCAGGCGCATTTCCAATTCTGTTTCTCTTGCATTTTCTATCACATCTTCAGTTACTTCCTCCACTGAAGCCTTGAACTCCTCAAAGTCATCCATGTGGGTTGGAATCAACTTCTAAACTCCTGTTACTGTTGGTATTTTGACCTCTTCCCATGAATCACAAATGTTCTTAATAGCATCTAGAATGGTGAATCCTTTCCAGAAGGTTTTCAATTGACTTTGTGCAGATTCATCAGAGGAATCACTATTTACAGCAGCTATTGCCTTATGAAACATATTTCTTAAATAATAAAACTTGAAAGTCAGAATTACTCCTTGATCCATAGGCTGCAGGATGGATGTGTTAGTAGGCATGAAAACATTAATCTCATTGTACATCTCCATCAGAGCTCTTGGGTAACCAGGTGCATTGTAAGTGAACAGTAATATTTTGAAAGGAATATTTTCTTCTGAGCAGTAGGTTGCAACAGTAGATCTCAACAGTGGGCTTAAAATATTCAGTAAACCATTTTGTAAACAAATGTTCTGTCATCCAGGTTTTGTTGTTTCACTGACAGAGCACAGGAAAAGTATATTTAGCATAAGTCTTAAGGACCCTAGGGTTTTCAGAATGGTAAATGAGCACTGACTTCAACTTAAAGTCACCAGCTACATTAGCCCCTAATAAAAGAGTCAGCCTGTCATTGAAACTTTGAAACCAGGCATTGACTTCTCTTTGCCAACTATGAAAATCATGGATGGCATCTTTTGCCAATAGAAGGCTATTTTGTCTACATTAAAAATCTATTGGAAACAACAAGCAAGACAGGAACACAAACCCACCCATCAGAAAACAGGCTGCCTAAAGTCGTATTAAGCCCACAGACACCCCAAAATACACCACCTGACACGGGCCTGCCCATTGGAGGGACAAAATCCAGCTCCACCCACCAGAACATAGGCACCAGTCCCTCCCACCAGGAAGCCTTCACAAACCACTGGACCAAACTCGCCCACTGGGAGCAGACACCAGAAGCAAGAGGAACTATGAACCTGAAGCCTGCAGAAAGGAGACCTCAAACACAGTAAGTTAGAGAAAATGAGAAGACAGGGAAATATGTTGCAGATGAAGGAGCAAGACAAAAACCCACGAGACCAAATAAATGAAGAAGAAATAGGTAAGCTACCTGAAAAAGAATTGAGAGTAATGATAGTAAAGATGATCCAAAATCTTGGAAACAGAATGGAAAAAAATACAAGAAATGTTTAACAAGGACCTAGAAGAACTAAAGAACAAACAAACAGTGATGAACAACACAATCACCAAAATTAAAAATACACTAGAAGGAATCAGTAGCAGAATAATTGAGGCAGAAAAACAGATAAGTGAGCTGGAAGATAGAATGGTGGAAATAACTGCCATGTAGCAGAATAAAGAAAAAAGAATGAAAAGAATTGAGGACAGTCTCAGAGACCTCTGGGACAACATTAAATACACTAACATTCAAATTATAGGGGTCCCAGAAGAAGAAGAGAAAGAGAAAGGGTCTGAGAAAATATTTGAAGAGAATATAGTTGAAAACTTCCTTAACATGGGAAAGGAAATAGTCAATCAAGTCCAGGAATCAAGTCCCATACAGGATAAACTCAAGGAGAAACATGCCAAGACGCATATTAATCAAACTAACAAAAACTAAATACAAAGAAAACATATTAAAAGTAGCAAGGGAAAAGCAACAAATAGCATACAAGGGAATCCCCATAAGGTTATCAGCTCATCTTTTAGCAGAAACTCTGCAGGCCAGAAGAGAGTGGCAGGATATATTTATACTGATGAAAGGGAAAAACCTACAACCAAGATTACGCTACCCAGCAAGGATCTCATTCAGATTTGATGGAGAAATTAAAAGCTTTACAGACAAGCAAAAGCTAAGAGAATTCAGCACCATCAGACCAGCTTTACAACAAATGCTAAACAGAACTTCTTTAGGCAGGAAACACAAGAGAAGAAAAAGACCTATAAAAACAAGCCCAAAACAATTAAGAAATGGTAATAGGAACATACATATCGATAATTACCTTAAATGTAAATGGATTTAACACTCCAACCAAAAGGTACAGACTGGCTGAATGGATACAAAAACAAGACCTGTATATATGTTGTCTACAAGAGACCCACTTCAGACCCAGGGACACATACAGACTGAAAGTGAGGGGATCCAAAAGGATATTCCATGCAAACAGAAATCAAAAGAACTGGAGTAGCAATACTCATATTGGACAAAATAGATTTTAAAATAAAGACTGTTACAAGAGACAAGGAAGGACACTACATAATGATCAAGGGATCAATCCAAGAAGAAGACATAACAATTGTAAATATTTATGTACCCAAATAGGAGAACCTCAATACGTAAGGCAAATGCTTATAGCCATAAAAGGGGAAATCAACATTAGCACAATAATAGTGGGGGGCTTTAACACTCCACTTACACCAATGGATAGATCATCCAGACAGAAAATTAGAAAGGAAACACAAGCCTTAAATGACACATTAGACCAAATAGACTTAATTGATCTTTATAGGACATTCCATCCCAAAGTAGCAGAATACACTTTCTTCTCAAGTGCACAGGGAACATTCTCCAGGATAGATCACATCTTGGGTCACAAATCAAGCCTCAGTAAATTTAAGAAAATTGAAATCATGTCAACCATCTTTTCCAACCACAACGCTATGAGACTAGAAATCAATTACAGGAAAAAAAAACTGTAAAAAAACAAAAATACATGGAGGCTAAACAATATGCTACTAAATAACCAAACGACCAATGAAGAAATCAAGGAAGAAAGAAAAAATTACCTAGAAACAAATGACAATGAAAACACAATGACACAAAACCTATAGGATGTAGCAAAAGCAGTTCTAAGAGGGAAGTTTATAGCAATATAACCTTACCTCAGAAAACAAGAAAAATCTCAAATAGACAACCTAACCTTACATCTAAAGCAACTAGAGAAAGAAGAACAAACAAAACCCAAAGTTAGTAGAAGGAAAGAAATCATAAAGATCAGAGAAGAAATAAATGAAATAGAAACAAACAAACAAAAAAACAGTAGCAAAGATCAATAAAACTAAAAGCTGGTTCTTTGAGAAGATAAACAAAACTGATAAACCTTTATCCAGACTCATCAAGAAAAAAGGGACAGGACTCAAATCAATAAAATTAGAAATGAAAAAGGAGAAGTAACAACTGACACTGCAGAAATACAAAGGATCATAAGAGACTACTACAAACAACTATACGCCAATAAAATGGACAACCCAGAAGAAATGGACAAATTCTTAGAAAAGTACAACCTTCCAAGACTGAACCAGGAAGAAATAGAAAATATGAACAGACCAATCACAAGTAATGAAATTGGAACTGTGACTAAAAATCTTCCAACAAACAGAAGTCCAGGACCAGATGGCTTCACAGGTGAATTCTATCAAACATTTAGAGAAGAGCTAACACCTATCTTTCTCATGCTCTTCCAAAAAATTACAGAGGGAAGAACACTCCCAAACTCATTCTACAAGGCCACCATCACCCTGATACCAAAACTGATAAAGATATCACAAAAAAAGAAAATTACAGGCCAATATCACTGATGAACATAGAAGCAAAAATTCTCAACACAATAGTAGCAAACCGAATCCAACAACACATTAAAAAGATCATACACCATGATCAAGTGGGATTTATCCCAGGGATTCAAGAATTCTTCAATATATGCAAATCAATCAGTGTGATACATCATATTAACAAATTGAAGAATAAAAGCCATATGATCATCTCAATAGATGCAGAAAAATATTTTGACAAAATTCAACACCTATTTATGATAAAAATGCTCCAGAAAGTAGGCATAGAGGGAACCTAACTCAACATAATAAAGGCCATATATGACAAACCCACAGCAAACATTATTCTCAATGGTGAAAAACAGAAAGCATTTCCTCTAAAATCAGGAACAGGACAAGGGTGCCCACTCGGCACTCTTATTTAACATAGTTTTGGAAGTCCTAGCCATGGCAACCAGAGAAGAACAAGAAATAAAAGGAATCCAAATTGGCAAAGAAGAAATAAAACTGTCACTGTTTGCCGATGACATGATACTATACATAGAAAATCCTAAAGATGCCACCAGAAAACTACTAGAGCTAATCAGTGAATTCAGTAAAGTCACAGGACACAAAATTAATGCACAGAAATCTCTTGCATTCCTATACCCTAACAATGAGAGATCAGAAAGAGAAATTAAAGAAGCAATCCCACTTACCATTGCAACCAAAAGAATAAAATACCTAGGAATAAACCTACCTAAGGAGGCAAAAGACCTGTACGCAGAAAACTATAAGATACTGATGAAAGAAATCAAAGACGACACAAACAGATGGAGAGATATACCATGCTCTTGGATTGGAAGAATCAATATTGTGAAAATGACTATACTACCCAAAATAATCTACAGATTCAATGCAATCCTTATCAAATTACCAAAGGCATTTTTCACAGAACTAGAACAAAAAATTTTACAATTTGTATGGAAACACAAAAGACCTTAACAGCAAAAGCAATCCTGAGAAAGAAAAACTGAGCCGGAGGAATCAAGCTCCCTGACTTCAGGTTATTCTACAAAACTACAGTAATCAAGACAGTATGGTACTGGCACAAAAACAGAAATATAGATCAATGGAAGAGGGTAGAAAGCCCAGAGATAAACCCATGCACATATGGTCACCTAATCTATGACAAAGGATGCCAGAATATACAATGGAGCAAAGATAGCCTCTTCAATAAGTGGTGTTGGGAAAATTGGACAGCTACATGTAAAAGAATGAAATTAGAACACCATACACAAAAATAAACTCCAAATGGATTAGAGACCTAAATGTAAGACACTATAAAACTCTTAGAGGAAAACATAGGCTGAACACTCTCTGACATGAATCACAGCAAGATCTTTTTTGACCCACCTCCTAGAGTAATGAGCATAAAAACAGAAATAAACAAATGGGACCTAATTAAACTTAAAAGCTTTTGCACAGCAAAGGAAACCATAAACAAGATGAAAAGACAACCTTTGGAATGGGAGAGAATATTTGCCAATGAAGCAGCTGACAAAGGATTAATCTCCAAAATATACAAACAGCTCATGCAGTTCAATATCAAAAAAAACAAACAACCCAATCCAAAAATGAGCAGAAGACCTAAATAGACATTTCTCCAAAGAAGACATACAGATGGCCAACAAACACATGAAAAGATGCTCAACATTTCTAGTTATTAGAGAAATGCAAATCAAAACTACAATGAGGTATCATCTCACACCAGTCAGAATGGCCATCATCAAAAAATCTCCAAACAATAAATGCTGGTGAGGCTGTGGAGAAAAGGGGACCCTCATGCATTGTTGGTGGGAATGTAAATTGATTCCCTATGGAATCAATGGAGAACAGTATGGAGATTCCTTTAAAAACTAAAAATAGAACTACCATATGACCCAGCAATCCCACTACTGGGCATATACCTGGAGAAAACCATAATTCAAAAAGATACATGTACCGCAATGTTCACTGCAGCTCTATGTACAATAGCCAGGACGTGGAAGCAACCTAAATGTCCATCAACAGAGGAAAGGATAAAGAAGATGTGGCACATATATACAATGGAATATTACTCGGCCATAAAAAGGAATGAAACTGGGTCATTTGTAGAGACATGGATGGACCTAAAGACTGTCATACAGAGTGAAGTAAGTTAGAAAGAGAAAAACAAATATTGCATATTAACACACATATGTGGAATCTGAAAAAATTGGTATAGACAATCTTATTTACAAAGCAGAAATAGAGACACAGACATAGAGAACAAACATATAAACACCAAGGGGGATGGGCGTGTGTGGGATGAATTGGGAGATTGGGATTGACATATATACACTATTGATACTATGTATAAAATAGATAACTAATGAGAACCTACTGTATAGCACAGGGAACTCTACTCAATGCTCTGCGGTGACCTAAATGAGAAGGAAATCCAAAAGAGACGAGATATCTGTATACGTACAGCTGATTCACTTTGCTGTACAGTATAAACTAACACAATATTGTAAAGCAACTATACTCCAATAAAAAATAATAATAAAATAAAATTTAAAAAATAATAATAATTTTTAAAAAACCTGTCCCCTCCAATCCATTCTCTCTGTGGCTGCTAGATTCATTTTGCTAAAACCCTGTCTTATCTTGTTATTCCTCCACTCAAAAACCATTAGTGGCTCTTACTGCCTGTGGTATAAATAGTTTGTGTAATCAAAGTATCCCATAAAAAAAAATCTATTGTTTAGTGTAGCTACTTTCGTTAATTATCTCAGCTGGATCTTCTGGATAACTTGCTGCTGCTTCTACATCAGCACTTCCTGCTTCCCCTTGCACTTTTACGTTATGGAGATGGCTTCCTTCCTTCAACCTCATGAACCAAGCTCTGCTAGCTTAAAACTTTTCTTCTGCAGCTTCTTCACCTCTCTCAAATTTCATAGAACTGAAGAGAGTTAGAGCTTTACTCTGGATTAGACTTTGGTTTAAGGGAATGCTGTGGCTGGTTTGATCTTCTATTCAAACTGCTAAAACTTTCTCTGTATCATAAGGAAGGTTGTTCTGCTTTCTTATCATTCCTGTGTTTATTGGAATAGCACTTTTAATTTCCTTCAAGAACCTTTCCTTTGCATTCACAACTTGGCTAACTGTTTGGTGCAAGAGGCCTAGCTTTCAGCCTTTCTCAGCTTTCAACATGCCTTCATCACTAAGCTTAATCATTTTTAGCTTTTGGTCTAAAGTGAGAAATGTGTGACTCTTCCTTTTACTTGAACATTTAGAGGCCATTGTAGGGTTATTAATTGGCCTAATTTAAATATTGTTGTGTCCCAGGGCATAGGGAGGCCTAAGGAGAGGAAGAGAAATGAAGGAACAGCTGGTCAGGAGAGCCATCAAAACACATACATTTATTAAGTTCACCATCTTATATAGGCACAGTTCATGGTGCCCCAAAACAATTACAATAGGAACGTCAAAAATCACTAATCACAGATCACCATAACAAATAAAATAATAATGACAAAGTTTGAAATATTGCAAGAATTACTGAAATGCGACACAGAGACATGAAGTGAGAAAATTCTTTTGGAAGAATGGTGCTGATAGACTTGCTTGACACAGAGTTGCCACAAACCTTCAATTTATTTATTTATTTATTTATTTATTTATTTATTTATCTATCTATCTATCTATCTATCGCTGCATTGGGTCTTCATTGCTGCGCACTGGCTTTCCTCTAGTTGTGGTAAGCAAAGGCTACTCTTCGTTGCCGTGCACGGGCTTCTCATTGTGGTGGCTTCTCTTGTTGCGGAGCACAGGCTCTAGGCGCACGGGCTTCAGTAGTTGCAGCACATGGGCTCAGTAGGTGCAGTGCATGGGCTCAGTAGTTGTGGCTCATGGGCTCTAGAACACAGGCTCAGTAGTTGTGGCACACGGGCTTAGTTGCTCTGCCATATGTGGGATCTTCCCAGACCAGGGCTCAAACCCGTGTCCCCTGCATTGGCAGGTGGATTCTTAACCACTGCGCCATCAGGGAAGTCCCAACCTTCCATTTTAAAAAATACAGTGTTCGGAATTCCCTGGTGGTCCAGTGGTTAGGACTCCACACTTCTACTGCAGTGGACACGGATTCCATCCTTGGTCAGGGAGCTAAGATTCTTCATGCAGCACGGTCAAAATATTAAAAAAAAAAAAAAAGCAGTATCTGCAAAGTGCAAAAAATGAGATATGCCTGTACTTTCTTTTATCTATGTATCTATCTATCTATCTATCATCTACCTGTCTTCTATCTTTGTATATTATCTATCTCTGTATCTCTATACCCATCTATATCTCTATCTAACTGGCTGTCATTTATTTATCTATCTCAGTAACCATTCATCTATCTATCTATCTATCTATGGTCTGTTTCACACTACTAGAATATAAGCCCCATGAGAGCAAGGACTTTGCCCATAATGTTTATTATTTTATAGTCACATCACTTATCTGGCACAGAAAAGACTAAAAAGTATATGCTAGAAGAACAGTGACTAACTAGAATATGATTTTAAGGTCTTCACCATCCTGATCATGCCCTTCTGCATGTGTTCCTGTGTGTCAGTTTTCTCCTAACTTCTACCAAGAGAAAGAAGATCCCCACCCCCACTAAGGTTAGAGCTGCTTGCTAAACCATCCACTTCTGGTCTCCTATGAGGCCTTCTGAGGGTGAGAGAGGAGCGCGCAAGGAAAATTTTACCACAGAGTTATGCAGGCGCCAGGTATTTCAGAGGTGAGCCAAAAATGGTGCCTTGAAGACACAATAGCTTTCTGTTTTATTCTGTTTAAAACATGTTTATTGAGGTTTAATTTAGATGCCATAAAATTTACCCATTTTAAGTGTAAACTTTGTTGAATTTTAGTGAGTTCATACAGTTATTCAGCCATCACCACAATTCAGTTTCAGAACACTTTCATCACCAGGAAAAATTCCCTTGTGCCTTTTGCAATCCATCTCTGCTCACACACCCAGCCCTAGGCAATCACTGATCTTTCTGTCTCTACAGTTTTGCATTTTCTAGAATTTTCATATAAATGGAATCATACAATATTTAGTCTTTTGTGTCTGCCTCCTTTCATTTAGCATAATGCTTTTATTGTGTGTAATATTCTATTCTATAGATATACAACATTTCATTTACTGATTTGCCGGTTGGTAAACACTGTTTCCAGTCTGAGGGCTATTATGAATACTACTGCTATGAATATTTGTATACAAGTGTTTTTGTGGACCTACATTTTCATTTTTATAGGGTAGATACCTAGAAGTTGAATTGCTAGGTCAAATGATTAGTGCATGTTTAACTTTTTTAAAAGTGCCAGATAGGGGGCTTCCCTGGTGGCGCAGTGGTTGAGAGTCCGCCTGCCGATGCAGGGGACACGGGTTCGTGCCCCGATCCCGGAAGATCCCACATGCCGCGGAGCGGCTGGGCCCGCGAGCCATGGCCGCGGAGCCTGTGTGTCCGGAGCCTGTGCTCCGCAACGGGAGAGGCCACAGCAGTGAGAGGCCCGCGTACAGCAAAAAAAAAAAAAAAAAAAAAAAAAAAGTGCCAGATAGTTTTCCAAAGTGGTTGTCCCAACTTACATTCCCACTAGCAATGTATGTGTTTCTCCATATCTTCACCAATACTTGGTCAGTCTTTTTTGTTTTAGTCATCCTAGTAGGTATGTAGTGGTATCTCATCTTGGTTTTAATTAATTTGCATTTCTGTGGTGACTAATGATATTATCTTTTCATATACTTATTTGCCATTTATATATCTTCTTTGGTGAGGTGATTATTAAAATATTTTGCTCATTTCTTATTGGGTAGTTTGTCTTCTTATTGCTGAATTACAAAAGTTCTTTATATATTCTGGATTCAAGTCCTTTATCAGATACAGGTTTTGCAAATATTTTCATTTTCTTAATGATGTCTTTTAAAGAGCAAAAGTTTTAATTTTGATGAAATTCAATGTGTTAATTTTGTCTTTGTGTTATATATAAGAACTCTTTGCCTAATCCCAGGTTGCAAAGATTTCATCCTATGTTTTCTTTAAGTTGTTATGAATGATGTAAGGTAAGGGTCAAGTTTCATCTTTTTGCCTGTGTTTATCCAACTGTCCCAGCACCTTTTGTTAAAGGTCTATCCTTTCCCTCCCCATTGAATTACTTGGCACCTTCCTTGAAAACCAATTGATCATCAAGGTCTGTTACTGGACTCTCTCTTCTCTTCCATCCATCTAAATGTCCCGTGTTTTTTATAAAAAAAATACTTATTTATATATTTTGGCTGTGCCGGGTTTTAGTTGCGGCATGCGGACTCTTATTTGCAGCATGTGGGATCTTTGTTGTGACATGCAGGATCTAGTTCCCCGACCATGGATTGAACTCAGGCCCCCTGCATTAGGAGCCCAGAGTCTTACCCACGGCACCACCAGGGAAGTCCCTCAGTGCTTCTTAATTATTGTAGATTTGTAGTAAGTTTTAAAACTGGGTAAAGTCCTCAGATTTTGCAATTCTTTTTCAAAATCTTTTTGGTATTCTAGGTTTTTCCATTTCTGTATAAGTTTTAGGAACAGCTGTTAAGTTTCTACCAAAAAAACAATCCCACTGGGATTTTGATAGGTATTACGTTGAATCTATAGTACATCAATTTGGGGAAATTGCCATCTTAACAATATTGAATCTTTCAGTCCATGGACATTGTGTATCTCCCCATTTTTATAAATCCTCTTGAACTTCACTCAGCAATTCTGTGTAGTTTTCAGTACACAGATTTGCACTTCTGTTGTTTAATTAACCCCTGAGTATTGTATTCTCTTGATGCTATTATAAATTAAAATTAATTCCTTTTCAAATTGTTTGTTTATAGTTTATAGAAATACAATTAGCTTATTTATTTATTTTTGGCTGCGTTGGATCTTCATTGCTGCGAGCGGGCTTTCTCTAGTTGCGGCGAGCAGGGGCTACTCTTCTTTGCGGTGCACATGCTTCTCATTGCAGTGGCTTCTCTTGTTGCGGAGCACAGGCTCTAGGCATGCAGGCTTTAGTAGCTGTGGTGCACAGGCTCAGTGGTTGTGGCTCACGGGCTTAGTTACTCTGCAGCATGTGGGATCTTCCCGGACCAGGGATCAAACCCGTGTCCCCTACATTGGCAGGCAGATTCTTAACCACTGTGCCACCAGGGAAGTCCCATACAATTAGTTTTTGTACATTGCTCTTTATCCTGTGATTTCATTAAACACACTTATTAGTTCTAGTCATTTCTTCACAGATTCTTTGCAATTAAAAGAACTTTTTTTCAGCTTCACTGAGATATAACTGACAAAAATTTAATATAGTTAAAGTGTACAACATGATGATTTGATGCACATATACATTGTGAAAGGATCCCCACCATCGAGTTAACACATCCATCACCTCATGTATTTGCCTTTTTTTCTTTTTTGCTGTAAACACTCAAGTTTCACTCTCAGCAAATTTCAGTTGTACAATTCAGTATACAATACAATACAGTATCACTATGCTATACATTAGATCCTGAGACCTTATTCAACGTGTAGCTGAAAGTTTCTACCTTTTTTCCAGACTCTCCTTGTTTTCCCCAACCCTCAAGCTCCTGGCAACCACCTTTCTGCTCTCTATGAGTTTGAGTTTTTTTAAAAACTCCACAAATAAGTGATATCATGCAATATTTGTCTTTCTTTATCTGGCTTATTTCACATAGCACAATGCCCTCCAGGTCACAAAGGGCAGGATTTCCTTCTTTTTTAAGGCCAAATAATATTCCGTGTGTGTACATTTGTGTATGTGTCACATTTTCTTTATCCATTCATCTGCTGATGGACACTTAGGTTGTTTCCATACCTTGTCTATTGTGAATAATGCTGTAATGAACAAGGGAATAGAGACAGCTCTTCTTCTTCTTCTTTATTTTTTTGAAGTATAGTTGATTTACAATATCATGTTAGTTTCAGGTATACAGCACAGTGATTCAGAGATATATATATATATGAATGTATATATATATTCTTTTTCAGATTCTTTTCCCTAATAGATTATTACAAAATATTGAGTATACTTTCCTGTGCTATACAATAGGTCCTTGTTGGTTATCTATTTTATATGTAGTAGTGTGTTTATGTTAATCCCAACCTCCTAATTTATCCCTCCCTCCCCCTCTTGAAGAGATATCTCTTCAAGATAGTGATTTTGTTTCCTTTGGATATATATCCAGAAATGGGATTGCTGGATCATATGGTAGTTCTATCTTTAACTTCTTGAGGAACCTCCATACTGTTTCCCACAATGACTGTACCAGTTTACATTCCCACCAAAAGTGCACAAGGGTTCCCTTTGCTGATTTTTATGTACAAGATCATGTTGCTGAGGTTCACAGTAGCTTTTAAATTCTTTGCTTGCTGCATCTCGGTCAAGCCTCTCACTCCCTCCAGCTCCCAACACTATGGCCCCCAAAATCCTTACTCTTGATAATATTAAAGACTCCTCCTCTGAGGGTAAGATAGCATGTCTTAGATTCCTCCTAAAGACTGGAACCTTCCACTAACAGTAGTGTTGACCTCCAGCTATGTGGCCTTCCACATCCATCTCTTCCAAAGATAAACATGTCACAAGAACCAAGAGCATGTGTTGATGCATCTACAATCCATATCCCCTTTGCCTCTGGGACTTGCCTATGTCTTTGCTTCAGTTGTTGACCAACCATCCTACTGATGTCCATACTCTACCAGATTAAAGTAAAATTTTTGCCAGGAAAGTTTTTGTCTCTAGTGATGCTGTCATTGTCTGCCCTGATCAATTGCTTATTTTATGTGTTACTCTGAAAGGGCTTTTTTTTTTTTTGACTGCACCACCCTGACCAGGGATTGAACCTGGGCCCTTGGCAGTGAAAGCGCAGAGTCCTAACCACTGGACCACCAGGGAATTCCCTGAAAGGGCATTCTTTTTTTTTTTTTAAACATCTTTATTGGAGTATAATTGCTTTACAATGTTGTGTTAGTTTCTACTGTACAACAAAGTGAATCAGCTATACGTATACATGTATCCCCATATCTCCTCCCTCTTGCGTCTCCCTCCCACCCTCCCTATCCCACCCCTCTAGGTTGTCACAAAACACCGAGCTGATCTCCCTGTGCTATGCAGCTGCTTCCCACTTGCTATCTATTTTACATTTGGTATTGCATGTACGTCCATGCCACTCTCTCACTTCGTCCCAGCTTACCCTTCCCCCTCCCTGTGTACTCAAGTCCATTCTCTACGTCTGTGTCCTTATTCCTGTCCTGCCTCTATATTCTTCAGAACCAATTTTTTTTTTAGATTCCGTATATATGTGTTAGCATACTGTATTTCTTTTTCTCTTTCTGACTTACTTCACTCTGTATGACAGACTCTAGGTCCATCCACCTCACTACAAATAACTGAATTTCATTTCTTTTTATGGTTGAGTAATATTCCATTGTATATATGTACCACACCTTCTTTATCCATTCACCTGTTGATGGACACTTGGGTTGCTTCAATGTCCTGGCTATTGTAAATAGAGCTACAATGAACATTGTGGTACATGACTCTTTTTGAATTATGGTTTTCTCAGGGTATATGTGAAAGGGCATTCTTACTTTTAATTTTCAAATGGTGTGTACAAGTACACATGCAGGGGTGAGGGTGGATATCTTGTGATAACACTCAGTTATCATCCAGTACTCAGTACACTTTAAGCCAAACTCTATACAACTCTTTTACCTGTGTCACTGTTAATTCATTTGGCCTTCAACTGACCTAGTTTGGGAGCTGTTTAGGACTTTATGTTTAATTCTCTCAGTTACATCTCGTTATATTCAGCTCATTGTTCTAGACTACTGAGATCTTTTTGCAGCTTAATTTTCAGCCATCCTATGTAATTTATCCCACCAAATTCATGTTGTCCTATATCTGGGCAGTAGATCACAGTCTTTATCCAAGTAAATTTTGAATAAAAAGCTCAGGGCAGGGACAGCTCACTGTGGCATGCCATTGGAGACCTTCCCTCTGGTTGCTTGTGTTCAACAGTTAGCACTCTTTAAGAAGGGCTGCTCAGTCAGTTACACATTGACTTATCTGTGCTTCCTATTCCTCTACTGTTAAATGATAATTTTAGTACCCAACTCATAGGACTTTTGTAAGGATTAAATGATGAAACACATGCAATGCGGCACAGGGCATGTGCTCAAGAAGGTGAGTAGTTATTATCTGGGGAGGCAGGGACTTTATAGTCAACAGCTTGGCCTTTATCTTCATCTTGTCATTTCCTGGCTGTGCATCCTTAGACAAGTTATTTAACTTCTTTGAACCTCAAGTTCTTCATCTTAAGAACAGTGCCCTCTTTACAAAGTTGTTGTGAGGATTAAATGGAATAATATAGGTAGAGTATTTAACACAGTGTCTAACACTCAGTAAGTGTTTGTTGCAATGATTCTTTTTGACATTCATCTTGTACATGTTTTAATCTCCTCCCCCCATTCTCCCACCAAGATATTTCCAAAAGCTTGAAGATATTCAGACAGGTTTTCTATAGCATTTCCCTGATCAACCTGTTTGGTAACTGAACTGGTAGGTTGCAGATCTATGCTTCATTTTAATCAACTTTTAAAGCTATTCTAGGGACTTCCTGGTGGTCCAGTGGTTAAGAATCTGCCTCCCAGTGAAGAGGACATGGGTTCAATCCTTGGTCGGGGAACTATGATCCCACATGCTGTGGGCAACTAAGCCCACACGCCACAACTAGAGAAGCCCGCCACCGCAGCAAAGATCCTGCGTGCTACAACTAAGACCCAATGCAGCCAAATAGATAAATAAATAAATAAATATTTTTAAAAAAGGTGGACCAGTGCTCCATTCTAATCAATAAATATATAAATAAAGCTCTTCTAAAATTCTAAAACTACAAGCAAAATAATTATTGAAATGTTTAATTAATATATGTTACAGCTAGATTATTAATCTTGGATTCATTTTATGAGTGAATCCACCCTAGACTTGTGTGTTATATATGCTGTATGTACAGTTATAAGAGTACCCTGGAGACACTTGGAAAGATTGGGATCATTTCATAGGCTGGGAAGTACAGCTTGATTATTCAAAATAATTATGAAGGTATATATTTGTTTTTAATCACTACTTTTTCCTTTGACTTATTTGATGCTGAGCATATTGCTCAGGAATACAACCTCCAATAATAATGCTGTTTCTATGAGAAAATGGTCTGCCCCACAATGGTCAGCTGAGGTGTGGAATCTAGGACTCACTGTGGTGAAAGCCAGATACTGCTTGCCAAATCACAACCCTCCTTATGTGTGGTAGTGGAAGAAATCTCAACTCTTAAAGGTATGATTTCCACAAAACAAACAATTCAAAAGCTTATGCCTTATAGCAACTGAGAATCAAGGCCTGACATTTTTATGTTGTTTTTTCAAATTGCTGTGTCAGACTTTCTAAAAAGTGTCTGTGTGAGCATAACATGAAAACTTGCAAGTCAAACACATTTGGATCTTATTCTCCATTGTGCATTTTTTTAAAATTTGGAGCACATTACCTGTCTTTTTCAACTCTCAGGATTTATTTTCCAAAATGAAGATAATAATTACTAAAAGGATTGTTCCAAAGATTAGATGATGAGTATAAAGTTCAGGGTCTGATGCATGATATGTGGTAGGTGCTCAATAAATGTTGGTTCCCTTCCTTCCTTTTTTTTATTGTCAGTGGTGATCCATTAAAAAATACGAAGGAAGTGAGACAAAACTAATTTTTTTAACTCGGCTCTGGTTTGAGCTGGCTCCTTTAAAAGATACAAAGAGAAAGTTTTCAATTTTTATCCTTTTTTTAATGGAAACCCCATGGTGGAGTTTTTAGCTGTGGAAGATGAGGCCCCTGCTGAGGAGCTTTAAAAAAATATTGGTACCTTCATTCTACCCATAGAGACTATGATCTGATTGGACTAGGGCGTGGCCTAGGCATTAGGAGTTTTTTACAGTATAGTTTACATACAAAAAATTGCACACATATTATGTGTACAGTTCAATGAGTTTTGACCATTGTTCACCCTCTTCTAACCACCACCCTAATTAAGATAGAGATCTTTTACTTTACCCAGAAATGTCCCTTTCCTGTCAGTCTGTCCCACCCCCACCCTAAGTAACACATTTTCTGATTTCTATCACCATAAATTAGTTTCGACTGTTTTTTAATTCCACACAAAATTTATAAATGCAATCAAACAGTATGTACTTATTTGTGTCTTGCTCAATATACTTTTGAGATTCATCAATGTTAATATGGATATCAATAATTTCTTCTTATTCTTCTTCTTATTATTACTATGCTTTTAAATACAAAAAATTCACCATTTGTTTATCTCCTGTTGGAGAACGCTTAGTTTGTTTCCAGGTTTCATTATTATGAATAAAGGTGCTATAAATGTTCCTATATGGTTTTTGTGTACATATATTTTCATTTCTCTTGGAAGAAGAGAAATGATGCTTGGAAGTGGAATTCCTGGTCGTAGTGTGGGTATATTCTTTACAATAAACTGCCAAACAGTTTACCAAAGTGGTTGTACTACCTTATCACCCACTAGCAATGTACACAAGTTCTAGGAACTCCACGTTACTGTTAACACTTGACATTTGTCATTCCTTTAAAATGCAGCCATTCTAGTGGGTAAGAAATTGTATCTCACGGTTTTAATTTGCATTTCTCTGATGAATAATGAGGTATCCACACAAATTTACATGGTATTTTCACGAACACTGGTAAAAACCATTTTATGTGTGTACTAGTGACTCATATAACTTCTGAAACGTCTGTTTTGAAATCAAGTGTTTTCTCCATTTTTAAAAACTGGGTTTTCTTTTTATTATTGATTTGGAGGAGTTCTTTAGTTGACTCCTGTTTGGGCTACTGTACCTGCTTTTATTATTCTTATACAGTCAGTAAGAGTTTTGAACTTGTAATAGCCCCATGTTAGTACCGCTATGGAGAATGAGGGGAGAAAGAATATTGGCGTGCAGGGGTGCAGAGGGGCAGAGAGGAGAGCAATCTCAGGAGGCTTGAGAGTGTACAGAGTAGTCAAGAGGAATCAAGCTGGTAGCAGGCTGACTGAGGGAGCATGGAAGGAGACTTGCAGCCACCCTCTCAGGAGGAGCCCCCTGAAATCTTGGGTAGGTCCTGGACTTCCACACAGCCCCGAGAACAGGGACCCAGATTAATATATATGTGTATATATATATACACATATATAGTTATCTGTGTATATATGTATCTGTGTATATATGTATGTAGCTGTGTGTATATATATGTATATGTATATACACATTATATATGTGTATATACATATATATATATATATATATATATATATATATATATATATATCGCCAGAAGGCTGGTGTACTTGGATTCTTTTGTGTCAAAGACACGACTCAGGCCCTTTTTTAAAGTTTTTTAAAAAATTTTTATTGAAGTATAGTTGATTTACAATGTTGTGTTAATTTCTGCTGTACAGCAAAGTGATTCAGTTATACATATATATACATTATTTTTCATATTCTTTTCCATTACGGTTTATCACAGGACACTGAATATAGTTCCTTGTACTACACAGTAGGACCTTGCTGTTTATCAGGGCCTTTTATAAGTGATCTAGAAAACTAATATGTGACCCAACTTCTTCCTCTCTGTGAACTCCCCGAGGGCGGCAACAAATTCTTTTAGAGTTTCTTAGAATAGAAAAAATCCAACTTGTGATGCCACAGAATATTGGCTCCTCTGTCATGTTCTTGGTTCTCCTCTCAGCAGTTGTTTGCTTAGGTTACAGCTACAATTAGCAAGCTAAGGCTTAAACGTATGGATAGAGGCTTATTATTATTACTGGCTTTAATGTCACTGTGGCTTAAGTCTTATTATTTTTGGACTTCAGTCATTACTGTCATTATTAGATCTGCTGATCATCAGTCATTTCAGAGACAAAACCAATAAAACACCAGGAACTGGAATACAAAGGGCAGTATAATTAACTCTGTTATTCAGGGATTCATTAATTCAAGTCCCCAATTTAGAATTTATTAGAGTTTCCCCATTGGATATGCATTCGAGTTTAACTCTGTTTTGTTAGTAGCAAAAGACATTGCAAAGCCCAATGATAAACAAGATTGCAAGAGGAATGTTCACTCAAAGAAAACAGTAGGATGAGAACACTGGGAACTCATTAGAGGTTTCCATGTACTTAAACAATTAGAAGCACGCATGTATTACACTAAGATATCACAATGTATTTTGCTGATTTATTTTCCTCTCTGTGTCCCTCATTAGACAGGGCTTGGTTGAGGGCAGGAACAATGCTCCTGCACAGGGTAGGTACTTAGCATGTGTTAGCTAAATGAGCAGGTCCTTCCGTGTGGCATGGAGGGCTCAGGTGTTAGACTCATGGGTCCTTACACGTGTGTGTGTGTGTGTGTAAAACAGTCAGTAAGGTCCACTAAGCTGGAGTTGGGAATGCAAGAGGTTTGTCGGAGACAGTGTCTGTATAAGATAAAAGAGGGGTTCTTCCCTTTTGTGGCCATCGCTGAAGCGCTAGCGGCCAAAAGGAAGTTCAATCCCTTTGTGACTTCTGACCGAAGCAAGAACCGGAAAAGGCATTTCAATGTGCCTTCTCACATTCGCAGGAAGATTATGTCTTCCCCTCTTTCTAAAGAGCTGAGACAGAAGTACAGTGTCCGATCCATGCCCATCTGAAAGGAAGATGAAGTTCAGGTGGTAGGAGGGCACCACAAAGGGCAGCAAACTGGCAAAGTAGTCCAGGTTTACAGGAAGAAATATGTCATCTGCACTGAACGAGTGCAGCGGGAGAAGGCTAATGGCACGACTGTCCATGTGGGCATTCACCCCAGCAAGGTGGTTGTCACCAGACTAAAACTGGACAAAGACCGCAAAAAATCCTTGAACGTAGAGCCAAATCTCGCGAAGTAGGAAAGGAAAAGGGCAAATATAAGGAAGAAACAATTGAGAAGATGCAGGAATGAAGTAATCTTGTATACAACTTTCATTAAAAACTGTTAAAATGGAAAAAATAGAAGATAAAAGAGGGGAAGAAGCAGGACTGTGTAGGAAAAGCCTGAGACCATGATCTGAGAGAATCTTGGATGACCCACTGGGAAGCTCTGGAACAAGATTGCCCATCAGAACAGGTCCACATGGGCTTCCCTGGTGGCGCAGTGGTTGGGAGTCTGCCTGCCAATGCAGGGGACACGGGTTCGTGCCCCGGTCCGGGAAGATCCCACATGCCGCGGAGCAGCTTGGCCCATGAGTCATGGCCGCTGAGTCTGCGCGTCCGGAGCCTGTGCTCCACAGTTGGAGAGGCCACGGCAGTGAGAGGCCCGCGTACCGCAAAAAAAAAAAAAACCAGGTCCACATTGGGCAAAAACTACCAGGCCCTAGTGTCCTGCCATGCTTAGCTGTTGCCTAGGGGTTGCTGAAAAGGAGCATGACCTCAGCTGCTAAGCTGATCCTGAGGCAGATGCTGAAGATGCTGATCACTGGAGGCTGTCAGCCAAGAGGGCTCCATGCAGCCAAGCAGCCACTTCTTTCCTGAAGGGAGGTCTCCCCACCTCTCCTCTGACATCTCTCTCATCCTCTCCTCTGTGTACTGGGAGACAGAGAACTCCATTTCGCCAGGGCGCCCGGTGTCCCCAGTATTGGGCTGACATTATAAGAGTCAGTCAGCCAAGAGGAAGAGGCTGTGAATTACCACTGTGGTCCATGACCAGTAGGAAGTGCCAAACCCCAGCCAGGGCAGGGACAGATTTGGATGGCACTGGCTGACCCCCGAACCCCCCGGACTAGCTGACCTGGTTTGCCCTGGTCTTTTCAGTAACCTCACAGGGCCAAGACCACACATCTTACACAATTGAATTTTATGGCCCCACCTAGGATGCTATGAGGGGATTTTATTGAATCTTTATTTTCAATTATAAAAGTCAAATGTGGTCTTTGTAGAAAATTTAGACAAGGCAACCTATTCTAGGGAATAGAGTACAAATCTGTCATAATATCACCTCCCAAAGACAATTATTAGCAATTTTGTGTTTTCTCTTCCAGTTACATACATAACAAAATATCCCCCCTGTCCCCATTTATCAAATGTCATGTACATTTCTCAACGACAGACAATTCTTGTTTGTTCTTTAGCATAGCCTGAGAGTGGACTGAGAAGTTCCCAGGCTAAAGTCAGATGACAGAGTGGCTTAGAGGAAGGAGGGTGGGCTGGGGAAGGTGGAGCCGTCACTTCCAAAGCTGTATTTTGCTTTGGGCACTCTTTGAGGGTAGAACTGAGGATCCTGGGACCTCATCATGAAAGGACTTCTTTCCTCTCTTTGTGTTTGGGTCAGGTTGGGCTTGTGGATGTTTATGGGTCTGGAAAGAAACACGGGGCTAAGGCAAACTCACGCTTTGGGTCCATGCGGGTGTATGACTGCCACCCATGCCACCATGCAGAATGGCAGACCAACTCATCTAGCTAACATTTACTAAGTGCCTATGTGTGATAGAATATTCTTCTTGCCCTGAAGGAGTGTAAAGTATAGTGAGGGAGATGGGGAAACTGACCTTTAAAATACATTCTGGGACTTCCCTCGTGGTGCAGTGGTTAAGAATCCACCTGCCAATGCAGGGGACCCGGGTTCCAGCCCTAGTCCGGAAAGATCCCACATGCTGCAGAGCAACTAAGCCCGTGCATCCCAACTACTGAGCCCGCATGCCTAGAGCCCATGCTCCACAACAAGAGAAGCCATTGCAATGAGAAGCCCACACACCGCAATGAACAGTAGCCTCTGCTCACCTCAATGAAGACCCAATGCAGCCATAAATAAATAAATAAATAAGCTTATTTAAAAAATAAGTAAATAAAATAAAATACATTCTGATATCTACTAAGTAGCAAGAGGTACAAAATACCATGAGAGAATAAAGGAGGGAGTGTTTATCTGCAACGTATGTGTCAGGTCTCCATGACTGCGTTGGCTCTCTAGAGAAAGGGGCAATCAAGGGTGAGACAACACCATGTGTAAAACACAAGAGTGAGAGGTATGCTTGGGGAAGAGACTGATGCTTAGTGAGACCGGAAACTGGGCACAAAAGGGATGGGGCTTTGCATGATTAATTTCACTGAATTAAAAAAATAATGACTGGGGACTTCCCTGGTGGCCCAGTGGTTGAGAGTCTGCCTCCTGATGCAGGGGATGCAGGTTCAGGCCCTGGTCTGGGGGGATCCCGCATGCCGCAGAGCGACTGGGCCCGTGAGCCACAGCTGCTGAGCCTGCGCGTCTGGAGCTTGTGCTCCGCAGTGGGAGAGGCCGCGATAGTGAGAGGCCCGCGCACCACGATGAGGAGTGGCCCCCGCTCGCCGCAACTAGAGAAAGCCCATGCACAGAAACGAAGACCCAACATGGCCATAAATAAATAAATAAATAAATAAATAAAACCCTTATAGTGAGTATTGACACCCTTCACTAAAAATAAAAATAATAATAATAATAATGACTGAATCCTTATTAGGTGTTGGGCTGGGGATACAAATTAAATAAGATGGAATTTTAAGTCACAGTGTTATTGAGAATGAACCAGGAAACACTAATTGAGACCTAGCAGATTCAAGAATTCCAGAAGTTCTACTATGGCAGTTCTCAAAGTCTAACTCAAGCCAGATATACTTTTAGTAATAGCAAATTCTTGGTCTTCCCGTCCAGGAGAAGTTACATCTGAAATATAAAAATTAGCCAAATAATTTAGTTTATAATACCTTTTAAACAAACTCTTTCTAGAATGTGCAGTTTTAAAACATATCTAATGCACATATATTGTTATGGGCTGAATTGTGTCCCCCCAGATTTATATATTTGGGGTAAGTTCTAACCTCAATACCCCAAAATGAGACTAGAATTGGAAATAGGGCCTTTAAAGAGGTGATTAAGTTAAAATAGGCTGTTAGAGTGGGCCTTAATCCAATCTGACTTTGTGTCCTTTTTTAAAATTTTTATTTATTTTATTTTTGGCTGTGTTGGGTCTTCATTGATGCATGTGGGCTTTCTCTAGTTGTGGTGAGCAGGGGCTACTCTTCATTGTGGTGCGCGGGCTTCTCATCGCGGTGGCTTCTCTTGTTGCAGAGCATGGGCTCTAGGCACGGGCTTCAGTAGTTGTGGAACACAGGCTCAGTAGTTGTGGCTCATGGGCTCAGTAGTTGTAGCTCGTGGGCTCTAGAGTGCAGGCTCAGTAGTTGTGGCGTGCAGGCTTAGTTGCTCCGCAGCATGTGGGATCTTCCCAGAGCAGGGTTCGAACCCGTGTTCCCTGCATTGGCAGGTGGATTCTTAACCAGTGTGCCACCAGGGAACTCCCCTGTGTCCTTTTAATAAGAGGAAATTTAGACGCACAAAGAAACAACAGGGGCATGAATACACAGAGGAAGGACCATGTGGGATTACAGCTAGAAGGCAGTCGTCTGCAGGCCAACGAGAGAGGCCTCAGGAGAAACCAACCCTGCTGACACCTTGATCTTGGACTTCCAGCCTCCAGAACTATGAGAAAATAAATCTCTGTTAAGTCACTCAGTGTATGGCATTCTGTTCTGACTGCCCTCGAAAACTGATATACATATGATCTGGCCAGATGTGTATATGCATTTTAACACATACTTTTGTTGTTTTTATGTTTAAAAGTCTGTACTTCATCCTGTAGAAATCAGGAACCATGTAGAGTTTTTGAGCAGAGTAGTGACAAGATCAGATCTCTGTTCTAAAAAGGGAATTCTGATGTCAACCAGGAGGCCAGACTGGAAAGAAGCTAGACATCTAATGAGAGGCGTTGACCTCAAGTGGAGGCTCATCCTCGGTCTAAAGTTTCAGAAATATCTGGAGGGTAATGCTGAGGGCAGGGGTGCATTAGTGAGCTCATGATGGGAAATGTATTTTGCACAGTTATACCCATAAGCCTGAATTTAAACTTTCATCACTGGCTAGACTAGCCTGGGCGGCAAAGAATTCTGGGGGAAGTTGTCTTCGCTTGTCTGTGAGATCCCTGAGTGTTGGACACCAGTCTCTTATAGAAAACTGGTGCATTTCTTTTTCAAATGTTTGCTCTTCTTTATTTGGTGACTTGTCAACTCAGATATCTGCTTGTTGTGCTGGAAAACTTACTTCCTTAGTGGGTAAAGAGATTTTACAAATCCAGCATGGAGGCAAAAGAATAATTTTGGACTTGAAATCAAGACCCCAGGAACACATACAGTGGAATATTATTCAGACTTAAAAAGAAGGCAATCCTGCCATATGCGACAACACAGATGAACCATGAGGATCTTATGCTAAGTGAAATAAGTCACTTGCAGAAAGACAAATACTATATGATTCTACTTATATGGGGGTATCTAAAATAGTCAAATTCATAGAATCAAAGAATGGAATGGTGGTTGTCAGGGGCTGGAAAGAGAGGGAAATGGGGAATTTAATCAACAGGTATTAAATTTATTTAAGCAAGATGAATGAGTTCTAAAGAATAAGTGCTATACAACCCCATGCCTACAGTCAGCAATAGTGTATTGTACACTTAGATCTCAGGTTAAATGTTCTTACCACAATAAAATTAAAAATTTTTAAGAAAATAGGGTTCAAACTCTGACTTGTTTAAAAGGCTGCTGAGGGAGACTTCCCTGGCGGTCCAGTGGTTGAGACTCTGCACTTCTAATGCAGGGGGCGTGGGTTTGATCCCTGGTTGGGGAACTAAGATCCCACATGCTGCGAAGTATGGCCAAAATAAATAAATTAAATAAAAATAAAAAGCTGCTGATTTGCTTAGGGCTAAGGGCTTTTTCCTTCTCTGTGCCTTGATTTGCCCATCTGTAAAATGGAGAGACAAAGAAAACAAACAGTTATTCAATCCTCTTATGTCTGAGACACTATATACACATTATCCTATTCAGTACTCAGAATAAGTCTGTTAAATATTACTCCACATGTTTGGCAGATGAGAAAACCTTAGTTTGTCCAAGGAAGCAGTGTTTATACTCGGGTCTAAAGTTTCATGACCCATGCTTTCTAAGGTTCCTTCCAAGGCCAAAATGCTGTAATTCATGTGTGTCTGAAACGTTTTGGCTGAATAAACACTAATGACTAATCAAGCTGCAACAGTAAAGACAATAGATTCTCCAGTGATTACTAAGTGGCTATGGAAGAACCACTCACCCTGAAGGGAAACACAGTTTCTCACTGGAAGAGAATATAACAGATAAAAGGTGGCCAACAATCAATTTTTGAGCAGCAGATGTCATTTTCTTGGGTTGAAATTGTAGGAGCCTGGAATTTGGCAAGTGCTCTAGACATTATGAAGAATAAATGCTCTGAATCTCCAATGGTTTTAGTAGTGGAACAGGCATGTTAGATCCAGGTAAAGGGGCATCTTTTGAAGTTGCTGCTAAAAGGATCTCCTCCTCCACTGACATGAAGCAAAGGAGAATAATCCAGGTCTCCCAATTCCAAAGCTAGTGTTCTTTCATTGTCCTCAAGTAGCTTTATGCTCTGGTTGAGAAAACATGTATAACACATATCTGTTCAATTCTTCATTCACTGACTCAAAAGCACTTATTGGACAATTTCAATGTGTCAGCACAGAGTTGTATACAGAGATATAAAAGCAGAGTCTCTGTTACACTTGATTTTGTCCCTCCCAAATTCGTATGTTGAAGCCCTAACCCAGCACGTTAGAATGTAACACTGTTTGGACATAGGATCTTTTTTTTTTTTTTAACTTGGAGTATAGTTGATTTACAATGTTCTGTTAGTTTCAGGTGTACAGCAAAGTGAATCAGTTATACATATACTTATATCCAGTCTTTTTTAGATTCTTTTCCCATAGAGGCCATTACAAAGTATTGAGTAGAGTTCCCTGTGCTGTACAGTAGGTCCTTATTAGTTATCTGTTTTATGTATAGTAGTGTGTACATGTCAATCCCAATCTCCTAATTTATCCCTCCTCCCCAACCCGCAATGTAGGGTCTTTAAGGAAATGATCATGTTAAAATGGGGCCCCTTGGGGACACCTATGACTGTCGTCCTACGAAGAAGAGATTAGGACACAGACACAACAGACAGAGAGATGATCACATGAAGACACAAGAAGATGGCCAACTGCAAGCCAGGGAGAGAGGCCTCCGAAGAAACCAACCCTGGGACTTCCCTGGTGGAGCAGTGGTTAAGACTCGTGCTCCCAGTGCAGGGGGCCCAGGTTCGATCCCTGGTCAGGGAACTAGATCCCACATGCATGCCACAACTAAGAGTCCGCATGCCACAACTAAGGATCCCGCATGCTGCAACTAAGGAGCCCACGTGCTGCAACTAAGACCCGGCACAACCAAATAAATAAATATTAAAAAAAAGAAGAAGAAGAAGAAACCAACCCTGCTGACACCTTCATCTTCGCCTCCAGAATGGTGAGAAAATTAACTTCTGTTGTTTAAGCCACCTGGTGCTGGTATTTTGTTACAGCCACCCTAGCAGACTAATACAGTCTCCCTGCTTTGCAGAAGTTTCAGGGACAAAGCAGGCAGTAAGCCACAGAGGGGTGTCCAAGGAGGCACGGGAACACACAGGTGGGACTTCCTCCTCAGACTGCGGAGGGCGGGGGTCAGGAGACGATGCCCGGAGAAGCATCACTGCAGGCGAGTCCTCAAAGATGAGTAGGAGGTAACCAGGAGTCAACGTGGGCAGAGGTAGAGGGAGTCTTTGGAGACAAGAAAGAACATGGCACCTGCAGGGAATGGCAAGTCATTCAAAACGCAACGATAGGGCTTCCCTGGTGGCGCAGTGGTTGAGAATCCGCCTGCCAGTTCAGGGGACACGGGTTCGAGCCCTGGTCCGGGAAGATCCCACATGCCACGGAGCAATGAAGCCCATGCGCCACAACTACTGAGCCTGTGCTCTAGAGCCCGTGAGCCACGACTATAGAAGCCCATGCGTCTAGAGGCTGTGTTCCGCAACAAGAGAAGCCACCGCCATGAGAAGCCCGTGCACCGCAATGAAGAGTAGCCCCGCTCACTGCAACTAGAGAAAGCCTGCACACAGCAACGAAGAACCAACGCAGCCAAAAATAAATAAATAAATAAATATTTTTAAAAATTGCAATGATGGGAGAAAATACGAGTGCGATTGTGTGGTTCTGACCCAAGCACACTAGGAGTTCAGAGACAGGAGACATTATTAACAACAACAAGGATAATATCTTACATTTTTACAGCACTTTACAGTCTGTAAAACACTTTCTCAGGCCTTATCTCTCAGTGGCAACAGGAGAATTGAACCATTTCATACACGTGACAATGAGGGTTGAGAGGCTAAATGGCTTGGCTGCAGCTTTACAGGAAGTTAGTGGCAGAGTCGAATCTAAAGCTCAGGGCAAAAAAATAAAATAAAATAAATAAAATAAAATAAAGCTCAGGGCTCTTTCTTCCCAAGTCCAAGTGGGATGTGGGGGTCAGAGGGCCCTTCGTCAAGCGCAGCTTATGCTTCCTTGTCTCTGACTTTGCTTATAGAGCTGCACACAGGGTAGCCTGGGGACAGAGCAGCCCAGGTTTGGTGGGTCCTACCGGACAGGAAGGAGCTGGAGGAGAGCTCCACAGAATCCTAACACACCACCTCCTAGGGTGGAGACAAGAACGCTGACATCTGCTCATCCTCTCACTCACTCTTTCTCTAATGAAAGGGTGTTTTAGTTCAAATGGAGACAAGAGTAATGGTGCCCACACCACCAGCTCTCCTGCCCTGCCTGCCTCTCAGGCAGGATGTTTTTAACTCCAGGGACCCCATCCAGGGATGGACATTGTGCAACATGGCAGGAGAACCCCCTTAGGGTTGATGTGCTAGAAAGGTGAGAGAACAGTAAAAATGTGCTAGGTGTTTTACAAATGCAAGAGAGTCTTCTTATCTGTTTGGAATGGATTGTGTTTAGGACCCTGGAAAGGGGAGAAGGAAGGGTTCTGAGCAGTCATTTCTCCCTCACTCTTTGCCTGCATCCGTGTAGCAGATGGTGTAGGTTCTCCTATTCCCCCATGTCCCTTGGTTTAACTGTTTCCATAGTTCTGGCCTGAATATCAACTGCCAGTGCCTGGGTCTCTTTGGAAGAGGGCATTCTCCAGATGCCGGTGACCACTGTGCCTTCACCTGCCACAGGCTGGGACTTCCAGGGAATTCATGCCTCCTGGGAACAGCTCTCCACCATAGTGTAATGTGATCTGGTGGATAAGCACCCCAGCTCCTTCCTCTCTTGTGGGGTAACTACACTGACCCCCAGAGATCTCCAGTCGAATGAAGCTCTGGTTGTCCATAGTGGTGACTTGCTTAATATCACAACAGTTAGTGGTGTCTGTTCCTTTCCTATCTCACTTCCCCACTCCTCTACCAGTGTCTCCAAGAATCACCTTCCAAACGGACCACTTGCACTCCGATCCTTGTCTCATGGTTTGCTTCTGGGGAAACCCAGCGAGGACCATGCTCCCTGTACAATGAGTTTTTTGCTGCTTTGGACATTGTGAAAGGGGATGGGGAGGACATTGTGAAAGGGGATGGCCTTCCTATGCCCTTACAAGCTAGGGAGATACAGACAAATCATTCATTCATTCATGCGTTCTTCACTCAGCAAGTACTTTTTTTTTTTTAATTTTATTTATTTATTTATTTATTTTTGGCTGTGTTGGGTGGTCGTTTCTGTGCAAGGGCTTTCTCTAGTTGTGGCGAGCGGGGGCCACTCTTCATCGTGATATGTGGGCTTCTCACTGTTGTGGCCTCTCTTGTTGCGCAGCACAGGCTCCAGATGCGCAGGCTCAGTAGTTGTGGCTCACGGACCTAGTTGCTCCGCGGCATGTGGGATCCTCCCAGACCAGGGCTCGAACCCGTGTCCCCTGCATTGGCAGGCAGATTCTCAACCACTGCGCCACCAGGGAAGCCCAGCAAGTACTTATTAAGCACTGATCTCGTGCCAAGCACCATGCTGGGGGCCAGCTGGAAATCTCACCTCCTAGGGCTCTGAGGAATCATCCATCACCCACATCCTAGCTCACACACCCAGGCCAGCGCTACCTATATTGGAGGTGGGAGTGGTACCCGGAGAGGCTTCATGTGAAGGAGGTAGGGGCTCAAAAAGGGGAGGAGAAGACAGAGGTTCTGGGAGTCTGTCGGGGCGGGGAGGAGGGGCTGGAGAATGACATGAGTAAACGAAGGCCAGTAGGTGGGAATGAAATTCACTTCTGCAAGGGGCAAAGGCTCTGGGCAAGTACATACATGTGGGCTTGTTGAGCGCCTGATTCTTGGGGTCATTAACTGTCAGGGCTGAGAAGGGCCTCAGAGGTCACAGGCAGATATCCCTCATTTGACTTCCCTGAAAACTGAGGACCAAAGAAGAGAAAATGATTTCCTCGGCCCTTTATGCTCTGAGTGTTCTTCCTCTTGAGAGAAATAGGCTAGATCAATGTTTCTTTAACCCTTTTTCATTAAAGCCCAGGAACCATTGTAGACATTTTTCCTAACTGCCCCCTCCAATGAAATCTTAATACCACAGGTATTTGTATATCTGTTATGTACTATATGTCTGTTCAAATGCTATATACATAAAAAGAGTAAGATTTTTTTCAACCTCCAAGAACCAATATTTGCCCCCTTGGGGGCGATATTGCCCTTGTTTAGAATGCGTGGAACAGAGAGACTAAATGTGGCCAGGTTTCCTAGGCCTTGAAATTCAGGCAAAGAAACTGGATTTGGTGCAGTAAGCAATAGGGAGCCATAGTAGGTTCTTGAGCAGGGGAGATGGAGTGAGGAAAGACGTGAAGAGTCTACCATACGTAACAGTATCTGTCAAACACTGGGTGACAGCTGCTTTGCCAGCATTGTAGATATCGTTAAGAAAAAGGCCAGGATTGACATATACACACTACTATACATAAAATAGATAACTAATAAGGACCTACTGTGTAGCACAGGGAGCTCTACTCAATACTCTGTAATGGCCTACATGGGGAAAGAATCTAAAAAAGAGTGGATATATGTACATATACATGATATATGTACATGTATAATCGATTCACTTTGCTTTACACCTGAAACTAACAAAACATTGTATATCAACTATACCCCAATAAAATTTTTTTTAAAAAAGAAAAAGAAAAAGGCCAACTTGGCCTTCGTATGCCCTTACAAGCTAGGGAGAGACAGACAGTGTTAAATATACACACAATAATTATTTATTAGAGTTGTAATAAATGCTACAACCAGCTTTCTTTTTGTTTTGTTTAACCAACATTTATATACTCCTTGTTATGTCCCAGAAGCTATGCTAGGCACTAAATGAATATTAGCTCATTTAATCCAGTGAGAGAGGTATAGTTATTATACCCATTTTACAGATGGGGAAACTGAAGCACAGAAAGTGCCTTACCTCAAGGCACATGGCTTGTAAAGGTGGAGCTGAGATTCAATCCCAGACAGTCTGTCTCCAGAGTCAGTGTTCTAAATCACTATACTATGATCTGAAAAATATATTATATACATGTACACATGTGTAACTATAATTCAGGCCGAATGCAGTGCGAGGTGCCAGTATAGATTCGCAGACCTCTTGCCATAACTCTAATGGAGCCAAGGGCTGAAAGTTGGAGACTGGTGGACTAGAAGACTTTTAATGTCTGTTTGACTCTAAAGCTCACAAGCCCAGTAGAATTTGAAAAACGGGGTGAGAGTTAAGGCTCTCTCAACTTCAGCTTGTGTAACCAGAACAAGCTAGCTGATGTCTGGCTCCCTTCTCAGCAATGAGCAAAAGAGGTACACACCTCTGCATTATATGCAGAAGAAATGTAACACAGGGGCTATCGATAAGTTACATACATGAGTCTGCAGAAAAGGACATATGTGCCCTTGGACCTGAAACTGGTGAGGCAGTGAAACCAAAGACATGTGCTCATGCTTTACTATTCAGCCACCTCTGAACTTTTTCCTCAACCCTTCGACTGTTTCCAATGAATGAGATTTTAAAATGATAATTTTAGCTTACACAGGACTCATATACCTGCTATAGTCTGTAATTTTTTCGTAAATTAAAAAAAAACAACTGTTTTCCCTAGGGGTCTTATCCTACTGCTCTAGAACGGCATCCAAGATACCAGTTTGAAGGAGAATGAGCTAAACCCAGAAGAAACCCCTCTCCAAACCTATCTTCTTGTTGCTGTCCTGTCTGTTTACTTATTGAACACCTACTACATGCCAGGCACTATGCTGGGGGATGGAAATACAGAGATCAACAAATCGTAGTCCTGTCCTTTGGGGGCTCACAGATGAGTAGGGGAGACAGATAAGAACAGAGATCATTGCAATGCAGGGGATGTATATATATCATCTCTATATATCATACTCCAAGATGTTTTTATCCTATAGACTTTTGCATATGTCGTTCCCAGGGTCGAGAATGTGTTTCCATGGCATTTTGGCAGGCTGATTCCTGTGGGATAGAGCATAGAGCAGGAGCCCCTAACCTAGTAGAGGTACATCAGATTAGGCTTCCTGGAGAAGGAGGAATGTGTAGGCTGAGACTTAAAGGACTAACATTCAGCTTGGATGTCAATGTCTCTGATTAGTCTTCCTGACCTCATTGGCTGAGTGAGGTGTGCCTTTTTTGTACCGTTTAGCCTCTGGCTCAAACCCTTATTCAGGCAAATATATTTGTGACTGCTGAATAAATAGCACTTATCAATATCTTGTAATTGCCTATAGACTAGTTATCTTCTCCATAGGACTGTGATCTCTCTGACAGAAAGGAACCTGTAGGATTTAGTTTTTATCTCCATCAATGAGGAGAGGTCTTGCTGAGAAAAATACTTATTAAATGTTTGCAGATTCCAAGGTGGATGGAGGAGTGGATGGATGGACGGATGAGTGGTGGGTAGATGGGAGCATGGAGGAATGAGTAACAGCGCCCACATGGAGGTAAGTGGACAAGTTGGATGGGAGGGTCAATGACATTTTGATAGAAGTGATGACTGAGTTAGGCCCTAAAGAATAATCTGGTGCAGTGCTTTTCAAACTGTAGTGCATTTATGAGTCATCTGGGGATCTTGTTAAAATACAGTGATTCAGCAGGTCTGGGGAGAGGGGTACCACACTCTGCATTCCTGACAAGCCCCCGGTGGTACTGCTCCTTCTGGCCCTCAGACTGAACTGAGTACCAAGTAAGAGTTTGGGGATAGGAAAGAAGACAGGAAGAAGGGAAGATGATCCAGACAGGTGCAACTGTTGAGAGCGATGTTGGCTCTGCCCTGGTGCAAGCAGGGACCTCAGTGCGCACGCTGGGGAGGAAGATAGGGGAGAGGGGATGGCGTGGCACTGGTGGACACGCAGGACTGTTTGTGAGGGTATTGTTACCAAAAACTGGGTTCACCTCTTGGTGGGTGTTGAGCCAATAAACACAACCAAGCCAAAGATTGAGAGAAGGAAAGATTTGTTATTACTTGCCGCAAGTAAGGAGAACACTGTGGATGTTTCCCAAAGTGGTGTCTCCCACCAGCAAAATTGGAGAAGTTTTAAGCATATTCATGAAGGGGCTTGAGCAGAGGAGAATTCAGCGTAGAACTGGGGCAAAAGTCGACAGATTCCATGTTTTAGTTGATTGAAGTCAGGAGAGTCAACATCATCATTCCGTCCTCCACCTGGGTGGGGTCCTTAGTTCCTGCAGAACTCAAAGGTATATTATTATGTATATCCCTTGAGGATCCAGGACCCTGCCCGAAGCCTGCACTATTGTTTCTTGACAGCTCCTCCCTTGTTCCTGCATTCCCTCTCTTCCCTTAAGATTATTAATTACTGAGACCTGTTCAAGGGCAAGCATTGTGGCCAGGCATAGATCACAAAATGGCTTAGGACAAAATGGGTCCTCTTATGTCAAGAAAGCCATTCCTGGGACTTCCCTGGTGGTCCAGTGGGTGAGACTCTGCGCTCCCAATGCAGGGGGACTGGGTCCGATCCTGGGTCGGAGAATTAGTTACTGCATGCATGCCACAACGAAGATCCCGCACGCAGCAACGAAGATCCCACATGCAGCAACTAAGACCCGGCACAGCCAAAATAAATAAATAAATATTTTTTTAAAAAAAGAAAAGAAAAGAAAGCCATTCCTGGTTCTCTTTTTCCAGGGACCCCCCTAACCTATCTGTTTACAGTATGGGAAATTCATGCTTTCATGGAGACTCAAGAAGGCCAGAAGCAATGGACATAACACCCAAAGCTGAGATGAGGGAAAAGCAGGCTGAGAAGGGAACTAATATTTCTTGAATATCTCTGTATCTCTATCTGTATCCTGATCTATATCCATACCTGCATCTATCAGTCAAACTAATTTTGTCCTCACAACAGCCCTGAGAAGATGCAGAAAATGGAGACTGTTTCTTTTCCTCCCTTCCTTCCTCTCTTTCCTTCTCTCCTTTATTCCTTCCTTCCTACCCTTCCTCCCTTCCTCCTTCTCTCCCTTCCGTCCTTTCTCCCTGACTCTTCTCTCTCTCTCTCCCCTCTTTGCTCTCTGACTTGTTTATTGGTCTTTGTGCTTAAGTTGGTTAGCTCCCTACGGCATCCTTCTCTTATTGTGGCGTAGGTTGCAGATTCAATTCCTGTTGAAGGTCACACAGAAAAACCTTTTGTATTGTCTCAATTTATTTTATTGATCATAGGGAAAGAGAAACATGAATCTTAAGTATTGAAAATAAATATTATAATATTTGAAAATATATTGGACTAAAAAAAGAAAAAGAAAATGGAGATTCAGAAAGCTTAGGTTACTTGTTCCAGGTTTTACAACTAGTGACAAAGTTGGGATTCCAGCAAGGGCTAAGTAGGGTGTGAAGACCCAAACAAGTAGACGGAGGTTCAGAGAAGGGCTCTCAGCCCAGTGGGGAATTCAAGTATAAATGAGAAATTTGCAGCCCTCATGCAGTGGTAGAGGCCAGGTCAGTAGACTAGGAGTCTGAAAGGCTGGGATCTGAGGGTGGGCGAAGGCAGGAGCCCAGGGCTCTTAGCAAATTCAGGGAGCAGCCCAATTCCAGTTTCCCTGACTCCAGCAAAGCAAGGGCTGAAGTTAGAGGAGCCGCTTCTGTCTAGATGGCTAGAGGATTCCATGGTGAAACTCACAGGAGAAGTAGCAACCATGGAGAGGGAGGAGGCCTGGTGAAGACAAGGGAGAGGGAGTGAGGAATATTTTATTAACTTGGTAAACACAAGGATGGGAGAATCTAGAAGGGAAGGAAGAGCCTTACTTAACTTTTAACTATGTTCCTGTCTCTTGTCATAAATAAATCACAACCTTCTTGAGACATACATAGATTCTTTTCCATCTGCACAGTGCAAAGGCTCTCTCCACCCACACCCATTCATTAATGTTAAATAGACACTACCCATCTAATCTCTGGCAACTTTCAACTAAGAAACGTCTAAAATATGTTTATTTAGGAATGAAATTGGCTCACTTCGTTTGTAATGAGCTCTGTTATTTCAATTCACTACGTTATGACTCATTTAGTCCTTTTATCAGAAAAACTGAAGATATATTCAGAAATCAATATTTTATACATAGCTGTACAAATTAGGAATAAGTAGGAACTTCCTAGGTAAACATAAAAATAAACAGCAATCGTCAAAAGTCAAAATGACGGTGTTTAGAGTGTGACCAATACACATGAGCCCCCCCAAGTAGGATAGAGAACATGAGAAGTCAGTGATGAAGAGACGGGGACACCGGAAGAGTCATCTACATGGATAAAGAAATCATGAGAATAATGATGGAAACAGTGTTGGGGAGAGTCACAGAGAATAGGAGCTAAGTCAGGGACCTGGGGTTGGTAGATGTCTGCAACCGGGAGGGCGTTGGGCAGTGTGGTCTGATGATATGAGATTCACTGCTGGGGCTTGTAGGGTTCCTGAAAGGTCCTTTAATTCCTTTCACTCAGAGGTTGAAAACAGGGACCTAGTGACAAACAATTAGGATAGTTATATTTATTTTATTTAATAGGTATACAGTGCTTATTATGAATCAGGCATTGTTCTGAGTGCTTTTACAAATATGAAGCCATTGAGACCTATGAGACAGGTATTATTACTATCCCCATTTTACAGATGAGGCAACTTAGACATACAGAGAGCTTAGGTCACTGCTTGAACCTTAAGAAACATGTAAATCATTCAACTGAGACACAAAGGCCCAAAGAGGTGAAAATATTTGTGCAAAGCCAAAGAGTAGCAGGGAAGGATTAGAATTCCTGTCTTCCGAGTGTCAGCTTACTGCTTTTTAAGTGTAGCATCTTGCCCATTGCTCACATGTTAAGATTTTAGAAACAGTTGGGTCATTTCTGTGATGTCTTCTGCTGTCCTTTGTGGCTCTTCCAGACTTTGCAAATACCACTGGTGCACTTACACCATTGTCCTGCGAATATACCAGACTTCAAGCTGCTGGTGGGCAGCTACTATGTCTTTCTCATTTCTGTGTGGACAGCACTGAGCATAGCACCCGGCTTATATGAAATGCTCTATAACATTTACTGAATAAGTGAATGGACTAAATCCCAGAAAGTCCATCCTAATTCTTTCCTGACTACTGGTGCTTTGTTGCCTTGGATTTATCTTTCTGAGACTGTGGAAGCCTGGAGGTATCTGGATGTCACCTGCCTTACCCGATGGCTCTCTGTGCCATCAGTGTTTCATGACTGCAGGCTGTGTGTTTCTTGTTCTGGGCCTGGCCCTATGCCAGGAGGTATCTCATTGATAGCTGGTCTGCAGAGCAGTCTTGATCTTCTATCTTTCCAGGTGTTTTAGTTCTTAGGTTTGTTTTATTCATAGAAGCACCAGGAGTTTCATATATTCTTCTTGGTCTCTGTTTTTCAGACTAAATGCAGTGTCCTTGAGTGATTAAGTTGCGTATGTAATGTAAGAACTTAAGATAGAAATTTATTTTGAGTAAATTAACAATCTACCAGGCATTTCTTTTTAAATACAGTATTTCAGTTTCATTTTATTATTTTTATTTTTTAAAATTTATTTATTTATTTATTTTTGGCTGCGTTGGGTCTTCGTTGCTGTGTGCGGGCTTTCTCTAGTTGCGGTGAGCAGGGGCTACTCTTTGTTGCACGGGCTTCTCATTGCAGTGGCTTCTCTTGTTGCAGAGCATGGGTTCTAGGCACACAGAGTTCAGTAGTTGTGGCTCACGAGATCAGTAGTTGTGGCATGTGGGCTGTAGAGTGCAGGCTCAGTACTTGTGGCGCACGGGTGTAGTTGCTCCGTGGCACGTGGGATCTTCCCAGACCAAGGCTCGAACCCGTGTCCCCTGCATTGGCAGGCAGGTTCTTAACTACTGGGCTACCAGGGAAGCCCTATCAGGCATTTCTTATGTGTTAGGTACCTTGCATCCATGATCTCATTTAATCCTCAGAAAATTTCTATGGATAAGGTGTTACTATCTTCATTTTACAGATGTTGAAAATGGAGGTTCCAGGGACTTCCCTGGTGCCCAGTGGTTAAGACTCTGTGCCTCCACTGCAGGGGGCATGGGTTCATCCCTGGTCGGGGAACTAAGATACTGCATGCTGCACAGCCCAGCCAAAAAATAGAAAGAAAAAAAAAAGGACGTTCCAAACGGCTAACTGATGGAACCAAGATTATGCAGCCAGTAAATGGTAAAGCCCAGATATGTGTGTGGCCAAAAATTATGTTCTTTTTGCAATAGCATATTATCTCTACAGGGAAAAAATTAAAACCAATTTCACAAAAGTATCTGGGGAAGACCTGCCTGGTTATGTGCTAGTACTTATTTATTTATTTATTTATGTTTTGGCTGCGTTGGGTCTTCGTTGCTGTGCACAGGCTTTCTCTAGTTGCGGTGAGCAGGGGCTACTCTCTTCGTTACTGTGCGCAGGCTTCTCATTGCTGTGGCTTCTCTTGTTGTGGAGCACGGGCTCTAGGCACGTGGGCTTCAGTAGTTGTGGCATGCGGGCTCAGTAGTTGTGGCTCGTGGACTCTAGAGCACAGGTTCAGTAGTTGTGGCTCACGGGCTTAGTTGCTCCGTGGCATGTGGGATCTTCCCAGACTAGGGCTCGAACCCGTGTCCCCTGCATTGGCAGGTGGATTCTTAACCACTGTGCCACCAGGGAAGCCCCGTCAGTACTTTTTTACTTTTTTTTTTTTTGCCGTGCTGCGCAACATGCGGGATCATCTTCCCTGAGCCTGCGCCCTCTGCAGTGGAAGAGTGGAGTCTTAATCACTGGACTGGACCGCCAGGGGAGTCCAAGCCAGGAATTTTTTCAGAAATCCTCAGTGATTTGAGGGACAGTGAACTCCGGGTAAGTTGTCAGGCTTGGGCCTGGGGCGACTGCCATAAAGCTAGCAGTGAGCTAGAGGGCATTAGCCAACTTTGACAGCATCCAGTGTGAGATGAGAGTCTTGCTCTATTTGGTGAGCAAGACAGATACATTCTCAGTCATCTGGAATTCACAACTGGGTAGATAGTTTTCTGTTTTTTGTTTTTTTTTCACTTCTGGCCATGACAATTAAATTGTGAAGCTGACAAGCAAGAGAGTGTAAAAACCAGGATAGTAAGAAACAGGAAGGAATAGTTGAGGGAACTAAGAAGAGATAACAGAGAAGAAGTAGAGATTAGATATATTCTGAGCAGTGCTTAAAGGGGTAAACATGACCAGCATAAACAGACGACAGCCAGCATTAAAAAAAAAAAAAAAAAAAAAAAAAGAATGTCACCATAATTAGCAATGGACTGCCTCTAAAAATAGTGAGCCTCCCATTACTGGAGGTGTCCAAGCAGAGATTGTGATCACATTTCAGTGACATCATAAAGAGAGGCAGTGTATCTGGGACAAAGAGCATAGAATCTGGAGATTGATGGCCTGGTCATAAAAATTTATTGGCAGTGTGACTTTGGAAATTTCCGTAGCCTGTTTCTACATCTGTAGGCTGGGAAAATGAAGCCCCTTCCTCCTAGGGATGTTGTGGGGATTATATCCAATGAAGAGCACATAGCTGATAATAAGCCCTCGGAAAATGGTGTCAAGTAGTATTAGTAGTAAGTATATCAGTAGAGGTGCAAGTTGATGGCCATTAAGTGCCTTCCAAATGTACTGATTCTGTGGTTCCATGTTTACCATAGAATATGCTCCCAAGTGAAATTTTATAAAAATGATTTCTGAAGGTCCACGATTCCTATTCAAGTACCCTGGCTGGGAGAGAGTGGTAGAAAAGGTAAGGGGCAGGAGCCTCTGCTTGTGGGCTCTCAAGTCCCCCAAAAGCTGCTGACCCAGTTCATTTAGTGAGGTAACAGAGAGAAAGGTCTAGTTCTTTGGGAGGATGTAAGTTTCCTTGCTGAACCAATTGTTCTTTTGCCCTGACTTTCTTTTGCACTTTATCTAACAATGGTCACTTGTGGCACTTCTCTAGGTCATTTGCATTTTAGGGAGAGACACCTTCAAACTTGAAGGCAAAAAAGAGAAGAGAAAGAAAGAAAGAGAAAAGGAAAGAAGAGAAGATTTCTAATGGTGAAAATCAAGGCATGACCCAATGAACATGCTCCTGGTGTGAACAGCAAGAGCCCCAAGATCTTCCTGAATAAATAGGGCTCTCCCTGTAGGAAATGTGATCTGATTTTTCCTCTTCCTTTGCCATGGAAAAATTCCACTCCCACCACTAGCAACTGCTTTGGCAAAGAGCCAAGAAGCAATCGGGCTGCCTTTTGCTACTTTTCTCCTTCCCTAGAACACAGAGTTTGATGGGCCATTCCAGAGCCTGGGCTTCCATAGTCCTCAGTGCCCTCACTCAGCAGGCTGGTCAATTTAAAAAAAAGACTTATGCAGCCCAGCCAGAGGGTTTTAGCCTCTATTTTCCTTTCTTGTCCAGGTGAACTATTATAACAAGCTAACCAGGGAGACTTTAGGAGAAGTCAAAGGGATCCTGCTTGTTAAACTGTTTTTTAGGTTTAAAGCACCAGTTGAGGACTTTAAAGTGTGTGTATGTGTGTGTGCTTGGAAATTTTAGGTTTTCATTTTGAAGTACAAAAGTAGTGACAGCTTGAGGCAACAAATCAAACAATACCACTGTGTAAAAGAGTCAGCAATATCCCCTTCTGCTTCATCTGCCAGTCCCCCACCTCCCATCATAACAAATGTGAACATTTTGGTACATATCTTTTCACATCCTTATCTATGCATATCATATATATATATATGTATACACACATACATACACTGTACATATGTTTGTATGTATATGCATATATATTCACCTATTTAGAGATTTTTCTCACACTTTTTTAAAACGGGACTTATAAACTCATAAAAATCACTTGCTTTTTTTTTTTTTTTTTTTTTTGCGGTACGCAGGCCTCTCACTGCTGTGGCCTCTTCTGGTGCGGAGCACAGGCTCCGGACGCACAGGCTCAGCGGCCATGGCTCACGGGCCCAGCAGCTCCGCAGCATGTGGCATCCTCGCAGACCGGGGCACGAACCCATGTCCCCTGCATCGGCAGGCGGACCCCCAACCACTGCACCGCCAGGGAAGCCCCCAAAATCACTTGCTTTTTTCACCTATATTTCATTCAAACCCCTCCAGGTAAGTACATATAGATTGAACATATTTTTATCATAATATCCATAGTTTGGATATACCATATTTTATTTATATATTCCCCTAGAATAAATGCCCAAGTGGTTTCTAGTGTTTTTGTCTTTTGCCACTTCAAATAACATTTTGCATAAAATATTCGTGTATCTATCTTCTTATTTATTCATACTTTTAGTTTAGTAGAAGAGATTTCGAATTTCTGGGTTCATCTGAAGATTTTAGATATTACCAGAGGGAAGGATTCAGTGCCTAGCAAAACACATAGTCCTTTGGCAACAGCTTTTTCCTCTTTGTTGGGAAAGGGGCCTAGAAAAATAATGTCCCTTTCTCTTCCTTCCCCACACCATTATTCTCCTGCAGTAGAATGAGCAGGGATAATATATCCTTTGTAATTCAGCAAGGAATAAGAATTACCAGTTTGCTGGGCTATTAGAGGATACAAGAGAAACCCAAATTAAACAACTGCATATTCCTCTAGTAAGTCTTTTGTTCCTTTTTTCTTCATGAAAAGGCAGATAATAAGAAAGAGGAGGCAGGGAAAGATTGTGCATAGCTGGGCTTTAATAGGCAAATAGTTAATGATGGCACCTGCAAGATCATTGCCTTATTCCTCGTTCAGGGTCTGAACGTATCTTTATTCTCTTTGCAGACCAGAGGAGAGAGGGAGTGAGAAGAATGAGGTGAATCACAATAAAAAGTCCTCTTTTATTATTATTTTTGAGTTTTCTCATCCCAGACACATCAGAGCTCAAGGTTGGAAGGGGCCTTATGTCATCTGCTCTGCTCTTCCCAATGTATCTGGACTCATGTTGTTCCAGTTTCTACATTTCTCCTTAACACAGTTGTGTTTGGTTATTTCTTTCTTCCTCCCTTGGCCCTTCAAAAGTGCACTTATTGAATGCTTCCTGTGGGCTAGACCTCAACCTATGCTTTGGGGACAAAGAGGAAAGACACTGACCCTGGCCTCAAAGAGCTCACAAATAAGGGGGAGAAAAATCAGTAGGCTTAAAATTATAAGGGAATGGGTGCAAGTACGAAGGCAACACAGAACACAGAGAAGTACCTAACACAGCAATAGCCAGGAGGATGGGCAGTGACAAGAGGCTGGTAAGATTAAGTTTATGGAATAGAACTTTACCAGTGTAAACAGATAGGTTAGGGGGTCCCCAGAGAAAGAGAACCAGCAACGGCTTTCTTGACGTGAGAGAACCCATTTTGGCCTAAGACATTTTGTGATCTAAGCCTGGCCATAAAGCTTGCTCTTTAAAAAAAAAAAATTAATTAATTAATTAATTAATTTGGTTGCACTCGGTCTTAGTTGTGGTAGGCAGGATCCTTAGTTGTGGCTTGCAGGCTCCTTAGTTGTGGGATGCGAACTCTTATTTGCAGCATGCATGTGGGATCTAGTTCCCTGACCAGGGATCGAACCCAGGCCCCTTACATTGCTAGCTTGGAGTCTTTTTTAAAATTTATTTATTTATTTATTTGTTTGTTTGTTTGTTTATTTATGGCTGTGTTGGGTCCTTGTTGCTGCGTGCAGTCTTTCTCTAGTTGCAGTGAGCGGGGGCTACTCCTCATTGCAGTGTGCGGGCTTCTCATTGCAGTGGCCTCTCCCGTTGTGGAGCACCGGCTCTAGGCGCGTGGGCTTCAGTAGTTGTGGCGCAAGGGCTTAGTTTTTCCGCGGCATGTGGGATCTTCCTGGACCAGGGCTCCAACCCATGTCCCCTGCATTGGCAGATGGATTCCTAACCACTGCACCACCAGGGAAGCCCCTCACAGTCTTAACTACTGCACCACCAGGGGAGTCCCCATAGTGCTTGCTCTTGAACAGGTCTCAGTAATCAAAGATCTTAAGGAAACAAAGGAATGTAGGAACAGAGAAAAGGCAAACAGTAATGCACTGATAAAGCAAGAGTCCTAGTTCCTCCTCTAGGGATGGATACACATAATAATATATCTTTGAGTTCTGCAGGAACTAAGGCCCCCACCCAGGCGGAGCATGGTGACTTCAGGCTGAGTACAAGATTTCTAGAATGCCACCCTGTTACCTCACCACCAACCAATCAGAAGAAAGTCTGCACACAGTGGAAGATAACAAAGATTCTGAACCCCTCCTCAAATGATTTTCCCTTTAAAAACTTTCATGGTCAAGCAGAATATTTGGAGTTGGTTTTGTTTTTGTTTTAATTAATTAATAAATTTTGTTGCTCCGTGTCTTAGTTGCAGCAGGCAGGCTCCTTAGCTATGGTTCACAGGCTCCTTAGTTGCAGCATGTGGGCTCCTTAGTTGCAGCTCACCAACTCCTTAGTTGTGGTATGCGAACTCTTAGTTGTGACATGCATGTGAGATCTAGTTCCCTGGCCAGGGATCAAACCTGGGCCCCCAGCATTGGGAGTGTGGGGTCTTAACCACTGAGCCACCAGGGAAGTCCTTGGAGTTGGCTTTTGGACATGAGTCTGCCTTCTCCCCAGGTTGTCAGCCTCCTGAATAAAGCAGCCTTTCCTTTCCAACCAACACTTGGCTCTCAAGCATTGGCTTTGGAGTGGTAAGTAGCTGAACCTGAGTTCGGTAACAGGTATGCAACTCAAGAGTTCAGAGAACTCGGTGACATGCTCAGTGATATCCATTCCCATCTATATTTTATGAACAGCTTTCTCAGCTCTTATACCCATAAAATAAAAAAATAGGAATCAAATTGGAATAGCCTTCTCTATTCTAGCAATAGTTTATATTAATCCATGGATTCATGAACTAATTGAAAAAACAAAAACACAACCAGCTCATTGAAAGATGGATTTCCAATACAACTTGCTTTTAATATGTAATAATTATTTATTCAAAATTTCAATACGCATTTTAAAAATTATTTTATTTTATTTATTTATTTAGGCTGCATTGCGTCTCTGTTGCTGCGTGCGGGCTTTCTCTAGTTGCCGTGAGCGGGGGCTACTCTTTGTTGCGATGTGCAGGCTTCTCATTGCAGTGGCTTCTCCTGTTGCGGAGCACGGGCTCTAGGTGCGCAGGCTTCAGTAGTTGTGGCTTGCGGGCTCTGGAGCACAGGATCAGTAGTTGTGGTGCACAGGCTTAGTTGCTCTGCAGCATGTGGAATCTTCCTGGAGCAGGACTTGAACCCATGTCCCCTGCATTGGCAGGCAGAATCTTAACCACTGTGCCACCAAAGAAGCCCTCAATATGCATTTTTAAAAGACCTGTGTGCAAGGGTGATCAACAAATGACTTTCATGCATAAAATAAATCACAGTAGAATACAATATTGGGGGAGAAGTGAAAAAGGGATATGAGTCCAAGAGCGGAAGGGAATAAAGCAAAACTTCTAGCCATTATAGACCTGTTCATGTATTTTTTAAAATAGATAATGTGGATGCAAACTCACTTTTGGTTTTAAATTCCACCAGATATATCTTAAAAAAGGATTCAGTTCTTCCTCTCAGTCCCATATTCAACCCAAGTTGGAAGAGGCCAGTCAGGTCTCAAAATGGAGGTAAATCTGCCCAGTTGACCCCAGCTAGACTCTACCTGCCTCCAGAGGGCCAGGGCCTGTTTCTAGAGAGGATGCCCTAAAGCCTGGTGCCCATCTAACAGTAAAGAAAAAAGTTATTGGTGATATTAAAGAAGATACAGAAGAATATAATTTGAGAGACTACTTTGAAAGCAATGGTAAGATTGAAACCATAGAAGTTATGGAAGACAAGCAGAGTGAAAGAGAGGATTTGCTTTCGTAATTTTTGATAATCATGAAACAGTTGATAAAATTGTTGTTCAGAAAGACTACATTATCTTTTTTATATATAAATTTATTTATTTTTGGCTGCGTTGGATCTTCGTTGCTGTGCGTGGGCTTTCTCTAGTTGCGGCGAGTGGAGGCTACTCTTCGTTGTGGTACGCTGGCGTCTCATTGCAGTGGCTTCTCTTGTTGAGGAGCATGGGCTCTAGGCACACAGACTTCAGTAGCTGTGGCTCGTGGGCTCTAGAGCACAGCCTCAGTAGTTGTGGTGCATGGGCTTAGTAGCTCTGCAGCATGTGGGATCTTTCCAGCCCAGGGCTTGAACCCATGTCCCCTGCACTGGCAGGCAGATGCTTAACCACTGCACCACCAGGGAAGTCCCGAGACTACACTATTAATGAGCATAATTTTGAAGTGAAAAAGGATTTTTCTTAACAAGAAGCACAGTCTGCTGGATTACAAAGAGGTCATGGAGAGGATGTGGAACTTTAGGGGTCATGGAGGAACTTCAGCTATAGTGGTAATTTCAGGGGAGGCAACTATGATAATAGAAGTTGTGGGGCTTCCCTGGTGGCGCAGTGGTTGAGTCCGCCTGCCGATGCAGGGGACACGGGTTCATGCCCTGGTCCAGGAAGATCCCACATGCCGCGGAGTGGCTGGGCCCGTGAGCCATAGCTGCTGAGCCTGCGCGTCCGGAGCCTGTGCTCTGCAACAGGAGAGGCCACAGCAGTGATAGGCCCGTGTACTGCAAAAAAAAAAAAAAAGAAGAAGAAGAAGTGGTGGTAGCACAGGTGGTTATGAAGGGCATAATGGTAGATATGGAGATTTGTAGGTGATGGTGGCAACTATGGCAGATGGTAATGGAGGGGGGAGTGGACCAGGATGTGGAAACCAAGGTGGAGGATATGGTGGCAGTGGTGGAGTATATAATGGCTGCAATGAAGGAGAAAATTTTGGCAGTGGTAACTATGGTGGTGGTGGGAACTATGATTTTGGAAATTATAATGGACAACAGCAGTCAAATTATAGACCAACAAAGGGGGGCATTCCCTATGGTGGTGCTTATGGATATGAACGTAGTGGTAGAAGTAGTGGATATGGTAGTAGAAGGTTCTAAGAACTTGGCATAAAAGGGCTACAGTTTTAGCAGGAGAGAGAACAAGGAGTTGTCAGGAAAGTTGCGGATTACTTTGAGACAGTCGTCCCAAATGCATTAGAGGAACTACGGCAATCTGCCACAAAAGGAATAATTAATGAAGATCATCCATAGTCAGATAAGTTACTGCAGCTTAAATAGGAAACCCTTCTTGTTTAGGGCTGTCATAGTCAGTTGGCACAAAGGGCCATTGATGACTCATGTGATGTAGTGTCAATTAGACGTACATTCCTGAGATCTTTTACCGGTTGTAGCTTTTTCTTTTTCTTTTTATTGCATCAGGCATATTGCCCTGATTTGCAAATTGTGGTAGTATTCCAGACATTTTAAAAATAGGAAATTACAGCCTTTGCAATGACTTCAACTAATGATAAAACCTTCTAGGTGTCAACATGAAAAGGTACAAGGTGAATAAAAATACTTGAAGACCACAGGTATAGAGATAAGAGTGCAGAGGCTTTGCTGTGAGGAGGCATAGAGGCTGTTTGTCGGTTGTGTGTCCTTGGGCGAGTTACTTTACCTCTGTTCAGTTTCCTCCTCTGTGTATGCAATCCCTGTAGGAGGATTAAGTGAAATAAGACACATAAAAGAGCGTAGGACAGGGTAGATAATAAATAAATAGAACTTCCTTCCTTCTTACAACAATGCTTCAAGAAGGTATTGATTGCTTCGTTCAACAGTTATTTTTAGCACCCACGTGTCTGTGACTATTCTAGGACCTGCAGATAGGGGCTGATAAAGGTAAACAAGGTCCCTAGAACATGGATAAGAGTGACCTCTTGGAGCCAGATTGTCTGGATTTGAATCCACTCTTTACTAGCTGTATAATCATTGACAACTTATTTAATTTGTCTCCGTTTCATGACCTGCAAAACATGCATCATAACAGTACCTCAGAGGGTCGTTGTTTTGCATTGTAAAGGAGCTAGCAACATGCCTGGTACACAGTAAACACTCAGTAAATTTTACCTATTAACGTGATTCTTCATGAAGCTTGAGGCTGATGTGGAGAGAAGGGAGGAGAGAATATTGGTCTGCATTTTATAGGTAAAGAAACTGAGGTTCAGAGAGGTTAAGTAAACTGCTCAAGTCAAATAGTTGGGTGAAGCCCTCTGTTCCATCAGACTTCAAAGCCTGCGTGCTCGGCTATTCCTGTCTAACCTAGTGGACTCTTTCATGGCCTGTCTTCTCCCGGACAGTCCCCTTTACAAATTCCATTGGTGGGGGCAGGAGTTTGAAAGATTTTTCAATGGGGGATGTAGAAAAATCCAAGAACACAATTTGTAAGCCTCCAGAGCTCTTCATTATCAGGTCTGTCCCCTGCAAAGTCTAGCTTCTGTCCCTTTGGATGAAAGAGAGCATCAAACAAGTCGTAAGGAAGGAACTCAGAATAAGTCTCAGGAAACATGCCATACGTGGAGGTGGTGATTGCCTTAGGTTCGATACAGTATCGACACTGGCCTTCGTTTGTTTTAAATTTTGAAATGGTGCCATGTTACAGGCACTTTCCTACATGATGAACATATCAGGTCAAATACAGTAGTCTCTGCCTCTTCACAGCATGCAGAGTCCCACAGGTGAAACCAGAAACCCTTCCACAATGAGCTGTATCCTACCATAATGATGATATGAAAAGCCAGCTGTAGGACTCCTGAGAAGGAGCGAGCTCTAGGGCCAAGCGAAACTCCAGAGGAGGCGGCATGCAAACTGGACCTTGAGGCATAAGTAGGTGCGTCTTAGTTAGAGAAGAGGAAGTAGAATATTCTGGGATCTGAGCAAAGATCTGAAGAGAGGGAAGGAGAGTTAGATGGAAGGGGCTGAGACACAATGTGCAGAAAGGAATTTGGTGGACAGGCAAGAGGATGCAGTGCCATGATGGCAGGGACTTTCCTTGCTCACTCTGATGCCTCAGATGGTGCCTGGCACATGGTTGGTACTCATTAATTACCTGTTGGCTAATTGAATGGTAAAACACGTACCTACTTCAGGTGATTCTGACTTGACTGATCAGGGAGAGGGCTGGGGCACTGGTATGTTTTAAAAACTCCCCAGGCGTTTCTAATGTACTTCCAAGTTTAGTACTGAACTGAATGAATGACCTGAACCAGTGGAGCTGAGAAAATTTATCTTCCTAGTTTTCTGTGAGTCAGAAGCCTTACTCCTTGAAAACGTTTTGGGTGAAGGTACAATAGTATTTTCCTGTTTATTTTTTTGTTTGTTTGTTTTTTGTTGTTGTTTTTTTGCTTTTTTTGCTGTACGCAGGCCTCTCACTGTTGTGGCCTCTCCCGTTGCGGAGCACAGGCTTCGGACGCGCAGGCTCAGCGGCCATGGCTCACGGGCCCGGCTGCTCTGCTGCATGTGGGATCTTCCCGGACCAGGGCACAAACCTGTGACCCCTGCATCGGCAGGCGGACTCTCAACCACTGCGCCACCAGGGAAGCCCTATTTTCCTATTTTATACAGGGGGAAATGTAAGCTGCTAAAAATTTGTTTCAAAAATAAGTCTGGCTGATACGGTAAAATATTAATGGTAGAATCTAGGTATACAGGTGGGTGTATAAAATTTTTCAATTTAGATGTTTTCAAATTTTTTCTTAATAAAATGTTGGAGAGGGGCTTTCCTGGTGGCGCAGTGGTTGAGAGTCCGCCTGCCGATGCAGGGGACACGGGTTCGTGCCCCGGTCTGGGAAGATCCCACATGCCGCGGAGCAGCCAGGCCCGTGAGCCATGGCCACTGAGCCTGCGCGTCCTGAGCCTGTGCTCCGCAATGGGAGAGGCCACAACAGTGAGAGGCCCGCGTACCGCAAAAAAAAAAAAAAAAATGTTGGAGAAAAATTAGCTTGAATCAGAGCTAAAACATGATAATTGAGTCTCAATGAGAAACTGACAGAAACCTGAGTGTCATTTAGTCCAGTATCCTATGAGGGGTCAGAGAGGAGCAGTAGAGGCCTCCCTGGTAAGAAACAGTGGTGCTGTGGTGGTGTGTTGGTCCACTTGGTTGGAGGAGAAGCAGGGGTCTCTGCTAAATGAACCCAGGGTGTTGATTCAGCTGGGTTCAAGTGACTTTAGGTAATTGGTGTGATGTTTCTGCACCTTAGTTTCCTCATCTGTTAAGTGAGAGTCATATTAATAGCTTTCTTAAGTACCAAACTCACAGAGCTGTTATGAGGATCAAATGATGTAAATGGTAGAAATCTAATAGTTTTCAAAGGCAGGTACAAGGACTTTCCAAGAAATCTGACGATACAGATACTGTTAAGGGAATTAGTTTCTGGATCTTGGTTTCCATAAGTAATTCTGCTAGAAAGGATTTCTCTGAGGAAATGATGAGTGTTGAGGTGTTATGCCGGTTTTCCATTCCCAACTCCCCATGCAAAATCATCTTTATCCCATTTGATAAAATAAAAAGACATAGTTGGGCTTCCCTGGTGGCACAGTGGTTGAGAGTCCGCCTGCCGATGCAGGGGACACGGGTTCGTGCCCCGGTCCGGGAAGTTCCCACATGCCGCAGAGCGGCTGGGCCCGTGAGCCATGGCCACTGAGCCTGTGCGTCCGGAGCCTGTCCTCTGCAATGGGAGAGGCCACAGCAGTGAGAGGCCTGCATACAGCAAAAAAAAAAAAAAAAAAAAAGACATAGTTGTCCCCATCTTATTATGGTAACTTGCACTGGGTGTAAAATCCTCCAGGCCTCCAAAGAGACTATTTAAAATACTGGGGTAGGCTAAGCCTCTTCTAATCCAGGCTGCCTGCACCCAAAGTCGGGCTTGTGTTTTTTCTTGACTTATGCCACATCCTGTGAAGAAGGAAATGTGGCCTCTGGGATGGACTATTTTGGCCCCGTTAGATGTTTTGAATCCAGTTACACTGTAGAGTAGGGACATGATGGCATTTTTCATTTAACAACCTCAACCTTTCCATCCCCTGACTATTGTCAAAGACTCTATCACTTCTGGAAATTCCCTGGCGGTCCAGTGGTTAGGACTCTGCACTTCCACTGCAGGGGGCATGGGTTCGACCCCTGGTCAGGGGAACTAAGATCCTGCATGTCATGCAGCGTGGCCAAAAAAGAATCTATCCCTTCTGACAGTCTTGTGACAGCAAACAAACAAATGGGGGTGGGGGAGGGGTGGGGGAGGGGTGGGGAGTATTGATCAAAAATTTAAAAACTGAACAGCACTTTATATACTTTATTTCATTCAGGAACAAATTTCTCAGCAAGATCCTCTCTCTCTTTGAATTCAGAAGTGAGATGGTTGTCATGAGAATGTGTCTTAATATATTTATTTGGATAGAAAAATGTAGTCAGATCTTTTTTGACAGAAAAACAATCTGATTTGGCTGGTTGGTTTGACAGTGAGGGTTGACTTTTCCAGTTAGATGTTAGGCAGATATTTCCATGAGCTAAAAATACAGCACCAAGAGTTTTGAATAAAATATGTTTAAATCACACTGTTTAAGCGAGAAAAATTCCTTGTCAAAATTTTTATTACCTAAGGTATTTGGAAATTAATGGTATTTTCATTTTCTAAACCTTTCTGAACATACCAGGTCAATCAAAATGCCTATAGGTGGAAAAGTAACAAGTCTGATTTAATAATTGTTTGATAATTCTTGAGAAAGTCCTTTTGATAAACTTCCCAGAAATCCAGAAAGTCATTGGCTTTCCCGACTGGATAACAAATGCTTTTGCAAGTCAGGTATTTTCTAATTCTTTGCTTGCAACAGAATTGAGGGAAGAATCGAGTTTCAGCTAATAGATAAAACGCATTTTAATGATAGATCACTCTGCAGTTTTTGGAATATAACTTGGAAGGAGTTCAAAGAACTGAATGCTATTGCTGCAACAAAACTCTATTCCCATCCTCTGATTTGTGTGGAAAAGTTTTCTTAACGCTTATGTCTATAAAACGGAAAATAGAGTGGAATTAATATTGAACATTATCTCAGCCTAGCAGTAACATTTATATGAGGTAATTTTTTTAAGTATAATTTATCTTAGTAAGAGAGGCATTTATAATAAAATATTAATTTTATTAGTATAGCAGAGCTCTTGTCCCTCACCCATATCCCCTTAACCCTCCCATGAGATCACCGGCAGACAATTCCTATCATGCAGATGGCTTCCTGTGTTTTTCTGCTTGAGGGACGCCTCAGGAGCAACCTTCTACCAATGAAAACAAGCTAGTGGACTAATACCCCAGGACAGTTCTGAGCTGTGTTCTACACAGTCATTCAAAAAGTCCCTGTGAGGATGAGCTCCAGTTGCCTCTTGAGGTGATCCACTAATTCATGTATCGGGCTTTTTTCTCTTTCCATTTTTCACTTCTCTCCCTTACCATGCTTTCCAGGATCACCTCTCAAAAAAAAAAAGACTTACGCCCAATTCATTTACTCAGGATCTGGGAGAATCCCAAGTTAAGAAAGTCAGATTCTAAGGATACAATAGTGAGCTTTCATTATATGTATTATATTGCATGAAAATAGTAATGTAAGCTACACAAGGACAAATTTTTGTCCGTTTTATTCACTGATATATCACAAACATCTAGAACAGTGCTTGAATCATAGCGTTTAAGGAGTAGTAGTAATAGCTAATATTTATTGAGTGCTTAGTATGTGCTTGATATATGATTTTTTCAGAAAGCATTTAATCATCAAAAAAAATCTTATGATATAGCTATTATTATTATTATTCCCCTTTTGGATATAAAGGAATTAAGGTTAAACAATGGATCCATAGCACCCGTCTTGTAAATTGTGGATCCTGGTTTCTAACTAAGGTCCCTTTGATACTGGACCCCGTTCTTTTCTAATTTTTTGTTTTTGCTTTGTTTGTTTTTTGTTGTTGTTGTTATATGTCCGACTCCTCCATTGGTCTTAAATTTTATGAAATGTAGGGTCCCTATTCAACTCTGCATCCCCAACACCTAGCCTAGAAGCTGGAATAAAGTAGGAACTCAGTAATGTTTGTTGAATGAATAAAATGAATAGTGGCTTACTTATACATATCTATGTTGAGGAAGAAAGGAAAAGGATGTATTCTGGATCCAGTTGGAGAAAAGCCTTGAATATAACCTGAGATATGGTCTACTTTAAGACAAGGTATTTTTAGGATGCTGCCATTTAAAACTCCCCTGAGGGGCTTCCCTGGTGGTGCAGTGGCTAAGAATCTGCCTGCCAATGCAGGGGACACGGGTTCAAACCCTGTCTGGGAAGATTCCACATGCTGCGGAGCAACTAAGCCCGTGTACCACAACTACTGAGCCTGCGCTCTAGAGCCCACGAGCCACAACTACTGAGCCCGCGTGCCACAACTACTGAGCCCGCGAGCCTAGAGCCCGTGCTCTGCAACAAGAGAAGCCACCACCACAATGAGAAGCCCGTGCACTGCAACAAAGAGTAACCTCCGCTTGCCACAACTAGAGAAAGCCCGTGCGCAGCAACGAAGACCCAACACAGCCAAAAATAAAAAATAAAATAAATAAATTGATTAAAAAAAAAAAACTCCCCTGAGATTTTGTTTTTCCCTTGACCGCACCCTGTGACATGGGGAACTTTCCCAACCAGGGATGGAACCCACATCTCCTGCAGTGGAAGCTCGGAGTCTTAACCACTGGACCACCAGGGAAGTCCTCCACTGAGATTTTTGATTCCACCACCCATTCAACCAGTCTATTTTGGCTAGTGTTTGGAACTGACTCCCTTGTTGAATTTTCCTTCATCTAAGAATTTAACCCATATCTCTTTCTTTCATTTAGAGGTTTCCTGGCAGAGGTATTTAAACCACTTCTGAACCTGAATTCCTTGTATCCGATAATCTGTGAGTCAATGAAAATGGGACTCTTTTGACCATTATTGTATTAAGTGCCTGGCATGCAGTTGGCACTCAATAAATGCTGTTAAATAAATGAAGGAGGTAGAATTAGAGAGTGGAAATTTTCTAGTTTCCAGTGATTATCCATGAACAATTAAAAAATATGTGTATCTTCAATGCTTTACATAAGTTAATACTTACTGGGTTTGTAAAAAAAGCAACTTCAAATTTATTTATTTATTATTTATTTATAACTTTAATTTATTTTTTTGGCTGCATTGGGTCTTCGTTGCTGCATGTGGGCTTTCTCTAGTTGTGGTGAGTGGGGGCTGCTCTTCATTGCAGTGCGTGGGCTTCTCATTGCAGTGGCTTCTCTTGTTGTGGAACATGGGCTCTAGGCATGAGGGCTTCAGTAGTTGTGGCAGGTGGGCTCAGTAGTTGTGGCTTGCAGGCTCTAGAGTGCAGGCTCAGTAGTTGTGGCTCAGGGGCTTAGTTGCTCTGTGGCATCTGGGAGCTTCCTGGGCCAGGGCTCGAACCTGTGTCCCCTGCATTGGCAGGCAGATTCTTAACCACTGCGCCACCAGGGAAGTCCCAACTTCAATTTTAGATAATGTGAAATTTTAGCAAAACGAATCTTATTTCTTCAACTATGATGTGAAAATTGTAGCTTTTAAATTTTTCTGTGACTAAAATTAATATTTATTATGAATCTATATCAGGATGATTTAACTGTGGGCAATAGAAAATATAACTAAATTGACTTAAATAATAAAGAATTTATTGGCTAATGTAAGAGGACATCCAAAAGTAGGGAAGAATTCAGGGTTGGTCTATTGGTTGAATTATGTCATCAAGGACCAAGTTCTTTTCATCTTTCTGCTCTGTCATTCATGCTGTTGGCTTCAAACTCATTCTGGTCCCCCTCGTGACCGTAGGGTGGCTCTCAACAACAGTTGGGCTACAAAGATGTCTTGTTTCAACGAAAGATAGATTGGCTCCCATTGCTGACTGTAAACTTTCTCAGAAACTTCCATAAATTGCTTTTACTCATAATTGCTCAGAATTGGGTCACTTATCATTCTTGAATTAATTAATGGCAGGGGGCAGCTGAAATGCCCTTGGACCAATCAGGTATATCACTTGAGTCAGGATCAGTTTCTCAAGTTTCATTGCTGGTCTTCAATTAGAGAGGGAGGGAATAGCTACTAGGGAGTCAAACACAATGTCTAGCCCAACCCTAGCTTATACCTAGGTTGTAAAAGCTTCAGCTCAGTCAATTCAGTGTTGCTATGCTTTGCTCCAGTTTTGGTGGAGAGTGGGACTTTGGAAGTGCCATAATTTTGAGGAAGCATCCTGGTCTAGTTGTCACCCATCCACACCTGTTCTTGGTTTTGTTTTTTTGTTTTTTGGTGGGATCTTAGTTCCCAGACCAGGGATTGAACCTCTGGGCCCTCAGCACTGAGAGTGCAGAGTCCTAACCACTGGACTGCCTGGGAATTCTCGTGTTTACATCTGGTTTTCAACCACAGCTGACCCGTCCTCTTTCTCTTCCTCTCACACCACTCTCTTTTGAGTAAACAGAAATAATCTGCTGAGGCGTGTTGGGAACTGTGTGGAGTATTTTCATGTCTGTCTGCTGGTCAGGGATTTTAAACACAATGCCTGGGGACTTCCCTGGTGGTGCAGTGGTTAAGAATCCTCCTGCCCATGCAGAGGACAGGGGTTCGAGCCCTGGTCCGGGAAGATCCCACATGCCGCGGAGCAACTAAGCCCGTGTACCACATGAGCCTGCACCCTAGAGCCCACGAGCCACAACTACTGCAGCCTGTGTGCCTAGAGCCTGTGTTCTGCAACAAAGAGTAGCCCCCGCTCGCTGCAACTAGAGAAAGCCCACGCACAGCAACGAAGACCTAACTCAGCCAATAAATAAATAAATAAGTAAATAAATTTTAAAAATTAAAAAAAATAAATACATAAATAAACTCAGTGCCTGTAGGGGAAAGTCAGTATAGTAGACCAGGAACAAGATTATAGGGAGTGAGGACTGGTGAACCTAGGAAGGGCATGCTCCATTCAAAGTCATTCAAAATCACATTGTTTAAAAACCCTGGGCTTGCCAAACAAGACCTGCTTGTGGACAAGATTCATTCTGTGATGCACTTCACTCTGGGGTTTTGCCATTTCTCTAGGTCCTACCTGGGGAAGCAGCTACACACCTTCCCTGCCTTTGGATCTTCCCAGTCTCTGCTGTCTCTTTCATCCTCCCTGCTGGGCTCAGTCCTGGGAAGTCAACAGGTAGGCAGGTAACCCCTTCTTTCCAGGAAATCATTTTCACTTAAATTCTCCTCTGACTCTCTCATCTTCCTAACCCAGGGGATTTTTCCAATTTCAGGATATGGGAAGTAGAAAGCTTTCTACCATTTGCAGACTTCCAAATCAATTGTATTTACTAAGCACAAGCATTTTTTCCCACTTCTTCTGGGGCCCTAGCCCCAAACTCAAAGCCAAGAAAAGACTCTTGGCTTCTCTCTTTCTGCTGCATTACCTTTCTTAAGATGATGGGCATAACATTCCTCAGCTGTTGCATAAAGAGGGAGAAGGATCGTGGGGTGAAATAGGGGAAAATGTTATCCTGCTATAGAAGAAATAGTGTCCATAACAAGGGAACATTCATCAGACTACACAGGGAATGTCTTGTATGTTGCTGTGTATCTCATCTTAGAAAGAATATATTTATCCACAAAGATCCAGGGAGGTAAAGGGATTCTGAATCACATTATATAAGTATCTAATCAATAAGGCTTCTATACAACATTCAGCATCCAAGGCTGAGGATGTAACAGTCAAGATAGGCTAGTTTATGCTGTGATAATAAATGACCTCTGCTCCACGCACAGCTGGATTGGCCCATGCTCCAGCTGGCAGTGAGCTTTAACATCTGGGACCCAACTGGGTCAGTGGGGACCTGCGTGCAGTGGGCACGGCCAATGCACCGGGCTGGAGGGTGAGCCTTGTGCCCGGGGTGGGACACAGCCGACACCTCCAGATAAGGCCCAGGGTGGCCAGGGGACCTCCGGTGCCAGGCGAAAATATCTTCCTGTTTGCGTCTAACCTCATCGGTTATGGACAGACTGTCTTCACCATCATTTCTTTATACTTCATGCTCTGCTGCCCCCCTCATGGCCTCCTCCTTCTACCTGTTCAGTGGACATCTGGACGCTTTTGATGGACACACTGCTCGAGTCCTTAATCAAGGGACCGGGTTTGGGGCCATGCTGGACATGCGGGCAGACTGCTGTTCTACAATGTGTCTGCTGGTCAACCTGGCCCTACTGTACCCTCATGCCACCCTTCTCTTCCAGCTCAACATGAGCTTGGATGTGGCCAGCCACAGGCTGCACCTCCACAGTTCTGTGGTCCGAGGCGGTGAAAGTCACAAGATGATTAACCTGTCTGGAAATCCAGTGCTTTGCACCTACCACACCTCCAGACCTGCTCTATTTATCCTGGGTGCTGGAAATGAGCCCTTCTACTGCCTTCTCCTCTGTCATGTTCTCTGTAATCCTGGGGACCAGTCCCTCCCCTGTGATCTCTCAAGGACCTTTAGTTGGCTTTGTGGGTCTTTTCCGAATGCGCCTCTGGATCACCACCTGATCACAGCCGCCTGCAACATGGCTGCCTTGGACGCAGCAGATCGTGCCAACAAGACGTGACCCTGGAACCCCCAGTCCCTGGCTGCCCACCAGCCCTGGGAGTCTCACTGTGCCACATGGCTCCCCTGTCCCTCCTAGGAGGTCCCAGGCTCACATCTTCCCAATGTGTCATCCAACCTGCTGGGAAGGGGGGCCAGCCTCTTTGGTGATGTCATGTTCTCCGTAATCCTGGGGACCAGTCCCACCCCTGTGATCTCCAGGGACCTGGACTTCAAATCAGGAAGGATGCTCAGGAGGGCCCATCCACACGGGCAGTGCTCCTGGGACCCCAAGAGAGCTGTCTGAGGACTGGGTATTGTCACACCTGCTGGCTCAGCCCTGGGATCTGGCTTGGCCTGAGACCTTAGGGACACTTGAGCGAGGGAGGTGGGGTAGGGGCCAGGTTTCCCAAAAGGCAGGGATTCAGACCTCTGCCCCTGGCTAGAGGAATCCTGTGGGTCTAATGGTCAGGAGAGAAGGGGCTGTTGAGATCCCCATTGCAATCTCCTCTGTCCTGGCTCTGAAAACCTTGATAATGAAGGTGGGAGTGTCACTGGAAAACAAACTAACAAACAAACAGAAAAACCCTCAAAAATCTTGGTGACTTACAAAATTAAAAATTTATTTCTTGCTCCTGTTACATGTCCATCACATTTCATTCTTTTCTAGGGAGATGGAGTCAGCTTTACTCTGGAACACACACCATTTGCTGACCATTTTGGCCAAGAGGAAATGGACAAGGGGAACCCTGACTCTTAAAGCAATTGCTAATATTTGCTAAAGCAAATCACATGGCCTGAGATGGCAAAATGAGGAGGGCTATTTCATGATGGGAAATCAGAATACTTCATGGACAGTTATATAATCTACCATGTAGGAAGTCCTGTATCATCTTCTTTGGGGGTCCTCTGTGGATCATCTAAGAACCCCCAGGGATTTACATGGTTCAAAATGAGGTCTCATACAAGGCATAGTGATATTTAATACATATTAGCTGTTATTGTTATTATTATTAATATTTCATTAAGAAGGGAACATTCTATATGAGGATGAACAGGAGAAATTTCTGGTATTTTTTTTTAATTTAAGTGTAGTTAATTTACAATGTTGTGTTAGTTTCAAGTGCACAACAAAGTGATTCAGTTATTTGTGTATATATATTATTTTTCAGATTCTTTTCCATTATAGGTTGTTACAGGACATTAAGTATATTTCTCTGTGCTATACAGTAGGTCATTGCTTACCCATTTTATATATAGTAGTGTGTATAGGTTAATCCAAAACTGCCAATTTATCTCTCACCCCCTTACCTCTGCTAACCCCTTTGGTAACTATAAATTTGTTTTCTATGTCTGTGAGTCTATTTCTCTGGTATTTCTTGCTTGAACAGCAAAAGACACACTGGTGTGCTAGTCTCTAGCAAGATACCATATTACATGAGGAATGGTTGAGTAATTCAGAATATTCAGCTCGAGGAAGAGAAGCCCCAGGTGGGACAATATGGCTGCCTTCAAATATATGAAAGTCTTTATGTGAAAACAAATTACACGAACAACGTGCAGGTCCTCAGGAGACAGCCCTGGTAGTGGAATAAATTTGTCTGGCAGGCTTAATTCTTCCAAGAACCTGCCTTTAGTGTCATGAAGCACAATGAGCTTTGTGGTGGTTGAAGAACCAATAATAATGAAACTTACACTTACATAGTCCTTAGTATATGCCAGGCATTGTTCCAAGTCTTTATATATATTAATTTAAGCTCAAAACAATCCTATGAGATAGGAACTATTATTTTCCCATTTTTTCAGGTGGAAAAAATGAAGTACAGATTAAGGAACTGCTAACGTCACACATCTGTAAGTGGTAGAGCCAATGACTGAACTTGCCAGTCTGTCTCTAGGGTCCATCCTCTTAACCCTTGTGCTATATTGCCTTTGTATAGTTGGAATTCACTTGGAAAGCCTTATTTAATCAGTCTTATAACTGGTCATCGAATTTCTGATCTTTGTTTCGCCTCTGGGTCTTCTGTGCAACTCTACAACAAGACACTTTAAAAAAAGTTGAAGTACAGTTGATATACAGTATTGTGTTTCAGGTGTACAGCAAAGTGATTCAGTTTTATCTATCTATCTATCCATATATTTTTTTCACATTCTTTTCCATTATAGGTTATTACAAGATACTGAATATAGTTCCCTGTACTATACACTAGATCCTTTTTGTTAATCTATTTTAGGTATAGTAGTGTGTATCTGTTAACACCATACTCTTAATTTATCCAACCCCCTTTCCCCTTTGGTAACCATGTTTGTTTTCTATGTCTGTGGGACTGTTTCTGTTTTGTAAATAAATTCATTTGTATTATTTTTTAGATTCCAGTGATGTTATATAATATTTGTCTTTCTCTGTCTGACTTACTTCAGTTAATATGATATTCTCTAGGTCCATCCATGTTCCTGCAAATGGCAAGATTTCCTTATTTTATGGCTGAGTAATATTCCATTGTATATATATACCACATCTTCTTTATCCATTCATCTGTTAATGGACACTTAGGTTGCTTCCGTGTCTTGGCTACTGTAAATAATTCCGCTATGAACATTGGGGTGCATGTATCTTTTCAAATTAGATTTTTTCATCTTTTCCAGGTATATGCCCAGGAGTGGGATCGCTGGATCATAGGGTAGCTCTATTTTTAGTGTTCTTTTGTTTTTTGGCCATACCCCACGGCTTGTGAGATCTTAGTTCCCTGGCCAGGGATTAAACATGGGCCCTCAGCCATGAGAGCATGGAGTTCTAACCACTGGACCGCCAGGGAGTTGCCTATTTTTAGTTTTTTAAGGAACCTCCACACTGTTCTCTATGGTGGCTGCACCAATTTACATTCCCACCAACAGTGCGAGAGTGTCCCCTTTTCTCCACATCCTCTCCAGCATTTACTGTTTGTAGACCTTTTAAATTATTTATTTATTTATTTATGGCTGTGTTGGGTCTTTGTTTCCGCGTGGGCTTTCTCTAGTTGCAGTGAGCGGGGGCTACTCTTTGTTGCGGCGTGTGGGCTTCTCATTGCAGTGGCTTCTCTTGTTGGGACCACGGGCTCTAGGCGTGTGGGCTTCAGTAGTTGTGGCATGTGGGCTCAGTAGTTGTGGCTCGTGGGCTCTAGAGCGCAGGCTCAGTAGTTGTGGCGCACGGGCTTAGTTGATCTACGGCATGTGGGATCTTCCTGGACCAGGGCTGGAACCCGTGTCCGCTGCATTGGCAGGTGGATTCTTAACCACTGTGCCACCAGGGAAGTCCCATGTAGACCTTTTGACGATGGCCACTCTGAACGATGTGAGGTGATACCTCAGTGTAGTTTTGATTTACATTTCTCTAATTATTAGCGATATTGAGCATGTTTACATGCACCTGGTGGCCATCTGTGGGTCTTCTGTGGAGAAATGTCTATTTAGGAGTTCTGCCCATTTTTTGATTGGGTTGTTTGCTGTTCTGATATTGAGTTGTATGAGCTGTTTCTATATTTTGGAAATTAGCCCCTTGTCAGTCTCATTGTTTGCAAATATTTTCTCCCAGTCCATAGGTAAGACACACCTTTTAAATTATACTCAATTTCTACCCATTTGGTTTGTCACTCAGAATGAGTGGTCTGTAGTGACCTCTCACACAGCTGGGGGGTCTGTGATGGAGGCTGGAGAGCTGGGAGCCAAGTTTGGAGTTGGTGTGTTAGAGAGGTGGCAGTGGTGGCGGGGGAGGGCAGCTGGAACTTGACTCTGGAGTTGGTAGGCTGGCCTGTGGTTATGGGGTGGAGAACAAAGTGAGAATGCCACTTGAGAGCCAGATCCACAGTGAGCCAAGCTCCAGTCAAAGGGGTCTGGCAGCAAGATCTGGGGCACAGCCATGATCTGGCAACAAGCTGGCAGCGGGAGGCTGACAGATGAACTGGCAGGTTCAGGAAGGAAGATGTAAGTTAAAACCTGCAGAGATTCCTGAGGCGGAGGGCCTAGTGGGAAGAACCTTTCATAGGACCCTGCTGGCCTCACCTAGCTGTTTAGCGAGTGAAGCCAGGTTGAATATAAGTGACTTTCTCCTTGCTGTTAGTATTTCTCTACAGAGCAGCAATCCAGTGCAAAGCCCTCCTGACAGAGTCTTAGGACCCTCTTCACTCAAGTACTGAGGAGACTGGGTAGTGTGTAGTGGTTATGTGCCTTGACCCTGATGCCTGGGTTCAAATCCCAGCTCTGGCTCAGTGACACTGGGGGATAAATTACCTAACCTCTTAGTGTCTTAGTTTCTTCATCTATAAAATAAAAAGATAACAGTGTTACTTCTGAATCAGCATAGCACAGTGACTAAAGAGCACTGTCTCTGGAGTCAGAATGCTTGATTTATGTCCTTAATCTTCCACTTATGTCTGTGGGACCTCAGGCAAGTTACCAGATGTCTTGCTCCAGGTTTAAGGTCTATTAATTGGACACAAAATAATAGGCACGTATGACATAGGGCTGTGACAAGAATTAATATTATATATAACATAATAATAATATAATTATATATTATATTATATATATATATACACACATACAGAGAGAGAGAGAGAGAAAAACACTGGCACATAGCAAATACTCAATAAATGTTAATTATAGTCTATACTGCCCATATCAGAAGACCAAACTCAGAAGGCTCCCACAAGCAAGATCCCCTTTACCCATCGAACCTGATGAGCAATACTTGGGCGGAATAAACTCAGTGTTCAGTCCCAGTCCCTTCATCCAGTTGGAGCAGGAAGAAAGTTGCACTCCCCCTGGCAGTCAAATTTAAACAGAGGAAAGACACAGTCAAAGGCATCCAAAGTAGAGACTTGCCTACTAATCCCAAGGCAACTCTAAGAAGGAGTGATTGTGGTTAGGAAGGTGGCGTGAAGAGTGAGAATGACACAGTTTGTTCATCCCCACGACCAGATGTGCAAATCAGAGCAAAGTTCTGAGCAAGATATCATCATTTTATCACTACATTTGGAGGGTAGAGCTTCACAGATCGTTACCTTGCTTTTTAGTGTTTCACAGTGAAAAGACCTAGGGTGGGAGCTCAGCACCTTCATCTCCAGAGGAAGCACCTCTATCATAGACTGTTATTCCACGAGCAATTTGTAAGTAGTCTTTTGCTCATAGAGAATAATGGGTCATGCCCGGTAAACATGAGGAATGTTGATTTCTTTCCTCCCAGTTCTTTTTTTTAACTGCTTGGGAACTTTTTTTTTTTTTTGTCTGAGAGCAAGCTTGTAAAAAAATGCTGCTGCCTCTTTTCAATAACTGCTAAGATGTTACAGGTTAATAACCGTGTTAACTAGTAACATTTGGAGGTAAGATGATTCTTTTGCTTGTAAGAATGTGCTACTGTCACACATAATGGCATGTTAGTCCTCACCATTTATTCTTCTCTCAATACAACTGTCACTGAGTACAAGCTCACTCTACTCGCTGCATGACAGGCCAATAAATGGGGAGACAAGGTGTTGAGGCAAGGAATAGTGACTTTATTCAGAAAGCCAGGCATCTGAGAAGATGGCAGACTAGCGTCCTAGAGTACCATCTTATCAGGGTGTGGATGATAGTTTCCTTTATAGAACGGAGAAGGGGAGGAGGTGAGGAGGTAAAGTAAAAGTAAAAAGGCCATAAGTCTTGCAAAATATCTCCTGGTTTGGTCAGCCTCAGGGAGGGGATGTGTTAATTTCTTGTTTCTTACAACCATTCACAGGTGGGCAGGGTCAGAGCGTTTCCCTGAGAGCTGAACAAAGGCACTTTAGTTTAACATTCAGGCAGAGGGGCAGGTTCCCTGAGGCAGGTCATTTTGTATGCTTAAAGCTATAGACAGATTCCATATATATGTGTTAGCATACGGTATTTGTTTTTCTCTTTCTGATTTACTTCACTCTGTATGACAGACTCTAGGTCCATCACATATATATGGAATCTAAGAAAAAAAAAAAGGGTCATGAAGAACCTAGGGGCAAGACAGGAATAAAGACACAGACCTACTAGAGAATAGACTTGAGGATATGGGGAGGTGGAAGGGTAAGCTGTGACAAGGTGAGAGAGTGGCATGGACATATATACACTACCAAACATAAAATAGATAGCTAGTGGGAAGCAGCCGCATAGCACAGGGAGATCAGCTCGGTGTTTTGTGACAACCTAGAGGGGTGGGATAGGGAGGATGGGAGGGAGGGAGATGCAAGAGGAAAGAGATATGGGAACATATGTATATGTATTACTGATTCACTTTGTTATAAAGCAGAAACTAACACACCATTGTAAAGCAATTATACTCCAATAAAGATGTTAAAAAAAAAAGCTATAGACAGCATTCTTTTAGTGATTACAGCAACAAAAAGCAACGGAGAGCAAAGGTTAAAGTAAAAGAAACAGATCCAACATAGAGTCAGATTTTGTTCTTCCCTGTTACACAGTCTTTTGGTGTCTTAAATATTTCATGAGTGCCTACAGGTAGAAAGGAGTCAGGCACTCTGGGGCTGATATCTTGTCCCTTCTTCCCATTATTTTACATCTTTCTTTTCCGAACCTTGCCATTTCCAAGTCACTAGCCTTTCTTCTGTCTGTGCAGAGACTTTATCCACTCTTCATTCACCTGTGAGTCAGTCATTCAGTGATATTTACTCTCTATGTCTGGAATCGATACCTAACTCTGTGGAGGCCACGATATACAAGATGAAGCCATTTTGTAAGCAGATAGACTGGGGGGGCCCTGGAGAAAGAGAACCAGGAATGGCTTTCTTGACACAAGTGAACTCTTTGGCTTAAGCCATTTTGTGAACTCATTTTGGCCTAAGCCTAGCCAAAGTGGGTTTACAATGCTCGCCCTTGAACAGGTGTTGGTAATTAATGATCTTAAGGGAATAAAGGAATGCAGGAACAGAGAAGACGCAGTCCAAGGATAGTGCAGTGACAAAGCAGAGTTCTAGTTCCTCCTTAAGGGATATACATAATAATATATCTTTGACTTCTGCAGGAATTAAGACCCCCACCCAGGTGTAGGACAGGATGATGATGTTGACCCTTCTTACTTCAGTCAACTAAGACTTGGACTCTCTGGACCTTTGCCCCAATTTTATGCTGAATTCTACTTTACTCAAGACCCTTCTTGAATATGCATGTACCCTTAGCTTAAAACTTCCCCAGTTTGGCTGTTTGGGGAGACACTGCTTTGGGAAAGATCTCTAGTGTTCTTCTTACTTGCTGCAAGTAATAATAAATCCTTCCTTCTCCCAATCTTTGGCTTGGTTGTGTCTATTGACCGACACCCACCAAGAGGCAAACCCAGTTTTCGCGTAACAACTATGTTCAAGGAACCTATGGTCTATATTAAATACAACAGAAGTACGCATGAAATGATGATAGAAAGACAGTGATGGAGAATGATAGTGTGAAGAATGGGGGTGGGGTGGGGGCATGAGGGTTAATGTTTGAAGTGAGAGCAGCATAATATCTGTGAACTATGGTTGAAGTGGTCACATCATTTAAAAAAATCCTGGTGAGGTTATATTAAATTACATTTCAAGGGTACACTTTGAAGTAAGTGAGAGCATCCCTGATGAAGCAAGAGATAATTTGATGTGGAGCTAGAGCTGATTCTAGGCGGTACATGGATCTGGCTTTAGATAATAATAAACTAAATGTTAAGAAAGTATTTCCTTTCTAATCCTATTTTTAAAATATATTTTTAAAAATTTATTTATTTATTTGTCTGTGCCGGGTCTTAGTTGCAGCACGTGGCATCTTCGTTGCCATGTGCGGGATCTTCAGTTGTGGCATGTGGGATATTGCAGCAAGTGGGATCTAGTTCCCTGACCAGGGATCGAACCTGGGCCCCCTGCATTGGGAGTGTGGAGACCCAGCCACTGGACCACCAGGGAAGTCCCCCTTTCTATTTTGAGCTGTATGTTTATAGACAAACAGAAAGTCTCATTTAGATGCTGCATGTCTTTTTTTTGTTTGTTTTTTGTTTTGGCTAACACTTGGTAAACAACACACTTACTTTTTTTTTTTAAACAAAGGTTAAGCTCAGAAACTCAAGAGGTAGATTTCAGCTGGAATTTGGTAACTTTATTTTATTTTTCTTGCATTTATTCTAGTGTATCCTTTTATTTATGGTTAGTGAGTTATATACAGTTTCTTTTCTAAATAAATTATTTAAACAAATTGAGTCGATATAAAGAAACATGATAAGCAGATTAGAACCAAGGTGGTACAAGGTTATGGCAAAATTGTGAAAGTAGTATGGAAATGACTGAAGTTTAGTAAATAAGAGCACTATGCCTGGAATGAGAAAATCTGGGTTTGAGTCCCTGCAATACCACCAACTAGCTCTGTGACCTTGGGAAGTTCACCTAATCTCTCAGAACCTTAGTATTCTCGTCTGTAAAATAGGAAGAAGAATCTCTACACGACCTTCTTTGCAAGCTTGTGAGAATCCGATGAAGGAAGGTGTAAAGTGTGAACAAATGTTGACTTTATATTATATGAAGCTGCAGAGAGGCAACATGGCTTGATGGTGAGTGTGTTAGGATGGGGAGGGAGATTTGCCAACATTTACAGAGTACTTACTATGGGCAAAATGCTGTCGATTTTTGAAAGTAGAAAAATGAATTCAATTTGGCCTTAGCCCTCAGAGTTTACTGTTTGTCTATGGACTAACACATAGATGTGTATTATTCTGTAGACTGTGATACATATTATAAATGGGTTTAAAACCCTAGGCAAAGGGAATGGGAAGAAGCTGATTACATGAGCATTTGTGATAAGAATAGCTACCATTATGGCCCTTCCAAGGGCTAGGGAGTCTGTTAGGTACTTTGTCATACTAGCTCATAACTCAGGAACTGAGATCAGAGAGGCTAAATAATTGTTCCATGGTTAATCATGGTGATGTTCATGAATAAATACTTATTATATGCCCAGTCTTGTGCTAAATTCTCTTATACATTATTTCATTTAAGCCTTATTACAAGCCTGTGAGATAAGTCATATCTTCCTTTTACAGATAAGCAAACTAAGACTCACAGAGATCAGGAGGCTTGCAGTTAGTGAATGGTGCTGTTGCAGTTTAATCCTGGGGTGTCATTTGATTGCAAAACCCATTTCTTCCAATTCTACGGCTTCTAATCAGCGGCTGAGTTGTGGGACTGAGGATGGCTGTGCACAAGGAAGGTCCATTCAGGGCTCTTGAAATGTTAGGTTCTAATCTCAGCTGGGCTTCTCTAAGTTTACTATGTCAAAACTCCTCTTTTGTTTCATAATATATGTTCCTAAACTCTTAAAGGACCAAGTCCTAGGACCATGTGAGTGGCTAATATGGCTGCATAACACCATAAGGTGATACTGGTGAAGACATTTCAAAACTAGGCAGAAGAACTGGGCAAGAGGGCAAGGTAGGCTATCTACATCTAGTTTGCGGGGGCTAGAGGCTCTCTTTCCTGTGGGAACTTACAGAATCAATTCTTGGTAAATGCAAGGGGACCTTGTGCTAAATCCAATCTCCTCAATTTAGAAACAGAAGAAGTTAACAGCCAAAGGTCCCACAGCAGGCAGAGGAATGAGACCGCACAGCTCCCCTGTCTCGATGCTCGTTTCCCAGGAGCAGTGGTTTTCAGTGTGCTCTCCAGATCAGCAGCCCTAGCACTACCTGGGAACTTGTTAGAAATGCCCACCTCAGAACCACAGAATCAGAGACGGTGGAGGTTGAGCTCAGCACTCTGTTTGAACAAGCCTTCCGAGTCGTTCTGATGTATGCTCAGGTTTGAGAATGACTGCAAAGTATCTGCTATATACTATACAGCACATGGCAGGAAGAACAGTGGAGATTTGTCATCCCCTCCAAACCCCCAGAAATTCTTCTCCCTCTTTGTTCCCAGGAGAAGGACTAAAGGGGCTTAGTGTAACAACCCCCGAGATCCACAGAACACTGAGATATTTTAGACAGGGGGATGAACCTATGGAACAAACAGTGGCCTGGGGTTGGCAGCCTGGGTGTGCTCCCAGGTAGCCAGAGACAGGTGCTGTCTGGCCATCAGTGTGTGGAGGAGAAGGGCTGGGACCTGGGATACCATCAGGCTTCCCCAGCCCCAGTCCAACACAGACAGAGCAGCCAGGAATCTAGAGAAGGCTCTTCTCCACACTGTCCCTCCGAGTCTGTGAGCCACGAGTTGGGCGCACTCAGAACCCTGCAGTGGATTTCCCAAAGGCAGGAGGCAGGAGGCCTGTGGAAGGAGAGCAGAGGACCAGAGCTGGTGGGATGCAAAGGTGTATGGAAGGCAACCGTGTGCCCCTGCTGACGATTTTTTGCTTTATGTTGAAGGGACGATAATATCTGAGGTGGGGAGATAATGGAAATTGATTTGCACTTTAGCAGTATCTCTGGCAGCTGCATTACGGATGGATTGGCGGAAGCCGGAGACTTGTGGGCAGGCGGTTATCACGCTAAATCCGAGTGGGAAATGAAAGCTGAGTGTGGTGTGGGAACAGATTTCCCTGGGAACAGATTCTCTGGGAACAGAGAATATGGATTGGGATATTTGGTTATGCCGGGGAGGCGAGGGAGGAGATAGCACCCACCGGGACTCAGTAAGTTGTAAACGTAGTGCCAAAGTCCTGGCTTCTGAATTCCTAGAACCAGTCGGCTACAAGATCCTGAGGGCTGGATGATGTCCCCCCTCCCCGCCCCACCTTTTCCTCCTAACCCAAGGAACCTGGGCCTTGGAGTCCGGCAGATGAGAGTTCAAAATTCCCGCTGGAATGTAACTTCCACCGGGGCAGGATTCTCTCTCTGGTTCACAGCTATATGCTGAGGGACTAAAACAGTGTCTGACACATAGTAGGGGCTCAATAAACATTTGCTGAATGAATGAATCAATGAATGGCTATACTCCAAGCCTCCTCTCCTCCCTTGTGCATACCCTACTTGGAACGGGTGTTGCTGAAGGAAATCACCTAGCCGCGAACTTGACGCACAGTAGGCGCTCAACATGTTGTGTTTTTCCTTCCTCTCCACAGAAGACGGGTCCCCAGCCGACCGCAAAAGGGGTTTTTTTGTCCCTTGCGTCTTCTCCACCTGCCTTCGCCCCCGCGGGCCCCACGGGGTCTTGGGGAGCAAGTGGGCCGGGGAGGCGGGTGGGAGCGGAGCTACGGGGCGGGGAGAGGCGCGGGCGGACTGACAGGCGGCTAGCGCGGGGCCGCTCTCCCCGCTTACGTAAGGCGCGAGTCCCGCGCGGCCGGCCGGGGCTCCGAATGGGGGCGGGCGGAGGCGGCGCCGCCCAGCGGGATCCGGGCTGGAAGCCTTGCGGAGCGCCGCGTCCCGGCGGAGGTGTGTTTATTTGACTGCTCCGGGTGGAGAGGCGCCGAACTCCGGCTCCTCACAGCGGAGAGCGCATCCGTCAGCCCTCGGCGGAGGTGGGCGCTGGGCCGTCCGCGCGGGCGGCAGCCGCTGCGACTCCCCGGGAGGTGACAGCCGCCGGGGAGGGGCCGAGGCGCGAACCAAACGCTGCCCACGTGCGGGGACCCGCGTTGGGGCTCACTCCCCAGGCCTCCCGGGGCGTGGGCGACTGGAGGCGCGCCTGGAGTCACTGCCTAGCCCGGCCCCCCCACTCGGGGGAGGCTGGCGTGGGGATGCTCTACTCTCTCCTCGGACGGGGCGTGGGGCGCGAGGTTTAGGAAGGGATCCCGGTGGGGCGGGCCGGGTGGACCTCTGAGCCCCCGACGGCTGCCCCCGTCAGGGGCGGGCGCTCGGACGTATGCCAGAATCGCAGCGTGGGGGCGAGGAGGGCGGGGAGGTGTAGCGTGGCGCTTACTCCGCCTTCGAGCCGCCCTGGCGCGGGGCGGAGGCGAGGGGTTGTCTCAAAAGTCTCTCCTTCCCCTGCAGGGGCGGCGGCAAGTCCCCGCGCGAGCCCAGGGTGTCAGAGGCTGAGGCAGAAGAAGCAAAGTTCCCGGGGCTTCTTCGAGGCCGCTGTCCGGGTTGCCAGTTCGGCCTCCCCCTCCTCGCCAAGGCAATGGCTTCCAAACTCCTGCGCGCGGTCATCCTTGGGCCGCCCGGCTCGGGCAAGGGCACCGTGTGCCAGAGGATCGCCGAGAACTTTGGCCTCCAGCATCTCTCCAGCGGCCACTTCTTGCGGGAGAACATCAAGGCCAACACGGGTGAGGACGTGCGGAGGCGAGGGGAGGGGTGAGCCGACGCGGGATCGGGTGAGGCTGGGAGGCGAAGGCGAAGGGCCGGCGAGGGGCCGGGTCTCTTCGGTCCCCGGGCGCCCTTCCCCCGCCCGCGTGTGGTAGTGCAGGCTCCTACGTGCCGGGGCGCATGCAGCCGGTGGCCCGCGGCCGTGCGGCTTAACCGCGCCAGGGAGGAGGCCGAGGCACGTTGGGAGGAGGGTGGGAGGTGCACGCGGCCCCTCTCTCCGCGCGGGCTTCTCTTGCTGTGGCGAGAAGCCGGTTACCACCCAGCTGAGGAGCGAGATCCAGGCAGCTGAAAGCCCCGAGCTTCCTCTCTCGCCCGGCTTCCTTAAGGCCAAGCCATCCCCGTCCCTCGGCCTCCTCCTACCCCGTCCACCGCGTCCCTGGTGACCCGAAGCGTCCCCTCCTCTCGCCCGAGCCCCCCGGGCCGAGCGCCGCCCACCTGTGGGAGTCGGGCGGGGCCGCGCGCTGGGGAACCTGTGGCGCCGCGGGGCTCGCAGCCGCGCGCTGCTCCAGCCCCTCCGCGCCGCCTGGGACCTCTAGGCAGAGCCCTGGGTGGCTTTGAAAGGCCTGTCTGTTCCCTGCCGCCTTCTAAGGTAAACTCTCACCACTAACTACCCCCTCCGCTCCAAGCCAGGGCCTGGCCGTTAGGAGACAAGGAGGAGACGCGTTCTGATAAATTACATTTTGAATCCAGCTTCCCTGGAAATGGCTTCTTGAGAATGCCTCCTTTGGCTTGCGTGGTGAATTGGGGGCTATAGATCGCCTGCTCTCCTAGCCTTTCAGTACGGCCCTTCTCCCCTCTCCTCCCACCCCGCGTTCACACCAGTTCATAATGAATTGGCGTTCAAAGGCGAGAGGTAGCTGTGGTGCTGCTGCGAGGTATATACATGGCCCTTCTGGGATGCAGATGCTCACGATTAGCAACTCCTTTATGAAAACTTGTTACTGCAAACGGGGTGCTTCACTGTGGCTTCTGTTCTCATCAGTGTCCTAGGTGGTTATGGCCTATTATGGGCTAATTATCCAGGGATTTTCATTACAGAAGCACAGATTAGTTTGGCGAGGTAGGTGGAGGACCCTGCTGGAAAACAGAAAGCCTGAAAGCGGGGAATTAAGATGTATCTCAAAGGCGGAGTTTTATTCATTATCTCTTAAGCAGGTTGTAAAAGCAAGCTTTTATTTTGATCTTAAAGAATCCTGTCACCCACCCTCAACATACACAAGGCCGAGTTCTGTGTATCAGACTGCACCTGGAATTTTCTCTTGCGGTTATTGATACCACGATTGGGTCTATTTTAATTTTAATACCACATTCAAATGCATTTTATTCCTTCCGTGTTTGGAATGCAGTTTGGGCAGGGGGGAGAACTGTGTGAGAGGGAAGGCTGGCTCTCTACCCGAGGGTTCTGTGGTCAGGTGGGGCTTCTCGTGGTAGGCATAATGAGGGAGGAAACTGCTGGGTGGGAGCCCATTTTTCTGAATTCTCTATAGCAACTTGCTAACTTGTTTCTTCTGACATGAGGGGCTTCACACCATCCATCCTGGTTCTGGATTAGTGGCTCTTTCCATTCTTAAAGAGCATATGATGGGAAGTAGTTTATTTCTGCACTTTTTTAGGGGTTTTGAGAACTTTCCACTTGCTGTTTTCCCTTATTTTGTTCATTTTAACTTTCCTTTGTTCTGAATTTTAGTTTCCATTCTCTTTCAAATGCTTTCATTTCCCTCCCAGTGTTTCTCCCTGGAGTAAGAAGTGACTCTGCAATGTTTAAATTATCTTTTTCTGTTGGGAATCAAGTAGTTTATGCATGAACAATTAAAAAGCTTGATCAGGGAAAGAAGAAGAAGAGGAGGAATAAAGGACAGTGATTCGTTTTGAAAGTGGCCTGTTTCTAGTGGACGTGGAGGGTGTTCTCTGATTATTTTTTCTCTCTCAGAAGGTCTGAGTCTTACCGACTCATTGCCTGGTAAATAAGAAAACATTCCACAGTATTTATTTTTCTGTTAGCTGCTGTTTGCTTTTCCCTAATTTCCTGGTAGAGAAGCACAAGGATCCCTCTGTAGGTACCCCTTTATAGCTGAAGGTTTGAAGGAGATGATGAAGCGCAGCAAAACCCCAGGAAATAAAACCTTGGTAGGAATTTAAGTTGGAAAGTAGCTCAGGCCATCTGCTGCAGCCTGAATTGGGGCATACTCCTGTCCACGTGGTTTTCCTGCAGCCACTCCCTGGTGGCTCCTCGAGTGGCTCCTCCAGGGAAGGGCTGGCTACTCATTGCTTTTGGGCAGTCTTCCCTCACCTGCCCTGGCAGAATTCATCTCTTTCCTCTGCACATAGCTTATGGATTCTGTTTCTGCAGTCACACACAGTTATGATGCAGTGCAGCAAATGTCTTCTAATTTATCCAGTAAAGACTTACTGAATACCTGCTATATATCAGTGTTCTAGGTGCTGGGGGCTCGAGTGATATTTTTTCTACCTTCACCGTGTTCCAGTTTCCACTGAGAGACTTAAAGGACAGGGATCTGACAAATTGCCTAATGCATAAAAGGAGTTCAACAAGTCTGATGAAGGCATGGGTCATGGATTCTATCTACATTTTTCCCAGCAAGAATCAAACAGCCTCTAGCGATCAAGTCCATTTTGCTTAATTAGCTCTATGATTTATGGTAAAAGTTTGTATTTACTGTGGATTTGAGATTAGCCTCATGACAGATGTCACCCATTGGCTCTGCCTAGTCTGCCTGGAGAAGTGCAGGCTGAGACTTATCAAATGCCTTATTTGAAGACCCACCCCCAAGTCTTTGGCTCACATTTTCTTTAGCAAGTGAGTGAGTAAATAGATGGGAGAGTTCTCTTAGGTTGCCAGAAGCAGGTTCCTACACTCTGTCATAAAGAATATTAGCTTTCCTTGGGGCTTCCCTGGTGGCGCAGTGGTTAAGAATCCGCCTGCCAATGCAGGGGACATGGTTTTGAGCCCTGGTCCAGGAAGATCCCTCATGCCGCGGAGCAGCTAAACCCGTGCACCACAACTACTGAGCGCGCATGCCACAGCTACTGAAGTTCGTGCGCCTAGAGCTGGTGCTCCTCAACAAGAGAAGCCACTGAAGTGAGAAGCCCGCGCACCGCAACAAAGAATAGCCCCCGCTCACTGCAATTAGAGGAAGCCTGCACAGCAACAAAGACCCAATGCAGCCAAAAATAAATAAAATAAATAAATTTATTTAAAAAAAAGAATATTAGCTTTTCTCTATGTGTGTGTGCATGTGTTGTTTGCAAACATATGCATGAGCCTGTGTGTGCGCGCGAGTGCATGCGCACACACAGGAACACACAGAGCTGGCACTCGGTAGTGAGTTCCATCAAAACATATTTAGTGGTAGCTTCTTTTGTTGAGTGATGGGTGACTGAAACTTCCTTCTGAAGGGTGTGAGAATCCTGTTTTAAGGGTTGTACTGGATCTACTATCTCAAGTGCAGGAAAATTGGAAAGTTTCCATTTGGAAGCATCCTGGACTTGAGAGAAAAGATGTTCAAGAACAAACCTGTTTCTGCTCTTAATATTAACTGCAGCTCTTGCTGAGGTTTGCAGATGGGACTGGCATTTCAAATTAGTCAATGGGCTGAGCCTCTCCTGAAAAGATGACCTAGTTCAGAGGGCTTAGGGTTTTTTTGTTTTTTGTTTTTTTTATACTCATTAAGTATAAATGTGTGTCTTTTCTTACGTAAGAATGAAAACTGCTGAGAATTGGAGAAGTATTAAAGAGACTAATGTTCAACAATGTACCTAAAACAACTTTAAATGGTTCACCTTTTTGTAGATCATACAAAGTCTCGGTTTATTCTGCAATATCTGGAGTATGGTATATTCCTTTTTTTTTTTTTTTTTCCCTAGCTTGGTGAGACTCGGGATGTAGCCCAGGTCAAGGGTCTGACCAGCTTGGAGGCGTCTGTCCAGTCTACAGGTCCACTTCCACATCCCCCTATTTTTTCTGGTTTCTTTGTCTGAGGGTTTCCACGTGTACTTCGGGAGAACTATTTGACTTGAATAAGGTGTCCCATGATAGTAAGACTGACTTTGTCACATGCACAGCTGAATCTGAGCATCCTTCCGGTGTGGTCATTTTTCTAAAGTAGCTTTTTCTGATCAAAGTCACGCCTTGTAGAAAATTTGGAAAATGCGAAGCTGTGGAAGAAACTGAAAAGGCAAGTGAAAATTACCCACAATTCCACCCCAACACTTGGAAATTCCAACAGAAGTTATTTTACTTTTTTTCTTTTCTGTGTATTTGCCCCGCTACCCCCAACAAACTTGGTGTCCCATTAGTTGATAACTGTTCCCCCTCCCACTTAGGTATGTATTGTAAGCATTTTCCTGTGTTCTTAAAGCTTCTTCAAAAACATTTAAAATTTCTGTATTATAGTCCGTTCAGCAGATATTTTTTTGAGTATCTTTTGAGTACTCAGATATCCCTTTGTTCTTTTTTTTTTTTTCTTTTTTTGTCTGTGTCGGGTCTTTGTTGCTGCATGCAGGCTTTCTTCTAGTTGCAGCGAGCAGGGGCTACTCTTCATTGCAGTGTGCGGGCTTCTCATTGTCGTGGCTTCCCTTGTTGCAGATCACGGGCTCTAGGCACGTGGGCTTCAGTAGTTGTGGCTCGTAGGCTCAGTAGTTGTGGCTCACGGGCTGTAGAACACAGGCTCAGAAGTTGTGGCGCATGGGCTTAGTTGCTCTGCGGCATGTGGGATCTTCCCAGACCAGGGCTCGAACCTGTGTCCCCTGCATTGGCGGGTGGATTCTAACCCCTGCACCACCAGGGAAGTCCCTCCCTTTGTTCTTAGAGGTTAGAGTCCACAGCAAGGTGAGGGGATGCGGGCATTCAGGAGACAGGAGATAGCACATATGGAATAAGCAGCGTAGTATTTGATAAAGGTGCCTGTTATGAAGGAAATGAAAAGGTGATGAGTTAGTGATGAGGCTAAGGTGATTATCCTAGGTTGTGTGATTAGGGGATGCCTCTCTGGGAGGTGAGTAACCACAGGGATAAACATATAATGATCCAGGAGCAGAGTGTTCCAGGGAGAAGGGACAGCAAGTGCGAAGGCCCTAAGGTGATACTAGCATAGCTTGTTTGAGGAACAGAAAGACAGGGAATATGATTGGTGCCTGGTGAGCAAGGGGGATGTGGAAGGAAGTCATGTGGAGCCTTGAGGGTCCTGGGAAAGATTGGACTTTAAAGGCGCTGGAAAGCTATTGAAGGGTTTTCTAGGACAGCAGCACGAGTGGATTGACCTTCTAAAAGTTGACTTGGGATTCTGTGTGAGGTGACAAGAGTGGTACCAGGGACACCAGGTGGATGAAGAGAGTGGACCGTGGCTTGGACTGGGTGGTGGTGGTGAGAAGTGAAGGGCTTTAGGGTGTGTATGAAAGCAGGGCTGACTGGACGGCATGAGTTGGCTCTGAGGGGTGATGGTGGCAAAACAGTGCACAGTGAGTCCTAGGATTTTGGCCTGAGCCTCTGTGTCAAATGTACCTTAGGGTTGAACTAGAGTCTGTCTAACCAGTGTGGTATGGAACATTTGGGTTATTTGCTGTTTAGTAATGCTCTTATGAACATCATTGTATGTAAACCATTGAGCAGATATCCTCTCCTTGGGATAGGTTACTAGGAATAAAATGACTGGATCAGAATAGTTTTTAAAAATATATATTTTATTTGTTTAGTTTCACTGGGTCCTAGGTGCGGCAGTTGCGGCTTGCAGGCTCCTTAGTTGCAGCTCGCCAGCCCCTTAGTTGTAGCTCGCCAGCCCCTTAGTTGTGGCATGCAAATTTTTAGTTGTGGCATGCATGTGGGATCTAGTTCCCTGACCAGGGATCGAACCCAGGCTCCTGCATTGGGAGTGCAGAGTCTTAACCACTGTGCCACCAGGGAAGTCCCCAGAATAGTTTTTAAACCATAGGGTAATGAGAGGTTTTTTTTTTTTAACATGGACCATTTTTAAAGTCTTTATTGAATTTGTTACAATATTGCTTCTGTTTTATGTTTTGATTTTTTGGCCCCAGGCATGTGGGAACTTAGCTCCCTGACCAGGGATCAAACCTGCACCCCCTGCATTGGAAGGTGAAATCTTAACCACTGGACTACCAGGGAAGTCCCACAAGAGTTTTAAACTTAGCTTATAAACATCCAGACAAGGTCTTGGTGTAAAGGTATCTAATAGGTGCTACTACTATATTCATGTAATTTTTGGCTTACTAAATATTTTATTTAAGTACAGGCATAGATACACATACATTTGTACCTATGGGTTTTTTTTTTCTGCCATGCCGCATGGCTTGTGGCACCTTAGTTCCCCAACCAGGGATTGAACCCCGGGCTCTCAGCAGTGAAAGTGTGGAGCCCTAACCACCAGACCACCAGGGAGTTCTCTGTACCTATGTATTTAAACTCTTTCCTTGTTTTTGTTTTTGTTTTTTTTGCGGTACGCGGGCCTCTCACCGTTGTGGCCTCTCCCGTTGCGGAGCACAGGCTCTGGACGCGCAGGCTCAGTGGCCATGGCTCACGGGCCCAGCCGCTCTGCTGCATGTGGGATCTTCCTGGACCGGGTCACGAACCCGTGTCCCCTGCATCGGCAGGCGGACTCTCAACCACTGTGCCACCAGGGAAGCCCCTTTCCTTGTTTTTCTGATTATAGAAATAGTTTGTATTAAGTTATCAAAGGTTTAGAAATCCACGAAAGATAAGGAAGCAAAAAACTTGTAATCGCACTAACTGGGAGGAAAAAATACTGTTAATACTTTTTATATGCAGTATATCTTCCAGACTGTTTTCCAAGAATATATTATGTATTACTATTTTAAAAATTGCTTGTTTTATTTCACAATGTATCATTTAATATTTTACAGTGTCATTACACTCTGTTCTTTAATGTGAGTTTAATGCTTTGTACTATTTCAATATAATTTTTATTCCACTCTTGATTTTTTGAAAAGGTAATACATGCAGATGGTAAAATTTTCAAATACACTAGGAGTGGAGTGGAAGATCTCTCTTCCATCCTGCCCTCTGGTTCCCCAGTTACTGTCCTCAGGGATACCTACTTTTTTACTTTTCTTGGATGTTCATCCAAGGAATTTGTGTATACATATATCTCATGTATGTATAGTGGTGCCCCTTTAAAAAAAAATGTACACATATATACTTTGTTTTGCCTTCTTTTTTTTTTAAAAAACTTTGAAGTATAGCTTCGACATTGGTTTCTACTAGCACTTATCAACCTACCACATTCTTTAAAAAAAGTCTGGATGCATAGTCTTATTCTACAACTGTACCATTGTTTCTTTAACCAACCATTCTCAGGTGTTTTGGTCTCAGGACCTTTTAACACATATAAAAATCACTGAGAACCCCAAAGAGCCTTTTTTTATACAGGTTCTCCCTGTAGATACTAACTGTATTAGAAATTAAAACTGGGAAAATTTAAAAATATTTACTAATTCATTAAAGCTAACAATAATAAACCCATTACATGTTAACACATGTCTATAAAAACATAACTATTTTCCAGAACATACGCCAATGAGAAAGAGTAGTTTTGTTACGAGTATTTGCAAATCTCTTATGTTTGGCTTAATAGAAGAAAGCTAGATTCTCACATCTGGTTCTTCACTCAGGCGGTGTGCTATTTTGTTTTGGTTAAAGTATTGGAAGAATATGTGTCTTCACCCAGATATGTAGTTAAAGGGGGAACTCACAGACTCCTGGAAGGGTCTCATGGACCCTCAGGGATCCTTGGACCATACTTTGAGAATGGCTGGTTTAACCAGTCCCCTGTTGATGGGAGGGTAGGTTATTTATAGTCTTTCAGTATACAAAGCATACTGGGCTGAATGTCCTGTAAATATGTCTTTCAACAAATGTTTGAGTGCCAGGCAGTGTTGGCTTATGGGACAGAAAGAGGTGAGACAAGGTCTATTCCCTGAAGGAGCTGCTAAGTTTATTGGGAGAGGCAGTCAGGCAAACAAGTATGAAGTCGTGAAAGGGTGCAAGATGTGCGTTTGTAGGTCCTGGGGACATAGGGAAGAGGCAGCCTACCCGGCATGTAGGAGGAGGTAGGGTTTGGGAAGGCTTTTTAGAGCTGGAGGAGCCTCCTGAGCTGAGTTTTGACAAATGAGCCCATCTGCAAGGTGAGGGAAGGTGGTTGTTGCCACACAGAATCGGAACTCCCCCTCTAGAGCTTGTTTGTGGTTCACAGGGATCTTTTGTGTGCTTTTGTGGCTTGATCACACCTTGTATAATATCGTTTCAGACCTCATTCATCTCTTAGCTGTACGTACCATCCAAGGCAAGGGTTATTACACCTGCTCCAGATCACCTTTTCCAGTTTCCATTACTTGTGCTTACCTTTAAGATACATACACATATGGTACCGGGAAACCTTTAGTCTTCTGCTTCAGGCTTCCTGGAACTCACGTGATGGCAACTGATCATGAAACTAGTAAACTGGGTACTAGACTATTAGCTATAAATCCACCCATTGCGAAGGGCATTAGAATTGCCTCTTTAACAGTCTGCCAAGTAAATTGTTACATGGTATTATATTATGCTAGTCTGCTCAGTAGCACTCTGTGTGGTCCATGTCGTGAGAAGATTTAAGACTCGGAAATTGTTTTTCTTGTAAAGTTTTAGACGGTATGCTTTCACAATGGATCAGATAATATCAACTACATATTGTCTTTTAGCAAACTAGATAGATACACATTTTTATTCATATATTTTTAAAGCAGGTAGTAGAGGCTTTGGATTACTCTGCCTTTTTGCCTCCACCACTTGATATTTAGTTCAGGTTGGCCTTTAAGACATAGTACAAAAGGTCTCATTTGTAGAGTTTCCTGCAGTCCAGTTAGATGGCTGATGTTATATTTTAACAGTCTCACTTCCAAGTTCCAAGAGTTCTTGTACTGGTTAAACGACAGGTCCAGCAGCAAGCATCCCTTCCTTAGCCAGAAAGACTGATAGTATTGAAATAATGCAAAGTCAGTCCTGCTCATCAAATTCCCAAGAAGCTAGAAATCAACTATTTTCTGTACTAAAGCACTTTTTTTTATTGACCAGCAACCTGTGACCCTGGCACTTTGTAATTCTTGTGACTGTAATTCCTGTGACTTGGTCATTGTAACTAATGTTTGCAGTGAGTCAAGCATGTGCTAGTCCCTGCAGGGGCTAATGTATGCACAATCTCTAGTCTACACACACATCTACAGGGCAGTTGAAATACATCATTTTACAAATAAAGAAATGGCCTCAGAGAGGTTGAGTTACTTACCTTAGGTTAAACAGTTAGTTAAATAGAGAAGCTAGCATTCAAACTTGGGACCATATGGCTGGGATTAAACTTTCCCATTATGTTGTGCTGCTATGCAGGTACTCCAGTAACTACTGAAAATCCACTTCATGTCTTAGAAATGCCACACTGGGACAGGAATGGCAGGGAACCTTTGCAGCTTAGTTCTCCACAAGTCCGCTGAGATTCATCTTTAAGGGTGACCTAGAGATATGTGGTTTGTTGTTGTTATCATTCTGTCCTTAAAACATTAAAAAAAATAAAAATAAAAAAGGACCGACTTCCTCCTTTCTCCTAAATAAAGGGCCAGAAAAGGTCTGAAATAGAAACCATGTGTAATTGTGAGGAGGCAGAAATTGCTTCTCATCAAAATGGTAAGATTTCTGGAATAGTACCTGTACTTGTTTTTTTATTAGTTGTTTGACAAATGTTTCTGTGCCTGCGTTAGGTGGGGGGAGGCATGCACAAGTGCCCTTGAAGCATTTATGGTTTAAGATTCAAGTTCTCGGTTCCACGTTACAGTCCTATGAGTCATGGTGGGGTGTGTGTGGGTGAAGTGTTGGTCACGGACATGGTCGGGGAGGGTGTTATGCAGAGGTACCTTTCTCCCATAATGCCTTTCACACTTCCATTAATTTCTCAGTCTATTTTCAGTCCCATCACTTCCATGAAGCTTTTCCACAGCTGTTGCAGCTACATGTCATTTTCTAATCTGGAATTTCTGTCCTACCCATCTGTACCTCTAACGTGGCATTTATTAATGACTCCCTGTAAGATGATCTATTTCATAACTTCACTTACAATCTCTCGCCATCTGAATAGTAAGTTCATTAGCGTCAGTTCAGCTCAACAGTTGTTTTGATAGCCTATTAGGGCAGGAGGGACAAACCAAGGAAAAATAATCAAGATAACTTTGTACACCTTATGCCTTATAAGTACTATGAAGAAAATGTAATAGTACAATGACAGTGACTGGGAAGACCACTTGGGAGTGTGAAGTTGAAGGAGGGCTCTCTGAGGAGATGATGTATAAGCTGAGCTCTGAACATGCGTGTGGAAGCCAGGTATATGTAGACTTGGGCAGAGGGAAGATCATGTGACAAGACTGTAATATAGGAGTGAGCTTTCCATCAGTGGAGAAGAGAGGAGGCAGGTGTCTCAGGAACACCGTGAGTGTGGAGGAGATGGCAGAAAAGGAGGCTGAGAGGTAGGCCTAGGGCCTTGCAGGCTGGCCAGGAGTTTGGACTTCATTATAACTGGATGAGAAGTGATGGGGTTTGTTGTTGTTTTTTTTCTTTTTGTTTACTTTTCATATATAACAGCTTTACTGAGATATAACTTGCATATAGTAAAGTTTATCCTTTTAGAGTGCACAAAGCAGTGCCTTTTAGTATATTTTATAGAGTTGTGCAACCATCACCACTATCTAATTTCAGACGAGATCGGGCGCGTTCAGGGTGGTATGGCCGGAGACACCACTATCTAATTTCAGAACATTTTCATTACCCCGGAAAGAAACCCTGTACCCATTAGCAGTCATCCCCCATTCCCCCCTCCCTCCAGGCCCTGATAATCACTAATCTACTTTCTGTTTGTATGCATTTGCCTTTTTTGATGTTTCATATAAATGGACTCATACAATATGTGATTTTTTTGGAGCTGGCTTCTTTAACTTTGCATGTTTTCAAGATTCAACTATGTGGTAATATGATATGTATCAGTACTTCATTCCTTTTTATTGCATGATAATACTCTATTGGATGGCTATACCACATTTTGTTTATTCTCTCATTTGCTGATGGACACGGGTTGTTTCCTGCTATGAACATTAGTATACATGTTTTTGTGTGGACATATGTTTTCACCTCCCTTGGGTGTATACCTAGCAGTGGAATTGCTAAGTCATGTGGGAACAGTATGTTTAACATTTAGAGCAACTGCCAAATTATTTTCTAAAGCAGCTGCATCATTTCATATTCCCACCACCTATGAATTGAGTTTTCCAATGTTTTCACATCCTCACCAGTGCTTGTTATTGTCTTTTTCTTTTTTCTTTTAGCCTCCCTTGTGGGTGTGAAGTGGTGTCTCATTGTGGTTTTGATTTGCATTTCCTTAAGGACTAACAATGTTGAACATCTTTTCTTGTGCTTCTGACCATTTGTATGTCTTGTCTTCGTTGGAGAAATGTCTATTTAAATCCTTTACCAGTTTTTAAGATTGGCTTATTTGTGCTTTATTGCTGAGTTCTGTATATATTTTGGTTATAAGTCCCTTATTAGATATATGATTTGCATATATTGTCTCCCATTCTGTGAATTGTCTTTATCTTTTTTTTTTTTTTTTAAGAAGATGTTGGGGGTAGGAGTTTATTAATTAATTAATTTATTTTTGCTGTGTTGGGTCTTCGTTTCTGTGCGTGGGCTTTCTCTAGTTGTGGCAAGCGGGGGCCACTCTTCATCGCGGTGCGCGGGCCTCTTACTGTCGCAGCCTCTCTTGTTGCGAAGCACAGACTCCAGACGCGCAGGCTCAGTAGCCGTGGCTCACGGGCCCAGCCGCTCCGCGGCACGTGGGATCCTCCCAGACCAAGGCTCGAACCTGTGTCCCCTGCACCAGCAGGCAGACCCTCAACCACTGCGCCACCAGGGAAGCCCTGTCTTTATCTTTTTGTTTGTGTTTTTGTTTTTCTTTGGCCACGCCATGTGGCTTGTGGGATCTTAGTTCCCCAACCAGGGATCAAACCTGGGCCCTAGTCAGTGAAAGCACTGGGTCTTAACCACTGGACCGCCAGGGAATTCCCTGTGAATTGTCTTTTTACTTTCTTTTTTTTAGAAATAAATTTATTTATTTATATATTTATTTTTTGGCTGCATTGGGTCTTTGTTGCTGTGCGTGGGCTTTCTTAGTTGCGGTGAGCAGGGGCTACTCTTCATAGTGGTATGCGGGCTTCTCATTGCGGGGGCTTCTCTTGTTGCAGAGCATGGACTCTAGGCGCATGGGCTTCAGTAGTTGTGGTGCATGGGCTTAGTAGCTTTGTGGCATGTGGGATCTTCCGGGACTAGGGCTCGAACATGTGTCCCTTGCATTGACAGGCGATTCTTAACCACTGTGCCACCAGGGAAGTCCTACTTTCTTAATGGTGTCCTTGGAAGCATAAAAGTTTTGAATTTTGATGAAGTCCAATTTACCTGTGTTCTTTTCTTCTTTTGCTGCTTGTGATTTTGGTGTTGTGGCTAACATACCATTGCCTCATCTAAGGTGAAGCCACTGTTTTTAAATATGGAATTGACAATCTGGTTCACATTTTTTTTTAAATTAATTTTTATTGGAGTATAGTTGCTTTACATGATTCACATTTTTTAATAGATCACTCAGGCTGTTTGGAAACTGGACTGGGTGGTTCTAGAGTGAAACTTCCAAAGACAGGTAAGAGGTTGTTACAGTATCCACAGACAAATGGGTAGACTTTAAACTTCAGTAAGTACTTGTTTTTGTTTTTTGTTTTTTGCGGTATGCGGGCCTGTCACTGTTGTGGCTTCTCCCGTTGCGGAGCGCAGGCTCAGCGGCCATGACTTACGGGCCCAGCCGCTCCGCAGCATGTAGGACCTTCCTGGACTGGGGCACAAACCCGTGTCCCCTGCATCGGCAGGTGGACTCTCAACCACTGCGCCACCAGGGAAGCCCTTTTTTTTTCTTTCTTTCTTTCTTTTTTTTTTTTTTAGTACTTGTTTAATCAAGGTATTCTAATAGCATCCTGTTAGTAGGAATAAAAAATGGTCTCCACCTTTAAGAAATTCACAAGGTAGGGACTTCCCTGGTGGCGCAGTGGTTAAGAATACACCTGCCAATGCAGGGGACACAGGTTCAAGCCCTGGTCTGTGAAGATCCCACGGGCTGCTGAGCAACTAAGCCCGTGTGCCACAATTAATGAGCCTACGCTCTAGAGCCCATGAACCACAACTGCTGAGCCTGCTTGCCACAACTACTGAAGCCCACGTGCCTAGAGTCTGTGCTCCACAACAAGAGAAGCCACGGCAATGAGAAGCCTGCACACTGCAACAGAGTAGCCCCTGCTCACCGCAACTAGAGAAAGCTGGCATGCAACAACGAGGACCCAACACAGCCAAAAATAAATAGATAAATAAATTTATTAAAAAATAAAGAAATTCACAAGGTAAAACATATAGCCAATTAATTGTTTTATCAGGCAGATTTTACTGAATACTGTAAAAAAAAGAATGAAAATTCTATTATAAGAACAGTGAGGAGAGTTCATTTTTGTATCTCCAGTGTCTTAACATACAGTCGACATGTAATAGTTGTTTCATTACACTTCTGGATGACAGAGTAACTGAAAGCTGTGACATTAGCGCTGGGTCTTGACAGATAGGTAAGGTACTGGCAGTTGGAAAAGTGGGAGCAGGGTGTTTTTGATGGAAAGATCATGTCTGGGAGTAGGTGATTAAGATTAAGCATATTTTGGTTGAAACCTAGAGTTGGGGAATTATAGGCAGTGAGGCTGGAAATGTCCCTGGGGGCTTATATGTAACTCCAGGTTGAGTTTGTAACTAGGAAGACTGTGGGGAGTCAATGCCTTCCTCAAACTCCTTTAGTGGTTTGATTGTTTTTCATAGCAAAGTATGGGGTGGACTGTGCTGGAGAGGAAGCCGAGCACAGCTAAGGTCGTGTCACAATTGTTTCGATCAGGTATACGGTAAAAGTAATGGAAAGAAGCATTTGGGAGAAGTTGAGGTGGCAACGGCAGTACCTGATGTGACTGTGTGTGGGAATGGTGGGCAAGGGCGTATCCAGCTGCAGCCCTTTGAAGTGCAAAATTTCAATGATTGTGGAGAAAAGTGGTCTCATTTAACAGAAGGAGGGCAGTCCATACCTGTGGGAAGTTCCATTTGGAAGTACCCATGCAGGTTTGGCATAGCAAGTAGTTGGCACGGAGGTTGGCTCCATGGCATAGAGAAAATATAGTTGGGCTTTGGAGTCATGCATACCTCGGGCTCGACCTCTATTAATTGTGTTGTCCTTCTATTTTCCTTTGAATTTGTCTTGTTTCCATTCTTGTCCAAACAAAAATACTTACATTAAAGTCACGTGTGTGCCTCTTTTGGAAGACTCCCTTAACGTAAAATTGCTTTGCTAACTTTACCTATTTGTCTGATTGGATAGATTTTTCTCAAGGTCTTTTAATATACAGGGTAGCTGGCATATCTGATTCAACTTTTGCTTTGCTTCGTTTTCCTAAATTCTAACACAACTGCTTCTGTATTTTTTCTCCTACATGACCCCTGTAGATCTTGGTAAAAATAACCCATGTGGTTTGCAGGAGAGCTATAAAATATTGATTGCATATATGAGTATAGTTTCCCAGTTTTCTTAAATGGTGACTATAAATACCAACCCAGGACATAATTTAGTTTTTCCAAGAGGGAGACTGATTTTCAACTTGCATTACTTCAGTGGGCTTAGTTTTTTTTAAAAATATCAAGGATACAGCTTGGAATGGGATGAAAGTGCAAAACCTTTTCATTGAGCTCATAGTTTTGTTTCAGCTTTCTAGGGTTCTTAGGAACTAAACACTATGCATAACAATGACTATTAGTTTAATTATTTGTTCCATTTCTTAACATCTTAGAATTGGAAGGCATTTTAAGTCCTTCTGTCCAAGTGGCCATTCTGTGCTAGATCCCCTCTATAGAAGCTGACAGCCAACTTACAGGCTCTTTCATTGCTGGACAGGTCTAATTGTTGGAAGATTTTTTTTCCTTATACTGATATGAAAGCCAACTCCTTGAAACTGTCATCCACTTATCCAGCTTCAGTCTTTTGGTGTCACATAAATTAAACCCACTAGCTCTTCAGATAATTGAAAATAGTTGCTAGGCACCACTTCCCTGACTTAAGTTGCCTTTTTTTTCCCCAAGAGAAACAGCCCTAGTTCCCCCAGCCATTCTTCCCATGATACCATTTCTAGATTCTTTTGCAGCCTGATTTCACTATGACCCTTTTAATCTGCAATGGCCACCCTTCTGAACAACTGGCTAAATGTGGCAGGATCATTGTAGCTATGTTACTGGAAAGCCAGGTTCACCTCTTGGTGGGTGTCAAGCCAAAACACACAACCAAAGTGAAGAATGGGAGATGGAAGGACTTCTTATTACTTACAGCAAGTAATTTGGGATCTTTCCGAAAGCAGCGTCCCCAAACAGCAAAACTGGGGAAGTTTTAAGCTAAGGGGACATGCATATTCATGAAGGGGCTTGAGCAGAGGAGAATTCAGCTTAGAATTGGGGCAAAGGTCTAAGTCTTGGTTGATTGAAGCCTAGTGGGTCAACATCATCATCCTGTCCTCCACCTGGGTGGGGGGCTTTAGTTCCTGCAGAACTCAAATATGTATATTGTGCTGTGTATCCCTTGAGGAGGAAATAGGACTCTGCTTTATCACTGGACTATTGTTTGACTGCCTTTTCTCTGTTCTACATTCCTTTGTTCCCTTAAGATCATTGATTAGTGAGACCTGTTCGAGGGCAAGCACTGTGGCCAGGCTTAGATCACAAAATGGCTTAGGCCAAAATGGGTTCTCTCATGTCAAGAAAGCCATTCCTAGTTCTTTTTCTCCAGGACCTTCTAACCTATCTGCTTACAGTTATAATAGGTTTACTTCTGTATCCTACTCTAAATGAACATGTTATTTGGGAGTATTTCTGAACATTGTCCTGCAATGCACAGTGTAGTTCATGGAGCCTTGTAAAGCTGACAGTATTTGAGGGTATGTACTAAGGTCATCTCAGACCTAAGTACAGACACCAGCTACTCCAGACTACTCAACTCTATAGTCCTGTCTTCAAGTGAGGGTCCAGAGATCCTCTCTCTTCCTTGGCTCCTTCTGAAGGTTAGAATAGCTAAAAAATTAGGGACAAATTAGAAAGATTCCAGGACGAATTCCAGATGGAATCAATCACTTAGCCGAAAGATTGCAGGACACGGATCAGCGACGAACAACTCATGACTAAATTTACCCAGATTGTCATTAATTATAGTTTCTTTGGATTGTTTTCCACATATTATTTTATGAAACCCAGGACTGTAGAGACTTAGGTTACTGAATGAGAGTTGGAGTGCCTGATGCACAGTGAGGCCAAGTGAACGGAAAAGTCGGAGTTTGGAGCAGGCAAAGTTTTATTGCAGGGTCAAGCATGGAGAACGGGTGGCTTGTGCACAAAAACCCCTGAACTTCCTGATGGCTTTTGGGGAAAGGTTTTTATAGGCAAAATTTGGGGTGAGGGCTGCAGGGTGTGTGACTTTCTTCTGATTGGTTGGTGGTGAGGTAACAGGGCGGTGCTCCAAGAATCTTGAGCTCAGCCTGAAGTTACCTTCCTCCACCTGGGTGGGGCCTTAGTTCCTGACTCAAAGATATTGTTATGTATATCCCTTGAGGAGGAACCTGGATCCTGCTTTAATCCCTGCACTGTAGTTTCTTGATTGTTCCTCCTTTGTTTCTTCATTCCCTATTTCTCTAATTAGTAGCTGTTTGAATCTGCCCTTTGGAACTCAGGGAAAGTTTAGGAGGCTGAAGCCTTTATCCTGCAAGTAAGAAATGGGGACCTGGAAAGGCTTTTGTGCCCAGGAGCGCCCCACAGGGTCCTGCTCAGTTTCACTTATGCTAAATATTTTAGCGATGCAAAGCTCTGAGATGTAGTCTTTAAGAGTTTGGGCTCTGACCCACATAGCTGGGTTTGGAATCTGACTTGCACCCTACCTTGGGTAAAGTAGCTAACCCAACCCTAAACTTTTTGTGTTTACTCATTTATAAATGAGAGTAATGGTAGAGCTACCTCACAGGGCTTCCTTGTGCATATTAAGTTAATATGAGTTGGCAGGGCTGAGGCTAGGATGAGATGAGCAAGGCACTCTCCTTGAGTAAAAAATTTAAAGGGGTGCCAAAAAATCAATAAACAAGATAAGTAGTAGTGTAATGCAGTAAAATGAACAAATACCAACATTTTAAATAAAGACCAGATCTGACAGGACTGAGATTAGGGTGAGGTGAGTGAGAATGAGTTGTGCAGGGTTGGATCCTCTTTAAAATTTTCATAGTTTTTCATCATGGATTTTTTGCCTTAATTTGATATTTGAAAACACTGGATTAAAATATCTATCTTGGTTACTAGAGCTTGTTTTCTCTTGTACCCTCTCCAATTTTTTGCCCAAGGTGAGTGCCCTGTTTGCAGGCAAATGTGTTGTGTGTTGATGTTTGTTTGTAGTTATTGCAGGGATGTTAGTTTTGTGGAGGAAATGCATTCTAAGAGCCTTGTGGAAGGATTACTTTCCCCAGCATAGATATTTCTGTTACGTTATCTCAGAGTGCCAGTCCAAATCTCGTAATCAAGGTCAGTTTTAGGTTTCCAAATGTCATGTTTCAAACACTGCTGAAGTTCACACCCCAGAGAATAAAAAATGCATGCACTGAGCTTATGTCTAGAGGAATCCAGCCAAACCAAACAGCACTGCAACATTGATTCTCCTCGATGGTGGGGATTGTGAAAGACGGATTGTGAAAGATGAACACAGATGGTGGCTGAGCCAGAGCTGGAACTACTGTTAGTCGGCATGAGATGTTCTAAGTGACAGAAGACAGGACCCCACTGGGTGTTGGGAAGTGGTGTTTCTAGAAGTTGAATTATGGTGATAGAGTCTTTCTGTAATTCTGGTTCTGCTCCAGTTTGCCTTTAGTTATACAAGCCTGATTCTCTTTTTTTTTTAAATTAATTTATTCTTGGCTGCATTGGGTCTTGGTTGCTGTGCAGGGGCTTTCTCTAGTTGCGGCGGGCGGGCGCTACTCTTTGTTGCGGTGTGTGAGCTTCTCATTGCGGTGGCTTCTCTTGTTGCGGAGCACAGGCTCTAGGTGTGTGGGCTTCAGTAGTTGTGGCACACGGGCTCAGTAGTTGTGGCTTGTGGGCTCTAGAGTGCAGGCTCAGTAGTTGTGGCACATGAGCTTAGTTGCTCTGCGGAATGTGGGATCTTCCTGGACCAGGGCTGGAACCCTTGTCCCCTGCACTGGCAGGCGGATTCTTAACCAGTGCGACACAAGGGAAGCCCCAGGTCTGATTATAAACATGTCCTGCAAATCTTTTTCATAGTTAGTGACCAGTGAAGGGCAAAAAAAAGCTGCAGAATGTTTTAAACCATTGCTCTTGACAGTCCAGATGTCACATAGGCAAGGCAAGCTCTCTGCTGGGCACCATCTGTTGCAGTAGTCTCTCCTTCTTTCCTTATACAGGTTTATCCAATGTTGCTTTTCACACAAAGAGAAATAGTTGTTCTTAAAAGGTCACGTGAACTGGGTGTTGTTGATGCTTTGTATAAAATACATAAAGCTAAATAAACTAATAATCACCATAGCAGTTATCATTGGCTTTGATTAGGTTTAAATTTACCTGCAGGTTTTCTCATTTTGTTTTTATATCCCAAAGAGTGGAATCCAGTTATACACTTGAGAAGTGGAATGAGTTAAAACATAACTTCATTTTGTTGGCTGCTGCCAGACAGTGCTGCTTTGCAGTGTCGAGGTGGCTCTATTGCATGAATTTGATCAGTTTTAGAGACTCCAGGTATCTTCTGGCTTAGCATTAAAAAAAAAAAAGGGATGAGAAATTCTCGTCTCAAAAGAGTGTATGTCACCTTCTTTGTACCAATTTTTAGAGAACAGCTGTGGCAGCTGCTGAGCTATATATGTCTGCTTTGTTTTCCTTCTTTCATTTGGTGGGTGGAGAAAGTGTGAAAGTTTTAAGTTGAGTCTAAAATTGTATATCTGGTGGAGCATTCAATTTCATGTATATGCACATCTAGCAGAAGATGTAGAGACCTGAGTGTATATTCTACACTCAAGTGTAGTGTAGAATTCAGCTTCATCGAGGGGCCAGCAAACTAGTGGCACTTTCATTTACAAGGGAAACATCCTCAGTTATTGAGGAACTCCTTTTGGAATAGAGGCAACTAACTGTGGGCATACATTGTCCTAGCCTGAAAGCAATCCTTTGGTTTAATGGGCAGAGGTTTGTGTTTCCTGTTGGGTAATTTACCAGCTCATCTTCAGATTAGTTAGTGAGGTAAGACTTCCAGAGTCAGAGAATGAAATCCAGTGCTTTCTTCTCTTCCTCCTCATTACTTCTGCTTCTGGGCCAGCTTGGACTGAGTTTTAAAGAGATTTGCAAACCACAAATCCTGGTCGTTAGTGTTGAGTCATTACGATGTGTGGCCTGGTAGTGACTGTGCTCAGGCATAGACGCGCTGTCATGGTGTGGGTGATGGGCGACCCTGGGGAACAGTCTGTTGGCACTTGGCTGGTCCTCCAACATTATCCGAAGACTCAGGTTCCCATCACCTGCTCGGTCAGTACACAGTATTTCACTCCACCATCTACGGTACTGGCCACTCTCTATTCACTCCTTTTTCAGATTTCACGCTTCCCTGGAATTCTTCACTTCTGCTTTTCAGTCTCTTAAGGGCTGCCGTTTTCTGCATTCCGCACTCCTTGTTGGACATTAATCTTCTTCTTCCAAAGGACTCCTAATCTAAGGTGGTGGTATTAAAGGTTTGGGGGTGATAAAGGTTAGAGTCTGGCATAAGCAACATCTTGACATGGCATATTATTATTATTTTTGGCCATGCCACGCAGCTTGTGGGATTTTAGTTCCCCAGTCGACCAGGGATCGAACCCGGACCCCCCTGCGGTGGAAGCATGGAGTCTTAACCCCTGGACCGCCAGGGAAGTCCCGACCTGGCGTAGTAGACCCCACTGTCTGAAAACCTGTCTGCCATTCCCTACACACTCCTTTATCCCTGCTGCCCCTCTCCTACCTTCGAGTTCAGTTTACCTTCCTGTTCTTTTCCCTCTGGAAATTTTGCTCTTTTTCTATCTACCAGCTTTCAATCATCCAAAACCTGTTGTTACTTTCTTATCCAGAGCAGTTTACCTATTCAGCATCTACTCTGCAGATAAATCCTAATCCTACCTTTGCTGAGCCAAAAACTCATTAAATTGCTTTCCCTGAATGAAGTGTAGACATATGCTTTAAAACTTTAGTGTGTTTTTAAAATCTCATTAAATTTTAGATAAAAGTTTCTTATGTCCCCTCAAGTACTTCTAAGAAAGAGAAGAGTATTATTAAGACTCAGTTTCCCAGGACTTCCCTGGTGGCACAGTGGTTAAGAATCCGCCTGCCAATGCAGGGGACACGAGTTCAAGCCCTGGTCCGGGTAAGATCCCGCATGCCGCGGAGCAACTAAGCCCGTGCGCCACAACTACTGAGCCTGCACTCTAGAGCCTGTGAGCCACAACTACTGAGCTCACATGCCACAACTACTGAAGCCTGTGTGCCTAGAGCCCATGCTCCACAACAAGAGAAGCCACCGCACTGTAACAAAGAGTAGCCCCCGCTCACTGCAACTAGAGAAAGCCCCTGTGCAGCAACAAAGACCCAACACAGCCAAAAATAAATAAATTTATTTTTAAAAAAAGGACTTAGTTTCCCTTTGCCTAGGACAGACCCTCAAGTGTCAGGGTTTATTTATTTTTTTCTTGCTACATTTTGCTTTTCTTCCTTTTTAAAAAATTCTATTTTTATTTGTTTACTTATTCAACTTTGAAAACCTCTTGAAGGCATCCTTTGCTCCCTGAGGCTTAGTTTAAGTCACTCATCTAGACCAGACCTGCAGTTGAGATGTTCTCAGTTCAGAAGGCGAGAGGGCAGATGGCTGAACAAAGGATGGCACTGTGGGAGGAATTGGGAGGAAGAGACTAGTTGCTTGAGGAAGTGGAGAAAGGCTTGGAGGCAGGGCCAGGGAATCCAGCACTTTCGGGCATGTAAGATACAGGCTCAGGGAACGCATTGCCTGGGAAGCTAAAGCACTTCGTATCTCCATTTCTTCAACTATAAACCAAGGATAATAATGGTACTACTTCTGGCACTTCCCTGGAGGTCCAGTGGTTAGCATTCTGTGCTTCCACTGCAGGGGGCACGGGTTCAGTCCCTGGTGGGGGAACTAAGATACCACATGCTGTGCGGCATGGCCAAAAAAAAAAAAAATGGTACTACGTCTTAGCCTTGTTGTAAAAATCAAATGAGATAATGCATGTAAATGGTTTGAGTAGGGCTTGGCCCAGTGTTTAATTTTTTTAATGTGACCCATAATAAGGTTGAAATAAATTTCTAGGCCCAAGACGGAACTGCTTCTGCTTGGTGTGCCACACCAGCAAACCGAAACTTAGGTAAGTTTCGTGTCCATGTCAGTGTTCTGCTTGACCGTAAACGTGGTACATCCCAGTCAGCCAGTCCCCAAATGCCAAGCCAGCTCTAGGTCTTCTTACCCTAAACCAGATCGACTGACGATGTGGCCCCAGCCAATCAGATGTCTTTTTCTTGTCTCTTCCTTGTTCTTTATTCTTTATCCTATAAAGGGCTTCCTGCTTTCTGCCCCATTTTGCAGTTCTCTGAAAGGAGACTGTCTACTTCATGAAGTGTTTAAAGTTTATTTGTATCAACTAAATTGTCATCTTTAATCATTTTTTTAACAGTAGGAATTAGTAGAACCTTGCAATTAACTATATACATACAAATACATAAAATGACATACATTTAAAAAATTTGTAATACTCTCCCTTTTTGTGTACAAAACACTTTTTAATTTCAAAACCAGAATTGTGATACTGACAGCAGTTTGACAACCACTGGTCCAGCACTTAATAAGTGTTTAATGACTGTTGCCTCTGGTATTTTCCCCCATTACACTCTATCTATCTGTCTGTCTGTCTGTCTGTCTTATCTATCTATTTTAAATTGACCTGCTTTTATTTTATTCATTTATTTTTATGGAGGTATAGTTGGCATACAACATTATATTAGTTTCAGGTGTACAACATAATGATATTTGTATATCTTATGAAAAGATCACAGTAAGTCTCGTTAACATCTGTCACATAGTTAACAGAATTAATTTTGTTAATTCTCATCTCTCTCGTGATGAGAACTTTTAAAATCTACTCTCTTAGGAACTTTTCAATATGCAGTACAGTATTATCAACTGTGGCTGCCATGCCGTACATTACATTCCCCATGACTGACTTATTTTACAACTGGAAGTTTATACCTTTTGACCCCCGTTACCCATTTTACACATCCCTCACCCCCTTCCTCTGGCAACCACCAGTCTGTTCTCTGTGTCCATGAGCTTGGTTGGTTTTCTTTGATGGTTTTTTTTTTTTAGGTTCCACATATAAGAGAGAGCATATGGTATTTGTCTTTCTCTGACTTCTCTACTTTTAATTAATTATTTATTTAATTTTTGGCTGTGTTGGGTCTTAGTTGCGGCATGTGGGATCTTCGTTGCAACGCGCGGGCTTCTCTCGTTGTGGCCCGTGGGCCTCAGTAGCTGCGGTGCGTGGGCTCTCTAGTTGTGGCTCAGGTGTTCAGCAGTTGCTGTGCGCACAGGCGTAGTTGCCCCACGGCATGTGGGATCTTAGTTCCTGGAACAGGGATCGAACCTGCATCCCCGTTATTGGAAGATGGATTCTTAACCACTGGACCACCAGGGAAGTCCCTCTCTGACTTATTTCACTTAACGTGATGCCCTGAAGGTCTATACCTTGCAAATGGCAAGATTTCCTTCTTTGTTATGGCTGAGTAATATTACGCTGTGTGTGTGTGTCTGTGTGTATATGAGTGTGTGTATGTATGTATGTAAGTATGTATTTCTCTCTCACATTTCCTTTATCCATTCATCTACTTATGTACCTTTAGGTTGTTTCCATATCTTGGCTATTGAACTGTAGTGAACATGGGGCTACATAAGTCTTTTCAAGTTGGTGTTTTCATTTTCTTTGGATAAATACCCAGAGTGGAATTGCTGGATCATATGATAGTTCTATTTTTTTTTTTTTTTTTTTTTTGCGGTACGCGGGCCTCTCACTTGTGGCCTCTTCCGTTGCAGAGCACAGGCTCCAGACGCACAAGCTCTGCGGCCATGGCTCACGGGCCCAGCCGCTCCGCGGCATGTGGGAACTTCCCGGACCGGGGCACGAACCCATGTCCCCTGCATCGGCAGGCGGACTCTCAACCACTGTGCCACCAGGGAAGCCCGGTAGTTCTATTTTTGATGGTTTGCAGAACCTCCGCACTGTTTTTCATATGAGTGCCCTCTGGTATTATTATTATTGTTGTTGTTGTCCTTGCTGGTGTTAAAGGATGATTGCGTGTTGGCCCTCTCAGTGGACCATGTGACCCCACTGGGAGCCCTAGCAAAAAGAGTGGTAGCATCAGCTGTTTCCCTCCTTCTCTTTCCCTTTGTTCGCAGGACTCTCTCCTATCAGCCATGGGAGGCTGGGGAACGTGTACCTCTTCGGTGTTCTTGGAGTAGTGCTTGACCAGAATATTGCCAGAAAGCTAAGACAGAGGGAGGGGAAAGGGAGGGAGGCAGGGAGAGAGAAAAAAAGTCCCCCATGGGCAGCAGTACCAATCCATTCTGTTTGAGCAGATGGCACTGGAGGAAACAGCAGCTTCCCTTGTACAGATCTGCAGCCAAGATCCTGCCCAGAGAGGCAGCCGACAAGACGCCTGATACAGCCAGATCCACACCCGGGATCTTCTGCAATGGGAAGGAGTTCCTTTTATGTTGCTTTAAAAGTGAAATTCCCCCCTGTCCTCTGAATGGGGCTAGTAGTTGGGTTGTGATACGGTTACAGGGGAGTTGAGAAAATCTAGAGAGCTTGTAAGATTTGAAGTATGATCCTACTCCTTGGAGCTGAAAGTGCCCGGTATGGTGGATGCCAAGGCAGACTTGCAGAACTCGAGCTTGAGGAGATGGTTAAATGCTCTGGGTCTAAAACTCATCTTTGATTTTGGTAAACCTTGTGGATCATTATTACTTGCCTTTCCCCATTTGTTCCCTTGCCCAGATTCTGTTGTCTTCATCCCAATCTGCTTTTTCTCCTTTGCTGCTTATGTAAGGCAGCGTGTGGTCCTTCTCCAGATGTTTGTGGTGTGTCTATAAATTCATGTGTTCCTATTCTAGGCCAAGAAAATATTCCCGACATAGGACATCCAAATTTTTTTTGGCTTAATGAAATTCCAGTATCTTTTTCTTTTCATGATTTATTTAAAGTCTTAAAATGAAGTTACTGTACAATTTGATTCTTTGAATCTGTGTGTGTGGGGGGGGGCGGTCACATAATTGACCTGCTAGTGGGATGAGAAAGGTTAAGGGTATTCCTTGTGCTTAGATATTGGATCACCTTCTTTCTCAGTAATGCTAGCCCCTACCCTATCCAAAGTCATGGCTTTTGTCCATGCATATTTTTGTCTTGGCTATTACAGAAACACACCCACTGCCAACACATTTCTGGACCTAGGGTACAAAATTAGACTAAGTGAATGTAAATATCCAGTCTGGCTAGAGAGAAAAAAAGCAAAGAAGCCAAACAAAGCATTGGCCCTTATTCCCAGGCAGACTGTCACGCCTGAGTTCTGGTCCGGACGCCACTCCTCACATCTAGAATGGGTGTAATGATCAGCGCCTTAGCTGCCCATGAAGGCAGGGAGACTCTCAGTCTCTGGGGTCCCTGTCCTCACCTCAGAGGTAGAGTCTTGGTGGTTGAAAGGATCCTGCTGTGGTTTCAGGCATACTGAGAAGCCAGCCCTCTGAGCCAAAAGCCAGGTACAGGAAATTGAAATTCCACCTCTGAGATGACAGAGGAAGAGTCCACCTCCCTCACGCAGATGAGGAAACTTGAGGCTGCGATAAGTGAAGGACATTGATGTGTTCAGTCCTGTGGGCAGAGACTTGGAGACAAGCTTCAGATCAAGACTACAGATTCCCAGCCTGGTGGTAATTCATTGTAGCGTATTGGCTCTTTGCCTCATTATGAAGCCATTACAGTAGTTTTGAAAGGGTATTGTCCCTTGATAAAAATGCAGATATCAAGAGTAAATAAACTGTATGATCTCACTTATGTGGAATCTAAAAAACACAAAACAAAACAAAAAAACCTTGAGCTCATAGATACAGAAAACAGATTGGTGGTCAGCATATTGGTGGTCGCCAGAGGTGGGGGCTTTGGGAGATGAAAAGGTGCAAACTTCAGTTATAAGAGTCCTGGGATGTCATGTGTAACATGGTGGCTATAGTTAATAATACTGTATTACGTGTTTGAATGTTGCTAAGAGAATATACCTTAAAAGTTCTCATCATAAGAAAAAAAGTTTGGGGACTTCCCTGGCCGTCCAGTGGTTAAGACTCCGTGCTTCCACTGCAGGGGGTGTGGGTTCGATCCATTTGTCAGGAAACTAAAATCCCACATGCTGTGTGGTGCAGCCGAAAGACAACAAAGAAAAAAAAAAGTTTGTAACTGTGTATGGTGACAGATGTTAACTAGACTGATGGTGGTGATCATTTCAAAATATATGTGAATATCAAATCATTATGTTGTAGGCCTGAAACCGATGTAATGTTATATGTGAGTCATATCTCGATAGAAAAAAAGAAATCACATTACAAATTCTTTCATTTTAATCTCAGAATTAGTGGTAAAGAGATAAACATTTGTACTTTACATAAATTTGGGTTCAAATCTAAAAAGAAAAATAAATTTTTTTACTGTTAACATCCTTTTGATGTAGGGAGTAATTGATTATATAGATCATGGATTTAAATAATTTTTCGCTGCAATTTCCTTTGGTTAAAACACAAATAATTATTGACCCCATGATGAGCTAAATTTTTTTTTTTTTTTTTTTTTTTTGCGGTACGCGGGCCTCTCACTGTTGTGGCCTCTCCTGTTGCAGAGCACAGGCTCCGAACGTGCAGGCTCAGCGGCCATGGCTTATGGGCCCAGCTGCTCCGCAGCGTGTGGGATCTTCCCAGACCGGGGCACGAACCCGTGTCCCCTGCATCAGCAGGTGGACTCTCAACCACTGTGCCACCAGGGAAGCCCAAGCTAAATTTTTTACCCTGAGACTGAATGGCAGGGGAAAGGTTTTGAAGACAGGTGTGGTTCATGTGAAATCAGGAGAGACACATGGTCAGTGACATGATCCTGTTGGACATCTTAGTCTGATGATGTCCAAAGGAACAAAGAACAAATAGGATTAAAGTCTTTATAGTTTCAAGGTTTTGCATTATTTTACAATAAATAAGTTATAAATTTATCTCAGGTACCTTCTTTTTACATTTTATTTATTTTATTTTATTATTATTATATATATTTTTGGCTGCTTTGGGTCTTAGTTGCGGCTCAGGGGCTTCTCTTTAGTTGCGGCATGCGGGTGTTCTCTCTCTAGTTGTGGCGCATGGGCTCTGTAGTTTGTGGCACGTGGGCTTGCTCGTTGAGGCGCGTGAGCTCAGTAGTTGTGGTGCGTGGGCTTAGTTGCTCTGTGTCATGTGGGATCTTAGTTCCCCGACCAGGGATCGAACCTGCATCCCCTGCATTGGAAGGCGGATTCTTTACCACTGGACCACCAGGGAAGTCCCAGAGCATACACTTTTTAATAATTATGTTCATGAGTCTGTCCCCACTCCTCGTTCTTGGAGGTGTTCTTATATTTGTATCTCTTGTGCCTTGCGTGCAGTAGATGCACAGAAAATTTTGGTTAGATAAGTGGCATGTTCCTGGGGAAGAGAGTTTTCACCTGTGGTTCTGAGTAATTGGAGTGACTCGCATATACTAGGGATAAAGTGGGAGGTCTCTGGTAGGATGCTGGCAGGGTCATTGCACAGCTGGTTGGAGGCCCATGCCACAAAACACCCTTGTCATTGTTGTCTTTATGCTGGCACTTTCTGGGCTAGTTATTGAAAAAAGTCTTTGACAAAGAAAGACAAAAGACATATATTCAAATAAAATAAAAAGACCTCACTTGCCTTTGCTTAAAGTATTAATAGTAGTTGAGGTTTGGTTTCAAGAGACTTCCATTCCAGTAGTGGATTTTACCTGACTAAAGTTGATTATCTTTCTTAATCTCCACCTTTGTTAAAACACATCTTTTTGTCTCCAGTGTCAAGAGATTAAGGGAGCCTGGTTGAGTTTCTGTTAACTCTGGACTAGGATTTTAGGGATAACTCTTCAGTGGTCAAAGGTGAATTAGCTGGCGGGTTGAATATTTGACCAAATACCCTCATTTAGTTTGTGACCAGTAGCCTATTTCTGTTTCAAAATATATTTATACGGAATTTTATTGGTAACGTAAGAGCTTGTATAACTTAATGTGATAATTACCGACTATTTAATTTTTTTGCCTGACAGTAAAATTCCATAAAATTTTGCTATTGTAAGCTTTCTGTGGCTGGCACCTGATCCTAGTGTTTAGGTTCTGAGCTCTGGGACAGGCCTCCTCTGAGGTTGGCACAGGGCCTGGCACATAGTAGATGCTGAATAAATATCAACTGAGTGAGTATTAAGTGGATTCAGAGAGTATTTAAACCATAAAACCAACCACATCCCATATTCTCCAGTTTCCCCTTAGTGAACAGTGTTTACCATCTCCCCCCACTGCCCCATTTCAGTAATCTGTCTTTCACATATTGGACCTTTATGCATTTATTTCTTTTTGGAAGTCATTCAGTCTCTGGAATGTTTGAGCTGGCAGTTGTGAATATTTAGGGTGGCTATAGAATGGATTTTGCCATTGTGCCACCTACATATCTGTGAGTGTTTTCTCATGGTTTTTCTAAAGAAGTGTTATTTGCTTAGTGGCTCTCCTAGTTATTTAGACAAAGGTGTTTTTTTTTCTTTTCTTTTTTATAAATTTATTTATTTGTTTATTTTTTTGCTGTACACGGGCCTCTCACTGTTGTGGCCTCTCCCGTTGCGGAGCACAGGCTCCAGACGCACAGGCTCAGCGGCCATGGCTCACAGGCCTAGCCCCTCCGTGGCATGTGGGATCTTCCCGGACCGGGGCACGAACCCGTGTCCCCTGCATCGGCAGGCAGACTCTCAACCACTGCACCACCAGGGAAGCCCTAAATTTATTTTATATTTGGGTCTTTGTTGCTGCGTGCAGGCTTTCTCTAGTTGCAGCGAGTGGGGGCTACTCTTCGTTGTGGTGCGCAGGCTTCTCACTGTGGTGGCTTATCTTGTTGCAGAGCACGGGCTCTAGGCACACGGGCTTCAGTGGTTGTGGTACGCAGGCTTAGTAGTTGTGGCACGCGGGCTCAGTAGTTGTGGCTCGTGTGCTCTAGAGCACAGGCTCAGTAGTTGTGGTGCACAGGCTTAGTTGCTCTGTGGCATGTGGGATCTTCCCGGGCTGGGGATCGAACCCGTGTCCCCTGCATTGGCAGGTGGATTCTTAACCACTGCACCACCAGGGAAGTCCCGGTATTTTCTTTTTAATCAAGATAATTCAAATCGTGTGCCCCAAATCCTCCCCTTTTAGCAGTGGACAGTGTTTTGCCATATTTGCTGCCCAGAATACAATGATCTATGTCAGTCTGTTAAGGCAAATATGGACAACTTTAATGTGAAAGAACTGAGGTCAATAAAAATATCTTCCATAGCCTGGAAGCCTGAGTTTTGGAGAAATGACCAATTTAATAGGTACTTAAGTTCTGTGTTATCTTAAATTTTTCTACTTGATGTTATTTTAAATATACAACTTAATAGGTAGTGTTAAATTCTGAAAACTTATATGTTGTCTGATCTGGCTAGGTATTGAAAATATATATTTCTCAAGGTAACCAAGGTCATGTCTATTTTAATTTATATTTAGTAGTAATTAAATGGAATAGGTTTTTAAGATGCATTGCTACAAAATTTATATTGTAAAAGAGGTGGAACATTGATTTTCTTCTAATACATTTAACATTGACAATGGTAATATATATCTATACATATACATACATACATAATTTTATAATACATATCATTTTGTCATCTGACACTTTCCATTTCTGAAGAAAGTTTTTCCAAATGTGGCCTTAATCACTGGTGTTCTGGTCAATCTCATAAACACATGATTAGTTTTATTTTTATTTTTTAGTTGTTGTGACACTTAAGATATGCAAAGCTGTTGGCCTTTTTTTGAGTTATTCTTAATTTATTAAGTTTATTTTTGAAACCTTCCTGGTGGTTTATGGTTTATTATTTTAGTGAGTGTGTGTGTGTGTGTATGTGTGTGTGCCTGTGCACATACGTGTACACACTAAGGATGCAAAAGTTGTGTAAGACAACGTATGTGTATGTACAGCCTTTCTTTGGAGTACTGCTTGAGGAATTGGAGCAGGTATGTGTTTTATCCAAACATGCTGGCATTAGCGTTTCATGATACTGCTTTCTCCTCCAAGCAAAGTGACAAGGGCAGATGAAGGTCCTGTTGTCTGGAATGGGCTTGTCTTCTAACTAGTGTTTTATTGCAGGTTGCTGTTGTAGTGAAGTCTTCATTCAGATGTAGATACGTTAAGTCCATTTTGCTCTGGCTGCTGTTGGCTTTTCCTGGTTTTTAGGGAGGGTGGGGTGTGGAGTGAGAGACATGGAGCAAGTTTGATTTTGTATCAGATTAGAGGGCATGCTGTCTGTCCTGCTCCAGAGAAGAGCCCAGGCTGCCAAAAATGGGAAAGGATGCTGCTTAGATCTTTCTCTTCACTAGTAAATTGGATTAAGATGGTTCTGGAAGTCTTCCACAGGGTTATTTTGAACTTGGAGTTGCACAGTCTCCGGTGGGTTAGCTCAAGGTACTCTCAAGGGCCAGAAGGTCTTCTAATGTTGCCTCTGCTTTGGACCAGGCCTGTCTGTGCTTGGATTATTGTCACAGCCTCCTTGGCTTTCACCACGCCAACCTGTCCAAATTTCATATCGCTATGGGCATTTATTTGTGTAGTCACACAAGGCCCTGCACTTAGTGTAATGCTCTGCTATTGCCATCTAGAAATTTTTAGTGTTTGAACAAGGAGGCTTCATATTTTCATTTTGCGCTGGACCCTGCAAATTAAATAGTTGGTTTTAGCTGTGGGAATAGCATTTCTGGAACTACCCATTTTTCCTTTAGTCCCTCGAAGGACATGCTCCTTAACCTACCTGTCTAGCTCTCTCTCATGGCGTGGTTTTGTCAGATGTCACTAATTGAAGTTCCTCCAAGTATGCCAAGCAGCCCCATGCCTCTGCAACATTGGGTCCTGGTGTTTCCTTCTTCCCATTTTCCCTCCCTGACCTCATTCATTGCTATTCATAGTTTGAAAGGCTGAGGAAATAAGACTGAGCTATGAAACCCTACATGGCCATCTCACCTAGTTAGTACTGATCACACTTTGTCTATATTTCCCTTGAAAAAGTTGATACCTGGCAAAGTTGAGCTCTCTATGATCTTGGGGAAATGGTTCTGTAATAACTGTATAGGAAGATCAGATTGATTTTTGCCAGGGGAAAAGAATTCTCTGTAATCTTCAGTGTATTCATTCATTCATGCAACAAAATTTTATGGAGTTATCTATACATGCCAGATTATATTCTAAGCACTGAGGATATGGCAGTGAGGAAAGTAGTATTATTTTTTCAGTGAACTAATAGCAATATTCTAGTGGGGGAGGACAGAAAGTGAATTCACAAATACATCAATATATAATATGTAAAGTCTGTAGTTCTAGAAATAATGCACAGTAGGATAAGAGAGTAGAGGGTGATAGGGGTGTGTGTTTGTGCTTGTGCTGTTTAGATAGGGTGGGAAGCCCGTTTTGAGTTGATACTTAATTAGAGACATGGATGCAGTGAGGGCTTGACCCACGTGAAATTCTGGAGGACAGAGTGTTCCCGGCAGAGGAAAGCACAAATGCAAAGGTCCTGGCGAGGGCACATGCTTATGATCTTCAGGAAAGTGCAAGGAGGCTGTTGTGTCTGGAATAGGACGGGCAATGAGGAGAGAAGTAGGAGACAGGGTCAGAGAACTAGGGCCTAATCACACAGGGCTTTGGAGACCAAGGTGAGGACTTGGCTTATACTTTCAATGAGATGGGAAGTCATTGGAGGGTTATGATGGGCTTGCAGTTTAAAAGCATCACTCTAGCTGCTGTACTTACTGCAAAGGAGCCATCTCACATGCTACTGAGAAGTCAAGTAAGCTAAGAATTGAGAATTGGCTGTTTAGGTAATCTACTTATTTATTCTTTTGGTTGACTGATATGTGGAAGACTCCAGAAGCAATCTTTTGATTTTGTAGATGGTCAACGATTGGTATGGGTAAAGGACTCACTTTGATCTTAGCTATGAGATGGTTTATCAGTCTGTTGATTCTTTGACCAGTTGTCTCCTCTTCACTATATAAAGATTTCTAAATTAGGTTTTGGAGTGTATCTAGCTGCTTCCTTCCTTTGGCTCAGCTTTCTGATAAGCCATGCGCTCCTGTTAACTACCAGGGTGGTCCAGGGCCATCGCTGCACTTTTCTCTCCTCACAACGACATAGGCTGTTCTGCAGCATCCCCACAGCTTGCTCAAATTTGTTGACCAATAGTTACTGTTGCACTATTATGTTTTGATCAGTTGTCTTGGATATGAGAGACACTGTGGAAGTAGAATTTCAAAATCTTCATGTTCAGTTAAGATATAAAAGAATGGGAAAAATCAAGAAAATCAAGACAACTGTGCTTAACCTTAGGTGACATCCCCTTATCCATGGGGAATAGGTTCCAAGGCCCCCAGTTGATGCCTGAAACTACAGAGAGTACTGAACCCTATATATATATACTATGTTTTTTCTCTATACATACATACCTAGGATAAAGTAATTTTGATAAAGTAATTTTATGGTAAAGTAATTTATAAATTAGGTAAAGTAAGAGATTAACAACAATAATTAATAAAATAGAACAATTATAACAATATACTGTACTAAAAGTTACGTGAATGTGGTCTCAGAATATCTCATTGTACAAATTTAATGCATTTTTCATCTTAACTAAGCCCTTATCATGCACTGTGTTCATAACTTTCACAGTTTGAGGTTCGGCAGCAAAACTGGCATGAATTTCTTTTTGCTTCTTCGCAATTTCACGGATAGATTTGTTCTTACCATATACCTTAGCAGCCTCAGCATACAATGTTTTTCCTTCCTCCTTAAGTCGAACTTTTACCTTTTCACTTCAAAGAAGCACTTTACAGCTTCTCTTTAGCACATCCAGATGGCCAGCATCACTACTCTTGCACTTTGTGTCATTATTATGTAAAATATGGTCACTTGAAGGTACTGAGACAGTTGATCTGATAACCAAGACAGCTACTAAGTGACTAACAGGTGGGATACTCTGGACCAAGGGGATGATTCACATCCCAGGCTGGACGGAGTAGGACGGCAAGAGATTTCATCATGCTACTCAGAACGGCACCCGATTTAAAACTTATGAGTTGCTTATTTCTGGAATTTTCCATTTAATATTTTCAGACCGTGGTTGACCTTGGGTAACTGAATCCAAGAACACTGCGGATAATGGGGGACTCCATTACTGAGGAGGCAGGAAACACTAGGGCAAGAGCAGAGTGGGAGGGGAATGTTGAGTTTGGACAGGGTAAGTGTCAGAGGTGTCAGTGGAAGCCATTTAGGAGAGTCAGGAGATAATCAGAGGCCTTAGACGTATCATTTTTGATACTGTTCTTCATTAAAGTACTGAATTCAGACACATCCTAATACCATAAATCCTCCATCTGAAGGGACCTAAAACATGAATTAAGCCCAATCCCCAATCCAGTTTTCAAAATCTCTCTATAATATCCCTTCCTGGGCAGTCTCCATTCAAACATTTCCTTAGGCGACTTTTCCTGTCCATTTATAATTCCTACTACTAGTCCTAATTCTAAGCCCTGAGGATTAAATAAATTAATGCCTTTTCCATGTGTCAAGTATCAGGTTATGGGTAAATTGTTGTCATGTCCTTCTCTGGTTCTTCTCTTTTCCAAACAAGACAATTCCTACTCATTACTGTTTCCTCATGGGATATTTGGAGCCAGTTCACATCTTGGTCTCTCACCTTGGAAGATGTGTATTTGTTGTTTATATTACCTTAAAGTTTGGTGGATGGGACTAAAAACAGGGCTCTGGGGCTGGCCTGACCATTGCAGAGTAAACACCAAGCTTGTCAGTTACTCTGAGCGTTCTGTCTGACAGTGATTTTTCAGATGTGAAACATATATACCTTACAGGTATTACCGAAGAGAACTGAAAGCATGCATTCACACAAAAACTTGTACACTGCAGCATTATTCAAAATATCCAGAGTGAAAAAAATATGATATGTTCGTACAATGGAATCATAATATTCAGCCATGAAAATGAATGAAGTACTGTAGGTGGTATAACGTGGATGCATCTTGAAAACATTATGCTAAGTAAAGGAACCAGGCACAAAAAACCACATAATGTGCTTCCATTTATGTGAAATGTGCAGAGTAGGCAAATCTATAGACAGAAAGTGGATTAGTAGAAGCCAGGGCCTAGAGGGAGGAGGGGATGGGGAGTGACTGCTAATAGGTACAAGGTTTCTTTCTGGGGACATATAAATGTTCTGAAATTAGGTAGTGGTGATGGTTGCACGACACTGAGGAAGTATTAAAAAACCACTGAATTGTACACTTTAAGATGGTGAATGTTGTGGTGTGTGAATTATATCTCAGTAAAGCTGTCATTAAAAAAATATGGGTATTACCTCCTGTCTAAAGTTGAGGATCTTAGGAATCAATGAAATAACACGTATAAGTGCCTGGGATAATATGTACTCTCAGTTAAGATTGTTGTTGTTGCTCTTAAGGAAAGTAATACTGCTTAGAGATCAGTAACTGCAACTTTTAGTCACTGTTACATTTGTAGAATATTACCTGTTAAATCGTATGCAGTCAACAAATCCTTGTTGAATGAATGTGTTTTGTTCACATTCATGTTTAGCCACATATATGTTCTGTTTCTTGCACGTTACCGAATCTACATCATTGGGCCTAATTTTGAGATCCTTGTCCAGTGATGGGAACTCTTCACAGCCCACGTTTCAGTGTTGAAGTCAGAGTTGGGAGTATAGGCTCAGTCTGGGGAAGGAAGGGCTCTGCCTTAAATTCTAGGTAAAGGTGGAGGCTAAATGATTCTTGAGCTTTTTTACCTAGTAATGTAATTTTGCTATATGTTTTTATAAGAACTTAATTGGCCTGTCAGGAATGTGTTTCTTAATGGTTCATTATCAGATCCCTGGAGAGCAGAGGACTTCATCTTGGTTAAAAAAAGAAATTCAGTTCCTAGAAATTTAGCAGATTTAAACCGCTAATTTGTTCTCCTGAACCCAACCTACAATTTCCACATATAAGAAATTGTTATTTTAAATTATGATATGAGCATTTTTTTCTTTGAAAAAAATTTTAAAATTCACATCTTTTTATGAACTTGGCATTCCACTAATAACACTGCGTTGCTTCTACAACTGCGTCAGCAAGGTGCCATCTGCTTATCCTGAGGCTCATGAAAAGAAATAAACCGGTTGATGTTTGTGTCATCCAGCATTCTTTCTAGAAGAGCAGTGGAAAATTTTTCCTTTGGTCTCTAAGGAATGGTTGTGCCTCTCAGCTTCCCCGTGCCATCAGGGAGGAATGAGAAAGAAGGCAAAACTGTCAGAAAAGAGTTTGTAAGTTTTTTTTTTTTTTGAAGCTTCTTTTTTGAGAGTGTCTTTTTCCTGTCTTTAATAGAAGTTGGTGATATGGCAAAGCAGTACATAGAGAAAAGTCTTTTGGTTCCAGATCACGTGATCACACGCCTCATGCTGTCAGAGCTGGAGAACAGGCGCGGCCAGCACTGGCTACTGGATGGTGAGTTGAACATGTGGGTCCGATGGACCTCTGCCAATAGTGGGTCATTGTCTCCTTGCACACTCCCATATTTCTTACAGGTTGCAAAATGCCCTTTTCCCCTAAACGTTCAGTCGTCTATTTAGACATATTCCAGTTTGGCAACGTGATAGAAACCTCACGTGGTGAAACCTTTTAATTCCTCTGTCTGCAGACCACCATCCCTAGAGCCGTCAGCTTGAAGCAAACCTTCACTGAATTCCTGTTATTGTTCCAGTTTTGATCGTGCCTTTGTTTCCATGACTAAGTCGTCATAAGTATGACTCATCTTAAATCAGAGGTTCTTTCATTCAAAATAGGCCACATAAATTAAAAGCATTAGTTATCATTTTTTACCTGTCAGATTAAAAATGATAGAAAATCTGAAAACCTTTTATGGAGAGTATAGGAGTAAGTATTCTTGAGAGGATAAAATGGGCAACCTTTGGAGGGCAGTTTAGCAGTTTTTATATTTTTTGATTCAGCAATTCCCTGCTTGATTTCTTGCCTAAAGATGTATGTTAAAGGATGTTTGTTTTCAGTGTTATTTGTAAATAGCAAGACACTGGTAACAACCTATCTATCTATCATAGGGTTGCCTTAAATTTTGATATGTCCATTAACCAAATAATCTGTACCTCTGTGTTGATATGGATAGAGCTCTAAGATAAACTGCCGAGTGAAAAAAGCTAGTTGCAGTATAGTTAATATCATATACTACTATCTCTATAAAAATGGAGTAACAGTATAATATTACTATATATACTTACAAACACATACATAAGCTGTCTTTGGAAGGATATAAAAAACTGATACTAGTGGTTGGCTCTGGGTAAGGATTAGGGTTGGGAGAGAGATTTACCTTTCACTGTATATACCCATTCCTATTGTTTGATTTTTAATATTTAAATGATACATAGGCCTGATTTTTTAAAAAAACTCAGACAAATATCACGTGATACCACTTATATGTGGGACTAAAAAAATGATACAAAATCAACTTACTTACAAAACAGAAATAGACCCACAGACATAGAAAACAAACCTATGGTTACCAAAGGGGATAGCAGTGGGGAGGAGATAAATTAGGAGTTTGGGATTAACATATACACACTACTATATGTAAAATACGTAAACAACGTGGACCTACTGTATAGCACAGGCAACTATATTCAATATCTTGTATTAACCTATAATGGGAAAGAATATGAAAAAGTATATATATTCAGTTATACATATAACCGAATCACTTTGCTGTATGCTTGAAACTAACACAACATTGTAAATTAACTATACTTCAATTTTATAAAAATGGTTAAAAAAACCTCAGTCATTCTTATGATACTTAACCCAGGAAGATGCATACAGATGCTCACACACAAAATCCTGCACAATTTTGTACTTGAGGAAGCTGGAATTAAGAATCATCTACTATTGGGCTTCCCTGGTGGTGCAGTGGTTGAGAATCTGCCTGCCAATGCAGGGGACACGGTTCGAGCCCTGGTCTGGGAAGATCCCACATGCCGCGGAGCAACTAGCCCCGTGAGCCACAATTACTGAGCCTGCGCGTCTGGAGCCTGTGCTCCGCAACAACAGAGGCTGTGATAGTGAGAGGCCCGTGCACCGCGATGAGGAGTGGCCCCACTTGCCACAACTAGAGAAAGCCCTCGCACAGAAACGAAGAGCCAACACGGCCATAAATTAAAAAAAAAAAAAAAAAAAGGCAAAATTCCTTTAAAAAAGAAAAGAATCATCTACTTTTAAGTTTTACCAGTATAAATCTTTTCATTTATTAAAGGAAAAAAATGGACTGGATGGAGTATTTGTCTTTTTTTTTTTTTTTTTTTTTTTTTGCGGTACGCGGGCCTCTCACTGTTGTGGCCTCTCCTGATGCGGAGCTCAGGCTCCGGACACACAGGCTCAGTGGCCATGGCTCACGGGCCTAGTTGCTCCGCGGCATGTCGGATCTTCCCGGACCGGGGTACGAACCTGTGTCCCCTGCATCGGCAGGCGGACTCTCAACCACTGCGCCACCAGGGAAGCCCTGTCTTACTCCTTAATAGCAGGATTCCTTGGCAATGAAAATAAGAACTTGATGAATATACTGCTTTCTAGGTACAGAAAGGGTAGTGAGATTTATATATAAGAAACTTCTTTCCATGGCAGAGTAGTTTTCCTTCAGTTCACACAATGCACTTTTTCCTATCTCAGCAAGTTGCGACAGCTGAAACTTTGATGTTTGCCAGCCACAGAGAAGCCAGAGTGAATTGTCCTACATTTTAACTATCAGATTGCCTATATTTCTCCTAAAGTCTGGAGTCGTAAATCTCCATAATGACCAACATGTGGTAGAGTATTTATTCTATATTGGTGTTTCTCAAAGTGTGTAGTGGGCAGTGTTAGTAATGGCTAGACAAAAAAACAGACTTTGTAGTTAAATGTATTTAGAAAATGTCAATTTAAATATTAAATGTTGCTTGAATTTACTGAGCACTTACTGTATGCCAAGTATTGTTCTGAGCATTTGATATTTATTATCTCATTCAATTCCTACAATAACCATATCAAGGTAGAGACTGTTATTTCCATTTATTGATGAGAAAACAGAAGCAAAGGAAGGTTCACTTGCCTATCCAAAGTTAATAAGTCCAAAGTTAACCAATTTCTTAGGACTTTCATGAACCTTTAATATGATAATGTGATTTAACTCTTCATAGAAGGAAATGTCACAAGGCGTATATGACCATAGAATCTCCTACCCTACCTATAACCTCTGGGATTTGTTCTATGGTCCATTCTTTGTGAACTCTACTATTCAACATTTATTCTTCACTTTGGAAGTGTTCTGAAAAGTTGACTATAGAGTAGATCATATCTTTCTAGAATGCCTTCCATTAAAAAAAATCAGGACCTATGTTCTCATGGGGCTGGAGGGAACCAAGAGACTGAACTGAAAACTTTTGTCAAGAGAAAGGCTATAATGGCCCGTGGAAGGCATGTGTTTATCAGGCAGTAATGAATAAAGCTCCTACTGTGTGTCAGGCACTATAAGGTGCTGTTGATAAAATGACAAGACACTTTCTGTATTCTTACGGGACTTATATTACAGTAGGGGAGTCAGGTGTGTAAAAAATTGACCATATAATAAAATCATATACATGTGGTACACTGAAGACACAAAGGAGAAAATTGTTGGTTCTATTGGTGGGAGGCAGGAGTGGAACAACTTTATGGAAAAAGAGATGAATAGAGAGATGTCCTGCAGGTTGACTAATGGGGGTTGGGAAGAAGGATTTTTTCAGCAGAGGCACAGTGTGAACTGGGTAAGAGAGGAATGACTTAGCCTAGTGTCTTCCTGGGCCTGCAAACAGAGAGGCAGGGGAAATCCTGGGGTGATGGACTTTGATTCTACGCAAAGATGGTGGAACTGGAAATTTTGGGCTATAGGGACCACCGAAGAGTTAAAAAGGGGAATAACACGATCGGATGTATTTGTGTTTCAGAAAGACTATTCTGTTAGCAGCAGAGCTATTAGATGCTGGGGTAGGGGAGGAGGTGGTGACTAGAAGCTGAGTAAGAGATTGTTAGCACAATTGGACCAAGAAACGTTGAAGGCCTGAATTTAAGCATCAGCAGTGAGATGGCGAGGAGGCACCATTCCTGAAAGACTGCATTGAGGAGGAAGAATTGACAGGAGTGTGACTGATGTTAGGCACTGCAGCCCTGGGGTTTTCTTTGATCGCCTTCCCAGCTTTTGGAGTTTCTTGGCTGTCATCACCTTCCCTACACTTCTCCAGCTATGTTAATTTCTCCAGACTCTGAATATTTAACTCAAAAAAGTTAGTCTCCCACTACTTCTTCTTATGTGGGTGTTTGCCGGGACTGATAAACTTTAGCTCTGCCACCACCTAACAGTAATTTCTCTAGTTGAAATTCTTTAATGGTAAGGCTTCTCACCTTATAAAATAAACTTGTGTAGTTTTAAGTAAACTTAACTGTTTTAAAAAAGGATCATCTATGTTAAACTCCTTTGGGAAGGTGGTTAGTATAATAACCACTGATCCCAGTTAGAACCAGACTACCCCCTTTGAATCCCAGCTCTGCCATTGTCAGTGCCCTTGGGCAAGTTACCCGTAGGTCTCTGCATTTTTTTCCTCATGGAAAACAGAGATTACAAAAAGGATGAAGTAAGTGAATGTACGGAAAGTGCTTATATTTGCCATATAGTAAGTGCTATATGAGATTTTGTGATTTGTTGTACATAAGGTACAGGTCATGAATTTTTGTTTTTAGGTTACTACACGAAGTGTTAAGTTCAAAAATAGTTTAAAAAATATTCAGCCACGTGAAGTTGGAAAAGTCAGCTTCAGTTGTGAAATGTTTTATGTATCTTTTCACTGCTTTGTTTTGCTATAACTTCCTGTCGGTGAGTAACTGAAGTTCTTTTACATCATAGGCCTGTTTTTAGTAAAGGACGTCAGTCTCCTAACTGATTTAGTTTGTATCTTTCTAAACACATCTGGTCACGGTTTCGGTTGTGATTTTTCTTTAAAGCTCTGGAATAAATCCATTTGGCAAAGTGAGGACCATCAAGAATGCTAAGTTCTGTGTTCAGTTTGAAACTCCTTATGTTCCAGGGCACGTGTTCTGCAGAGGACGTGCCTATGGAGTGTGCTAAAGGTGATTGCATGTGGAAAGGTCAAGAAAAGAATTCTGGATGACAGATGGCTCATCATCTTGGTCCATATGGCTGTAAACAGGCATCCTGCAAATGGTGGGTGGAAATACGTAGCATGGATGCAAACCAAGGGAACGCCAGGGGTGGCAGTGGATGGGCTTGGTGAGTGCTCTGTGGTTTGGTCAGCTATGTCCTTGCTAAAAACAGTTCAGCACCACCTTGCCTTCACAGTGTGCTTTTTAGTTGGATAAGAAACACTCTTTTATGTGTTAATATGTGTATATAAGTGTGGTTTTTCCCCTTTTTTTCTTTTTCTTTCTTTAATTTCTTTAGACGTTTAATGTGTGAGAGCGGTTTTCTGAAAATAATTTTAATTTTTAAGACAGATATTCAACCAGAGGAATGTCATGCACAAGCATTCTAATTTTGCTATGATGGTTTTGTTTGTTTTTTGTTTTTTAAAGAGGGTGTTTACTGCTTACTAGGTGATCTTAAGGTGAAGTAACTAGGGAACAATAACCAGCTCTTATAAATAACCAGCTCAAATACAAATTCTTCACATTTTAAAAAGCAGCTGGCAGTGAGATGGGGCGCATAGGGAGGTGTGTTAGGTAATAGATTTTTTTTTTCGTTTCTAAACTTGGTTGCCAAAACCTGTGCATTTAAATAGTAACCTGCAAGTTCTCAGGCTCAGTCCCAGTTTATCTCAAGATGTAACAGAATTGTCTGCCAGGTGACTTTAGGTGTCATCTAAATATTTAAATTTGTTGTCAAAGTTTGGTTTGACAGAAAGCAATCTTAAATTTTGGAATTATAAGTGGAATATAATTTAAGCCTTTTCATTGGAGATAAAGATAACTTTATAAGGAGAGTCATCATTCAGTCCATGGTTGTATATTCCATTTGATTCATTCTGAGCACTAGCTGGTGCTTTCTGTGGGTAATTCTGGGATTTATTGATTTATTTATTTTTAGCACAAGTCAGAGCCACTTCAGTGTGTGCCGTGTTTGTATGTGTTTGTTTTCCCTGAGAGGTGAATGATCTCAGACCTAAGATATTCCGGGATACATGCTCATTCAGAGCCCTTGGTATCCAAGTAAAAGGTGGATGCTGGGAAACCAGACTACAGATGCTGGAGCTACAATATCTTGTCCTGATTTTGCAAATGTGTTTTATCATACTGGACTGTACATAACTGCTCTGACCTTATCCCCTTCATATTTTTCTTTCTGAATCAGACCTCTGAATGGTTTTACATCCCACTGGGCAACATATGCCTACAGAAAAAAAGCTGACAATCCCGTGTCTTCTGAATCGCATCTTTTAAGAAATGCCAAGGGCAATTTTTTTCTGTTGCCCTTGTGAATGTAGGGTATGTTTCAAAAATAAAATGTATAATAGGTTTGTTTGGAAGGTCACTGAAGATATTCTCTTTGGAAAAAAAGAATCAGGCTTTCTTCTCGTGTGTGTGTGTGTGTGTGTGTGTGTGTGTGCGTTTAAGAGGGTGATAGATTATTTTACTCATTTACCTTCAGATGTGTTTTTTTTATTGAAGTATAGTTGATTTACAGTCTCAGCTGTACAGTAACATGACTCAGTTATACACATATAGACATTCTTTTTTTATATTCTTTTCCATTATGGTTTATCACAGGGTATTTAATTTAGTTCCCTGTGTTATACAGTAAGAGTACCTTTAGTTGTTTAGTCCTGAAAAATATTGTCAGATAATATTTGTATCTTCGATCACTGTTAAGGCAATATGTATACAGTCATACCTTGAACAGAAGGTTTGAAGCAATTGGAGTGACTGCTAAAGAATGGAGAGTCATAGACTTGATGGAACTTTGCTGGGTACAGTGGCAGTGTTCATGTCTGCCAAGCATGGACTGAACAATTGTAATCTCTGGTGCCTCACCAGGCTCATCCTTCTTGACGCGCTCATATGTATAGGAATGAATATGAAAATGAAAAAGATATGTATATGTACAGACACCAATACAGATATTAGAACTTAGCATTTCTTTTTTTTTTTTACATCTTTATTGGAGTATAATTGCTTTACAATGGTGTGTTAGTTTCTGCTTTATAACAAAGTGAATCAGTTATACATATACATATGTTCCCATATCTCTTCCCTCTTGCGTCTCCCTCCCTCCCACCCTCCCTATCCCACGCCTCCAGGCGGTCACAAAGCTCCGAGCTGATCTCCTTGTGCTATGCGGCTGCTTCCCACTAGCTATCTACCTTACATTTGGTAGTGTATATATGTCCATGCCTCTCTCTCGCTTTGTCACAGCTTACCCTTTCCCCTCCCCATATCCTCAAGTCCATTCTCTAGTAGGTCTGTGTCTTTATTCCTGTCTTACCCCTAGGTTCTTCATGACTTTTTTTTTCTTAAATTCCATATATATGTGTTAGCATATAATATTTGTCTTTCTCTTTCTGACTTACTTCACTCTGTATGACAGACTCTAGGTCTATCCACCTCATTACAAATAGCTCAATTTCGTTTCTTTTTATGGCTGAGTAATATTCCATTGTATATATGTGCCACATCTTTATCCATTCATCTGATGATGGACACTTAGGTTGTTTCCATCTCCGGGCTATTGTGAATAGAGCTGCAATGAACATTTTGGTACATGTCTCTTTTTGAATTATGGTTTTCTCAGGGTATATGCCCAGTAGTGGGATTGCTGGGTCATATGGTAGTTCTATTTGTAGTTTTTTAAGGAACCTCCATACTGTTCTCCATAGTGGCTGTACCAATTCACATTCCCACCAGCAGTGCAAGAGTGTTGTTCCCTTTTCTCCACACCCTCTCCAGCATTTATTGTTTCTAGATTTTTTGATGATGGCCATTCTGACTGGTGTGAGATGATATCTCATTGTAGTTTTGATTTGCATTTCTCTAATGATTAATGATGTTGAGCATTCTTTCATGTGTTTGTTGGCAGTCTGTATATCTTCTTTGGAGAAATGTCTATTTAGGTCTTCTGCCTATTTTTGGATTGGGTTGTTTGTTTTTTTGTTATTGAGCTGCATGAGCTGCTTATAAATTTTGGAGATTAATCCTTTGTCAGTTGCTTCATTTGCAAATATTTTCTCCCATTCTGAGGGTTGTCTTTTGGTCTTGTTTATGGTTTCCTTTGCTGTGCAAAAGCTTTGAAGTTTCATTAGGTCCCATTTGTTTATTTTTGTTTTTATTTCCATTAGAACTTAGCATTTCAGTAATAAATTGCTGAGAAATTTAACAAAATTTAACAAAATGTTAAGTCTTTGTGAGGGTCATCTTTGGTTTAAATCACAGTATAAGAACTTTTTTTTTTTAGACTTTTTATTGTATATTGGAGTATAGTTGATTAACAATGTATTAGTTTCAGGTGTACAGCAAAGTGATTCAGTTATACATATAGATGTATCTATTCTTTTTCAAATTCTTTTCCCATTTAGGTTATTACATAATATTGAGCAGAGTTCCTTGTGCTGTACAGTAGGTTCTTGTTGGTTATCGATTTAAAATATAGCAGTGTGTACATGTCAATCCCAAACTTCCTAACTACCCCCCACCCCCACAACCCTTCCCCCCGGTAACCATAAGTTCAGAGAACTTGGTTTTTATTCCATGACTCTTCCTTTGTTCAGTGTCCTTGGTGTCTAAATGAGCTCAGAGTATGTGACTGAAAAACATGGTAAAACTCTGGATCTCTTCTTCTTCATTTTGTTGGATTCTCTCCTGAGACCCTGTCCCTGTGTCCATTTCTGGTGGGTTTCTTCTGATTGATATGACTGCTGCCCCAGGATGAGGAACAATCTTAATATAGTAGACAATCCTGACTTTGTTTAATTCGGTTTGTGTTTTCAGGGAATGACTAGATTTTAACATGTGAGCATTAAGGGCCATATGGGAACCATATATATACAGATATTTGAACAAATCCTAGAAAAACTTGGTTCAGAGCTCAAAAAACAAATTGAGTATACATGATTTGTGTATCCCATCGATCCATCGGAGGAGGGAGTAGCATACTTCCTGACCTCATAGCCCAGGAGGAGCAAACGCTGCATTAAACAATCATAGTGTAGGATCTTGGAAGCATCAGTGAAGGGGGTGAGAGGGGAGAGGTAGCAAAGAGGAGAAAGTGACTGGCCCTCTCTTGGGGGCGAGGGAGGCAGCTATTAGGAAGGTTTCTGGAAGAAGGTGACACCAAGAGCAAAATTTGGAAAGTGGGAATAAAGCACATTGTAGGTGGAGGGAACATCATGTACAAAAGGTACAGAGGCATGAGAAAAGAATCTAAAAAAGAGTGGATATATATCTATGTATAACTGATTCACTTTGCTGTACAGCAGAAACTAACACATTGTAAATCAACTATACTCCAATAAAAATTAATTTTAAAAAAAGGTATAGAGGCATGAAACAACAAGGTGTGTTCTGGAAACCACAAGTAGTTGGATAATCCTGGAGCTGAAAATATGAACAGATGAGGCTGGAAAAGTGGATGGGGCCAAAAGTTAAACACTTCTTAAAATTCAAAAACAGGGAGTTGATTAAGTGTCAAAGTTAATATTATAAATGAGGTGGAAGGAAGTTAAAAATAAAATTTTAAACTGAGTTTGAGAGAGTGAATAATTTATATTTTAACTTTCCTTTCAACTAACATTTAAAAGTTAACTAGGGCTTCCCTGGTGGCACAGTGGTTGAGAGTCCGCCTGCCGATGCAGGGGACACAGGTTCGTGCCCTGGTCCGGGAAGATACCACATGCCGCAGAGCAACTGGGCCCGTGAGCCATGGCCGCTGAGCCTGCACATCCGGAGCCTGTGCTCCGCAATGGGAGAGGCCACAACAGTGAGAGGCCTGTGTACCACCAAAAAAAAAAAAAAAAAAAAAAGTTAGTTAAATTAAAAAAATTTTTAATTCAGACATACTTTAGGTATTAAAGTATGGTTTCCCTGTATTTGGGCCTGTCTTGTCGTACACTTTCAGATGCACTTAGCTCATTTGCTAATGCTACTTACTTAGAAGTCTGTAAAGTAAGGCACAGGATGAAACTAATTTTAGATGTTAGGAGAGGCTGCTTCCCTAATTTATGAAGCAGGTATCTTGGGAATTGATTGAACTAAGACAATTCATTGCAAAACCACATCCAAAGCTTATGAGGTATACTTTGCTAGTTTAATAATAAAACAATTATTGTACACTTACTATGCACAAAGTTCCATACTAAGAAAACAGTTATGTGGTGGAGAAAGCATGGACTTAGGAGTCAGGCCTTATTAGCTTGTAGTCTTGAGCAAGCAAATTTACCTTTCCTGGTTTCTTTTTTTCTCATCTGTAAAATAGGAGTATGTATGTCATAGGTTTGCAAGGATTGGTTAACAAATGTAAAACTTGTAGTGGAGTTCTGGAACACAGTAGGTGGTCAGATGTTAGATGTGTGTTCTTATTTTCAGTGTAAAGAAAATTTAATTGATAATTATTATTAATGTAAATATATGCATAGACACTGATATAGATGTTAGAACTTAACATTTCAATAATAAACTGTTGAGAAACTTAATAAAAATAGTCATTCTAATAAAGAAGGATCATCATTTTTACCCCTCACTAAGTAAACTTGGGTAAAGCCTAAGTAAATAAAATCAGTCATCTTCCATTAAACCTTACCTAGTAAATATAAAACAAAACGGGATAAAACTCTCTTGATTTTCCTATTACTAATACGAAAACTCCAGTTTTGGAAAGAAAAGAACAAGTTGATTAGGGATAAAAGTAGAAGGTGATGTGGAAAAATGCAGACAATTTATTTTATTTTATTTTATTTTTGGACCGTGCTGTGCTGCTTGCGGGATCTTAGTTCCCCAACCAGGGATTGAACCCAGGCCCTCGGCAGTGAAAGCGCCAAGTCCTAACCACTGGACTGCCAGGGAACTCCCACAGACGATTTAACTTCACCTTTTTTATACTGTTTTTATAGAAATTATACATGATCACTATAAAACACTCAGACCATATGGAAAAATGCAAAGAAAGGCAACAAATTGCCTAAAATCCCACTAGCCAGAAATAACCAGGGTTAACAATTGCAAACCATCATTGTAGATACCTCTGCATGCACATATGCAGATAAAAATCTGTAAGAATGATATCATCCTTTACATTCTTTAAAAAAGGCAATTAATTTTACTCAAATTTAATATAGCAAAAGCTAAAGTGAACCCTAAGGAATTATCACTGAATTTCAGATAAAACTTTCTTCATCACCAGGGATATTAATTCCTATGGGAGCCCCTTAAGAATATGAAAGATGGGACTTCCCTCGTGGCCCAGTGGTTAAGAATCCGCCTACCAGTGCAGGGGACATGGGTTCGAGCCCTGGTCTGGGAAGATCCCACATGCCGCGGAGCAACCAAGCCTGTGCACCACAACTACTGAGCCTGCGCTCTAGAGCATGCGAACCACAACTACTGAGCCCGCGAGCCACAACTACTGAAGCCCGCGCACCTAGAGGCCATGCTCTGCAACAGAAGAAGCCACCGCAATGAGAAGCGAAGAGTAGCCCCTGCTCACTGCCCGCGTGCAGCAACGAAGACCCAACGCAGCCAAAAATAAATAAAATAAAATAAATAAATTTATTTAAAAAAATATGAAAGGGCTTCCCTGGTGGTGCAGTGGTTGAGAGTCCACCTGCCGATGCAGGGGACACGGGTTCGTGCCCCTGTCCGGGAAGATCCCACATGCCGCAGAGCGGCTGGGCCCGTGAGCCATGGCCGCTGAGCCTGCGTGTCCGGAGCCTGTGCTCCGCAACGGGAGAGGCCACAACAGTGAGAGGCCCGCATACCCAAAAAAAAAAAAAAAAAATATGAAAGACATTAGGAGATTGACAAATTTGTTGGTTTTTTTTTTAGTCTCACATTTCAAATATGGAGAATATACTTATACTTCCTCCCATCTTCTCTCCTCTTCCAGTTTTTTGAGCTTTTATTGCTAAAATTTATTATAAATTTCTCTGTAACTTTAGTTTCCCATTTTTTTGGTCTTACAGTTAAGAAATTTTAATGAATTCTGTGCACTCATTTTTTCCCCACTACCACTTCTGTTAATTTTATTTTTATTAATCTTAGTTATGTCCCTGAATATACCAGAAACCATTGAATAGTACACTTTAAATGAGTGGCTTGTATGGTATATGATTTATATATGAGTAAAGCTGCACTACTTTTTAAAAAATTTTGTTGTATTGAAGTATAGTTGATTTACAATGTTGTGTTAATTTCTGCTGTACAGCAAAGTGATTCAGTTATACATACATATATATATAAATATAGATATATATATACACATACATACACATTCTCTTTTATTTTATTTTATTTCTTTTTAAATGTTTATTTATTTATTTATTTTGGCTGCACCAGGTCTTAGTTGCGGCATGCGGGATCTTCGCTGCAGCACGTAGGATCTTTTAGTTGTGGCATTCGGACTTCTTAGTTGCAGCATGTGGGACATAGTTCCCTGACCAGGGATCAAACCCGGGCCCCCTGCATTGGGAGCATGGAGTCTCACCCACTGGACCACCAGGGAAGTCCCCTGTGCTTTTAAATGGTTGGGAAAAAATAGTATTTCGTGACATGGGAAAATGCCCTGTAATTCACACTTCGGCCTCCCTGAACAAAGCGTTCCTGCCACACAGCCATGCTGTTGGTGTGAGGCCTGGGGCTGCTTTTTCACCCCCACGGCAGAGGTGAGCACTGCCACAGAGACCACACGGCTCACAAAATTGAAACAGTCACTATCCAGTCCGCAGACCTGTGTCCTAGGACACACACGGAGAGTCTGGAGGTGGGGAGCCCATCAACCCCTGGTCGGCTGCTTGTGTGAGAGCAAAGCTGGGGATCTGATTTTGAGACGTGCTTCTCATTTTTATATAACAGGCGAGTCTACATAAATTGCATGAAATTTAAACAGTGAAATCATACTGTTGGGCCGCTCGGCTTGCAGGATCTTAGTTCTTAGGGCCATGGCAGTGAGAGCGCCAAGTCCTAACCACTGGACAACCCGGGAATTCCCTGTGAAATCATACTTTAAATGCACTAAGAGATCTCGCGCTTTATGAGAAACATGCTGAATTACTTTAACAAAAGAACCTGTTTTGTCCTAAAAGAATGCCTGGTGCTCATGGAGGGTGCAGGAGGGAGCCTGGGGGCGCGAGGAACCACCTGCCTGGCTTTCACTGCTGGGCCCACCAAGGGTGGGGGTGGGTAAGGATTACCTTCCATCTGCCCCCTGACACCCAGAATCTGCGAATGTGACCTTATTTAGAAAAGGATCTTTGCAGACAGATGTAATTAGTTAAGGATCTTGAGATGAGGTCCTCCTGGATGAGAGTGACCCTAAATCCAATGACCGCTGTCCATATGGAAGAGGAGAGAGAGACACAGAGGAGAAGCCACGTGAAGATGGAGCCACAAACCAGGGACACCTGGGCCCCCAGCAGCTGGAAGAGGCAGGAAGGACCCTTGCTGGAGGCTCGGGAGGGAGCGCGGCCCTGCCGCACCTGGATTTCTGAATTCTGGCCTCAGAACTGGGACGGAGTAACTCCTGTTCTAAGGCTCTCAGTCTGTGGTGCTTTGTTGCAGCCGCCCCAGGACACCAGAACAGGGATCGCCTCACTCTTCCCCTCCCCCGGCCCACGTCCGGAAGGGTTGGCGCAGGCCTGGTCTGGATGGGAGGGTGCGGCGGGGGGCGGTGGTGACAGAGCTCCCCGCGCCCCCCTGGGCCTCGGGCACCCCGGCAGGGAGTGGGTGGCGTGGGGCCCCCAAGTCAAAGCCGTGGCCCGTTGTGCGCTTCAAACAACCTGCCCAGCCCCGGCTGACAAGGCAGGAGCCGTGAGAGCCCGTGGTCAGCGGCCAGGCCCAGCACGGACAGGGCGGCCTTCCGAGTCACAGCGTGGGCACCGCAGTGTGGCCCGACACCAGGCTCCCGGAGACGACGGGTCAGGAGAGAGCTGGTGGGCGTGGATGGGTTGGGCTCAGAAGCGCCTGGGACCCGGGTCCTGGTGAACCCTCATGGCGCTGGCTCGGGAGAGGTGGGCAGAGGTGCGAGGTGGGAGCTAAGCAGGAGGGAGGTGCCCGCCTCCCCTTTAAACTATGAAGAAGTCAAGACGGACTAATTCTACAAGTCCCCTGAGGGGCCCGGAAGCCCGGCGTCCTACGAGATGCGAGACCCCTCTCCTTGCCCGCGGGGTCGTGGGGTGGGGTGATTGCTGGGCAGCCCTCGGCAGACCGAGCCCCGAGCACTGAGAAATCCCGGGGCGCTCCTGAGAGCAAAGTACACAAGTCGGGCTCTGCCTGTGCCCCTCCCTGCCAGAGGTGGGCCCCGGGGACCCTCCCCTCGGGGCAGCCCAGCCGCTGTCACTGGGGCCCCTACCCCTGTCCAGCTCTCGGTCCTGGAAAAGTGCCGGCACGTGAACAGGGCACAGCTGGCTAAACGCTGGTCCTGATCAAAGCGGCTACATGGACACGGGTTCCACGACCCACCCCGGAGTCCTGGGCCGACCTACACACGTGGATGAAGGCTGCCCCCGACGGAACAAGAAACGGGAAGGAAAACAGGGCCGTCCAGTGTGCAGAGGGACCTGTGTACCCCACCATCTGCTTCATAGGTGCCTGTGGGGCTGAGACGCAAAGGAAAAGCTGGGGAGGGCCTGGGAGATGGGGGTCAGTGGAGGGAGACCCGCTGCAGCACATCACACACGTTCAGGGGAAGCTTCCTGTGGTTCTCATGGGGCTTCTGAAGGCCAACGAAGGCCACGGACGCAGGCCACGATGCCGCCTGCCCCCGAGGCCCTACCTGCTGCGGACGTTCTTGGTGCGGATGGGCACCAGGAGGCTGAAGCTGGACCTGGCCGAGTGAAGGGAACAGTCGTCACGGGCCAGGGGGCTCGGGGGCCGGCCGGGGTCCAGGCTGCTGTGGGCCCGGAACAGTCTGGCCTGTAGCCGCACCTTGCAGTTCGCGTGATCCCAGTCCACCTTGTTTGCTGTCCGCAGGGCGACGCAGGCGACGTTGCCATCCATGGCGGGCAGTGGGCGCTGGGAAAGCAGGCTGGCCAGCTGGTGGATGCACCCAGCCGAGGCCCCATCCCGGTGCAGGAGGTCCAGGAAAGTGCTGATCATTCCGGAAAGTTACCCCGTGAGCAGGGGCCTCCGCTGCCCGGGGCCCTGCGGGTTGTGGGGATCTCCTGCAGGGAGGTGCTCAGGCAGGGCGGGGAGCCACTGCGGGCCGGGATCCCGGGGGCCTTGTCCTGCGGGGAGCCCCCGGAGGGTCTGGCCGCATTCCTCGTGGCCAGGTCCTCACGGCTGGTTCGAAACCACCTCTTCCTCCAGCCTTTCTCATCCAGGGACAGTGCTCGCTCCAGCCTGGGCCTCGGCGGTGGCGGCGGCTTCAGACTGAAGGGTCTCCCGCTGGCCTATGGGTCCTCGTTGCTGACTTGCGCCGGGGTGTCCACATGGAGCACTGGGCTCTTCTCGGGTCCCCAACGGTGGTCAGCGGCCGGGGACCCCGGGCGGGCGGCGAGGTCTTCATCAGTGTTTGGAAGCTGCCCCTTGAGCATCCTGCCTTCAGGCTGCAGGTGCCGCTGGGCGGCCTCCGAGTGCCCCAGGCTCGCCAACTTGGATGGCAGAGTCCAGGCACCAGCCCTCACACCCAGGGGCAGCCTGGCCGAGCCGGGAGACGGCTCCTTCTGGGACTGCCGGCGACGTGCAGTGTCAGGGATGCGTGGTCAGCCGTCACTGGGCAAGGCGCGGAGGAGAGAAAGGGCAGCAGCTCCCCCTCGGGCTGGGGTGGTCCAGCTGGAGTAGAGCCAGCTGCTGCATGGCTGGGAGCCCTGGTGGTCAGGAGTCCCCGGCAAGTCCCTCTGGGTGCTGCCCGCTCCCCAACCCCACGGGCTTCGGCGGCCGCTCCCCGGCAACCGGCAGGCAGGGTGGCCCACATTCTCTTTTAAAAAATTTTCATTGGAGTATAGTTGATTTAAAATGTTGTGTTAGTTTCTGCTGTATAGCAGAGTGAATCAGTTATACATATACATATATGCACTCTTTTAAAAATTCTTTTTCCATATAGGTCATTACGGAGTATTGAGAAGAGTTCCCTGTGCTGTACAGTAGGTCCTTATTAGTTATCTGTTTTATATATAGTGGTGTGTATGTGTCAATCCCAATCTCCCAATTTATTCCCCCCGCCCCTTACCACCCCCTGGTAACCATAAGTTTGTTTCCTACATCTGTGACTCTATTTCTGTTTTGTAATTAACTTCACTTGTACTACTTTTTAACACAACTTTGCCGTTCATCACTTGCTTGACTGGATTTTGTTGAATCCCTCTCTCCTCTCCTCTCCCACCCTCCTTGCAGAACAGCTCATGAGGGGCTATATTCCATGAGTTTTTGAGTTTGAAAATATCTCCTTATTGTTCAACAGTTGAGCTGACTGTGATATTCTTGAGGGGTCCTTGTGTCCTTTGCAGCCATGCTTCATCATCTTCTGGCCTGGATTATTGCTCTGTAGAAGCCTAAGGCCAGTCTGACTTTTTTCCCTTTTGTGAATATGATTATTTTGTCCTGTATAGACTTCCTGACGAATTCATACTTTAAATAAGTAGAATCTCTCTATTGGTTTTGTTTTTCCTCTTATATATAGTGTGTCCTTTTAATCTCCAATTCACTTCTTTCCTTTCAGGGAAGTTCTCCTGTATTATGTCATTTTTTTGGTCCATCTGTTCAGTTTTTCTATTTCAAGAATGCCAGTTATATTGGATGCTATGTTGAATATTCTTTGTCATTATCGTATTTTGTTTAAATTTTTCTTACAGCTGTGTTTCCTTTTGCCTTCAAACATGTTCAGAGCAGAGGAGAGCAAAACTTTATTTATATTCCATAGCTCCTTTATAATTTCTTTACCTTTTGTTGCCATGCATGCTATGCTGTAGGGCCTTTGCACTTACTATGCCCTCTGCCTGCGATGCCCTGGCTCCTGAGATCCATGTGGATTGCTGCATTCGCATCTCTACTCAGGTATCCCCTCCTCAGTGAATCCTTCGTGTACCATCCTATCTACCCATGTCATTCTTTCTTCTTACCTTATAATCACATGACATTAGATATTTATCTGCAAATTTGGTGTTGTGTACCTTCCTCATGCTCCCACCCCCAATGAAGTCTTCAGAAAGCAGAGATTATATCTGTGTTGTTCATGGTTGTATTGCCTACCACTGTGTTTGCTGCGTAGAAAAGGCTTATAAGTATACGTCTGATTATAGAGAGGTCTGGCCCACAGCCTGCAGCTAAGCCTACATAGGGGATACTTGGGGTAAAAATGTGGGCCCTGGTGAAATCATTTACAAATCCAAATCCCTTCTGTCTCAATTGAGACACAGTGGGGCCAATTTTCCCCTAATTTGTTTCTAGAGACTTATGTTCAAAGAATGAGCAAGCAGAATTCTTAAACAGAAGAGCCTTTAAGCAAAGGATTTGCAGATGATGGCTACTGCCTCAGTGCAATACCCATTTTCCCTTACTGGGAAAAGGGCTCAGTGCTGTTAGAATAAGCTGTTTAAGAGCAAAGGTTTTAAGTTAGTAGTTGTCCTCTATGCCCTTAAACAGGAAAAATCCTTAAGCTGATGCCAGAGGATGTCCATGCCATTTGGGAATCTCCCCAAGAATGCCTACCTAATAGAAATTCTTTAATTTCAATAAGCCAGTTTGAAGATCCAAACTTGTGGTTTAAAGCCAAATGTTCTGTATCTTGTATTTATCAGTGGGTCACTAAGTAGTGATTATAGCATATCTCAGTTTTTAAATCATTTACTACTAACCTATATAAGCTCTTTGAGAGCCGTACCCATTTATTACAAATCTCTTAAACTCGAGGATGTATAACAGGATTATCAAGTGTCCCTGGAAGGTTTCAGTGAGCAGGAATTAGTCCCTCGAGCTCTCTTGTCATAGTGGGAAATGTGGAGCTCACAGAGTGACGGGAGGTAGCATAAGCTCCGTTTGCCAACATCTGGAGCACAGCTGCTTCTTAATCTTTTCACCATCTGTTAATAAAAACTGGCTGAAAAGGAATATGGACGTCTTAGATACACATACAAATAAATATTGAATAAACAGATAAGATATAAGAGAGAAAAGGCCTTCACAAAACAGATTTTGATGGTGATTAACTTTAAGTTACAACTAAGGCTTCTGGTGGGTGGTGTGAATGGTCTGCATGCCCCACTGGGTTAGGGAAGACCATGGAAGAATAACTGACTGCTTTCAACTTTAATCCTTCAGTGATTAATTGTGATGAACAATCTGTAACCTGGTTCTTGTTTTTCTAACAACTGGGAAGAGATGGGTGGTCAGAAGCCACCACGTTGGCCCCAGATCTTAATGGCAGTAGGAAGGGGGTCTGATGTTGCTTGGCCTTTTCACAAGCTGCCCATCCCAGGCAGATGTTGGAAGTTGCCCTTCAGAACTGCCCTTTTAGTTCCATCAAGTAGAGGGCTTGCTTTTCTGCCTGGGAATGTGGTGGTGGACTCTGGCTCTGTGCCCTTCCTCTGGAGTGAATGCACTCCAAATTAGAAAAACAAACGTCCTAGTTCCCTCTTGCCCTCCACTGCCTGAGCTTGTTGCTGTGGCACCTCCTGCTTCAGCTGCCCTCCCTCAGGCTCTTGGCATGGCTGACAGGAGTCAGTGCCAAGGCCCAGTGGCCAGCACTGCTGGGAACATAATACCAGTCAAGACTTTAGTGACATCTCCCTGCACCTGGTAAATCTTTTGGGGAGTTTTAAAAAACAGGCTGTAAGGCACCATAAGTAGTGATGCACCATGGTAGCTTCTGGGAGACTGTATAAAATTTCAGCTTTCAACGTGGATTGGCTGTTTGGACAGGACAGAGCAGCTTTTCTAGGCCAGGTTATGAGATGAGATAGGGATACCATGAGTAGGTTTTCCATACTCCTGATCAGAAACCATGCAGTGGAACAGTGTCATATGTGTAGTTAAAGGGAGGAAAGCAAGCTTTCCATGCTTAAATATGATCTTTATTTTACTTTACCTGTTGGCCTTTCTGGCTTCCTCAACAATGGAATGTATTCACTGGGAATAGGCTGTCTAAGGAGGCTGGAATACTGCTAGTCATTTAAAAGCATGTCTTTCAGGATTAGTTTTAGTAAAAATAAAAGCATACCACAATTGTTGCAGTTCTTTAAGTGGAAAAATTATTAATGCTGCCACCTGTTGACAGAATTTGAGTGTGCATCAGCCCATTTGGTTAGTAGCCTCTGCCCGCCAAGGATACCATATCCACATGAGATCTGACTGTATCCTGGGCATTTCAGGAATAAACACAGCCCCAGCCCTCAGGGATCTTGTAATTTTAATAGGCTCCATGAGCAAAGCATATTTAAAGAAGAATAAATATCCACAGCTAGAGTGGCAGGTTCTCCTTGGACCTGCTAGTGTAATCATAGCCTGCCTCGTCTAAATCACTTAATTAAGAGGCGATAATCTCTTGGTTGGAATGTATTTAAATACTTTGTATATGCACTGAAATACTTTCATGTTCAGAATGGCTATTCCTATTTAGATACAGATTTTCTGTTACAAGACTTCCATGGGATCATGGTTTAACATTCCATACATTCGCTAATTATTTGTTTCCTTCCAAATCCCAGTAGCCTAGCAATTCAGAATACCAACGAGTTGAATCTCATACCAAGAGTAGATCTCTAGCAGAGAACTTGGATCAGTGGATATCAAATGGTAGCTAAATGTATTCTAGAGCAAAATGCCCACATTTACCCCACCCCCCAAGTCAATATGAACATCTCATGTCCTGATACAGGGGCATCTTGTTTGACAGGTTTCAAGTAGTCTTCATACTCTGCCCCTCTGACATTATGTTCTTTTTAAAAAATATGTATGGCTGGATAATAACGCTTTTTAAAAAATGGTTTAAAATGTGCTGGTCGCATTGCACCTCTTCTGACATTCTCTTCTTGGCAGCTGATTGATGTGAGAATTACAAACGAATTACTTTGGGACTTCCCTGGTGGCGCAGTGGTTAAGAATCTGCCTGCCAGTGCAGGGGACACGGGTTCGATCCCTCATCCGGGAAGATCCCACGTGCGGGGGAGCAACTAAGCCCGTGTGCCACAACTACTGAGCCTGCTCTCTAGGGCCCGTGAGCCACAACTACTGAGCCTGTGCACCACATCTACTGAAGCCCGCGCACCTAGAGCCTGTGCTTCACAACAAAGGAAGCCACCGCAATGAGAAGACCGCACACCACAATGAAGAGTAGCCCCCGCTCGCCAAAACTAGAGAAAGCCCATACAGCAACGAAGACCCAACGCAACCATAAATAAATAAAATAAACAACAGACATTTATAAAAACAAACAAAGAAAAAAACAAATGAATTACTTTGAGGATTTACTCAGCCCAACTTGAGACACTGGTGTAAATCAATTCAAGGAATTCTGGAGCTACCATGCTGCCTTTTATTTTTTTTTATTTTTGGCTGTGTTGGGTCTTCGTTGCTGTGCGTGCGTTTTCTCTAGTTGCAGTGGCTTCTCTTGTTGCAGATCACGGGCTCTAGGCATGAGGGCTTCAGTAGTTGTGGCTCTCGGGCTCAGTAGTTGTGGCTCTCGGGCTCTAGAGCTCAGGCTCAGTAGTTGTGGCGAATGAGCTTAGTTGCACCGCGGCATGTGGGATCTTCCCGGGCCGGGGATCCAACCCATGTCCCCTGCATTGGCAGGCGGATTCTTAACCACTGCGCCACCAGGGAAGCCCCTCTCTTCTGTTTTTGAGTTGACTCACTTCTCCCACGTGAAAGAAAGCATCCTGTTGGGTGATTGTGGTGGTGATGGTATTATTCTGTCTCCCTACCACCTCTTTCATACTTTTATAAAAGCCCAAGCTTGTCTTCATCCTTCACGTCCTTCTTACTGTCAAACTTGCTACTTGTCTTTCGACCTCCAGCTCCACGTGGTTTTCATTTTCCCGCATTTTCCACTCCTTCTCCAGCACTTTGCCCTGGGCCAGCCACCATGCTGGGATTTACATATAGTAATTTTTTGAATTAGGTGTCATCATTCTTATAGGTACAGAAAGGTTAGGTAACCAGCGTCACAAAGTGAGAAAACCATAGGTGAACCGCCAACCGAGGAAGTTTGTCTCCAGAGTCTATATTCATTCTCAGAGTCTATACTTGCCATGCTGTTTTTCCCTAGTCATGTGTTTAATGGTGTGTGCAATGATATTCATTGGAATATACTGGAAACCGTTTAGATGTCCAGCAGTAGGGGGATTGGTTAAATTATGACACATCCAAACTAAGGAGTACTCTGCAGGTATTAAAGAGAGTGAGGGAGCGATGTGTACTATGTATAAAAAATCTTCAAGATATATTAACGGAAAAAGGCAAGATGCAGAATATTTATTATGCATATGTGGGAACAGAATCTGGTGAGTCTGTGCCTGCAGCACTAGACCAGGCAGAACCCCTGAAGCCACCAGGATTTGGGTTTCTCAAGTCATTTTGTAAGCTGACTGCTCTGGTTGCCAGCAGCAGGCAGGCACTGCTTCCCATCTGAGAATTTGCTTCTCATAGTATGCAGTTTTCTGTTTCAGAAGGAAGACAGCCAAGTGTGGTACGTGGTATGTGATTCTGACGTTAGATAGCACTTGGTTCCTGGTTCTAGGTTCCTCAGTTATTACATATATGGTCTTGGGCAAGTCACTTAATTTTCCGAGCCTCAGCTTTTATAACTTTAAAATGCGGATGATGCTCACCTGGCAGAATTGTGACTTTTGAGATATTTATTAATTCATTCAACAAATACTTATTCAGCATCTACTATATGCCAGGCACTGTATTAGGCAGTAAGGATATGGCAGCAAATAACTTTAAAAGTCCTGCCCTCATTTTGCTTACATTCTGGTGGGAATAAAATAAAACTCAGGAAATAAGTCACAGACAGAAAGTGATGCAGAGAAAAAAAGACAAAGAATGAAGGGTGAATGGGGAGCCAGTGGTGGGCTGGTTAGAGAAGCCCTCACTCACAGACCTGCTTTGAGCCAAGGCTTGTGAAGCTGAGGGCATACCTGGACATCTGGAGTGAGAGCCTTCTAAGCAGAGGGGACGTGAACTGTAAATGTCTTAGGCAGGAGTGAGCCTGCCTGCTTGAGAACAGCAAGGATGTCAGTGATGGGCAGGGAGATGAGAAGAGAGGGAGAGAGAGAAGAATCAGGAATGAGAGCAAGCCTTTGCCGGCTACTGCAGAGTTTTGGTTTTTCTGTTGCATGTAATATATCTGGCACATTGAGGATGCTCGACAAATAGTAACCATGGTGATGAGGATGTTACCGTGATGCTCTGCTCTTTTGGTTGAGGAAAGATAGATGGGGCGACATTTAGGATTCTTTTAAGTACCCCCCCCTTTATACCCCTGGAACAACAGCATAGTAGAATAGAAAGAGCACTTGAAAGACCAGAGACCCGATGTTAAATCCAAGTTCCTCTGTTGACCCTCACTGAAGGCAAACATACTCATCTATCCAACAGAGGGTGATAATTCCTGCTCTGCCGACCTCCTAGGGTTGATGTGAAGAATGAAATAAGTAAACTTATGTAAGTACTTTGTAAACAGTAGACTAAAAATACACGTGAAGCATAAAGGCTTTGTTTGCTGAGTTATTATTGGAACCTGGAAACCATCTAGTCCAGCTTCTAGAGTTTCATCGTCTGTGTGAATATTTCTAGAAATGGGGTGCCCTAGAAAAGGACTACAGAGCCATACCTTTCTCGGTTTGGGTTCTGTTACAGTTAGTGCAGCCTGCATGTAGATTAGTTCCTTGCAGCAAGTTGTGTCCCATTGCCACCACAAGGCACACCTGTACTACCAGCAGCTTGAGGCTGAATCTTTGTGCTGAATCTACCAGTCTTCTGAATTTTAACCTAAATTAAAGCTCATCATGATAAGGTATTGAACTGGATCAGGAAAGTAAATTTAAAGAGCTTTATTATCTAAAAATGAGGTGATGAAAGGGGCAAACAGATAACTAGAGCGGGAAGGTTATTGCCGTCCTGGCTATGCTGTGCCCGGGCTCTAAGCTATGCTTGGGTTGAATTCCCTGGTGACTGGGTGGGACCAGAATGTGGAGTCTGTGTGCTGAACTGTAATTGTGGCAGAGAGCAAAGAGCACCAGTGACCCCCAACACTCTTAGAAAATCTCAGAAAAGGAATTAAATATGGGTCTGAATGTGAGAGCCCAGTAGGTTGGCACTGCCCAGCGTATTTTTGAAATCTGTTCCTTGTGAATTCAGCTTATTTTGTACACAGTTGCATTTCCCACTCATTCTTCCAGAGGCCCCCAAAGTTCAGAAGCAGTTCTAGGGGAGCTGAGCAGACAGGCTTCTGAACCTCATTAGACAAGGAAACTTTAACCAATAATATTTGAGCTTTTATTTGTTGAAGGAATTCTTATATTCTGTTTTAGAGCTGCCTCTTCTTTCCTACGGCTTTTTTCAGCTCTCAACCTCTACCCAAAGGATAAAGAACAATGTTTTCTTGTCAGGGTAGTGACTAGTGATGCTGGAACACAAGGCGCCAGGGACTGTGGCTGAGAATTGAGGTCTTCAAGTGATTGCTAAAATTCTTTGTGCATACTCATCAATAAAAATGTTGTCTACATCTTCAATATATGGATATTTATGTATAAATATATAAATACATACAATTTTATTAATTTATTAATTGTATGTATGTATTATATGTATTATATATTATATATATATTTAACATATAATTATTATATTGAATAATAATATGTTAATAAGTAATAATAAATAATGTTAATAATAAAATAATATTAAATTATATTATTTTATTTAAAATAAATAAAATATAAAAAATAAAATGTTATAAATATATATATAAAATATAAAAAATAATAAAATGTTAATAATAATAAACATATTATTTTAACATATAATATATACATATAATTATATATTATATGTATGTATTATATATATATTATATATATGTGTATATAACTGGTAAAATGGGCCCTCCAAAATAGAAGATTAAAAAGAATGAGAGGGTTTCCCTGGTGGCGCAGTGGTTGGGAGTCCGCCTGCCGATGCAGGGGACATGGGTTCGTGCCCCGGTCCGGGAAGATCCCACATGCCGCGGAGCGGCTGGGCCTGTGAGCCATGGCCACTGAGCCTGTGCGTCTGGAGCCTGTGCTCCGCGGCGGGAGGGGCCACAACAGTGAGAGGCCCGTGTACCTCAAAAAAAAAAAAAAAAAAAGAATGAGAAAAAAAACAATAGGAGTTCTGTTTCTTTCTTTCTGTACTCTAAAGAGGGTGTCTTTGGAAGCTACTGCTTCAGAAGATGGCTTTTCCTTGAAATTGGATTTGAGGAGAGAGCAAAGATGGATTTGAGATTGTTTTGGCTGCAGGCATCTTTCTAATTCCAGTTGTCATCTTGAAGCTTCAATGAGGAGTAGGTTATACAGGGAAAGGCAGGACCTGGCCATTAGTGGGAGAGTGCCTTTATGTGAAAGGCTTACTGCCCTCACTTTATTGGTGTTTCAGTGTAGATTGTACTGGGCACAGTACCAGGAGATAATAAGGGGAGCGAGACACGTCTTAAATCCCCACCTCAGGAAGCTCATCTTCTAGGGCAGACTCTGGTGCGTGGTATAGGCTGAAGTGGACTAAGACTTGGCATAGTGCCTGGGCCTGCTGCCAAAGTGCTCACTCCAGCATCCCCAGCCTGACCTACAGTGAGCTGTTGGGAGGAGGGAGACAGAGGAAAGAACCTGGCTGAGGGTGTGTGTAGTATTCAAAAGGGAATTTGGTGGGAAATAATTTGGTGTGGTTTTATCTGGACTCTCCTAAGACCCCTTCCCTGTCCCCCAGGCTGTGTAGCCATAGATAGAATTGAGCCATGAGCGCCCACATGGGTCCAAATCTTGCTCCTTGGTGACCCAGATAGCATTACATTATTATTTTACCTGGTAACTGTCACATATATGGGGCTCCAGAGTACACTCAAATGCTATGAAACCCCAATTCTAAAAGTCAGTCTGTTTTTGAACTTCATAATAATCAAAAGAGAAGTTGCTTAATGAATCAATTTTAAAGTAATCAAGCCATTCCATAATAGAGGGTTAAATATAGACTTTACAGAGCTCAAGAGTCATATAATTTCATGGAATTATTTACAAATAAGGCAGACTAATCAAAGAAGTATATTCACTTAATAGAAAACTAGAAGGGGACTTCCCTGGTGGTCCAGTGGTTAAAAATCCGCCTTCTAATGCAGGGGACGCAGGTTCAATCCCTGGTCGGGGAACTAAGATCCCACGTGCTGCAGTGCAACTAAGCCCGTACGCCGCAACTACTGAGCCCATGCACTCTAGACCCCGCGTGCCACAACTAGAGAGAAGCCTGCGTGCTGCAGCAAAGATCCCGCATGCCGCAACTAAGACCCAACACAGCCAAATAAGTTAAACAAACAAACAAACAAACAAATAAATAAATAAATAAGGAAGAACAGTAGAAGACAACTACCCTAGTGTTTGCCCACTGTGTACCAGGCGTTGCTGCCTTCCAGAGCTAAGGCCAAGGTGTCTACATTGTACTTGATCTTAGGCAGGTACGATTTGACCTTTTACTTCCCCAGATACCAAGCAGTCATAATCTGATCTGACAGAAATTATGTTGAGATTTGAAAAAAATCTAGTTAGTTTATTTAAAGGCTATATTGTTTTCTATTTTGAAGATACTGTATTTCAGTTCCTATCGCAGAAGCACCCTGAACATACTTCCAAGCATAATCTCCCAACACGCGGGTGCCTTTATGTGAAGGGTATGCTTAGCCAGTGTGGGAGGAAGGAGGGGATACAGCCGAGTGGCTATTGGCACAAGAGCCTAGGCTGCAAGATTAGAAATACCTATTTCTCTGATGAAGCCAGCCTGAATGCAAGAGAGATCACAAGAGGACAGCAAATGAGGATGTGAAAGCAGTTTCTTCTGATGCTAGCTTAATGTTGGAACAGCTCTTTTGCCTGGTGGAAGCATGTGTTTAGCTTAGGTTGGGCACATGATAGCCAATGAACTTAGATGTGCTCTGCAAGATAAGCCTCTCCTCACCTCTGTTTGAACTGACTCTGTCTTTCCTTGTCATAAGAATAGAGTTGAAATGTGCCTTGGGTTTGGGTCTCTCTGTTCTTGTATCCCTTTGCAAAGAGATGCCACTTAATCTCTTAAGAGATTCTGCAATAAACAACACCAAAATTTAGAAACTTGGGCCATTGGATAATTTCCCTTACTGGAGAAATTAGAAAAGAAGCTCCAGGGGAAGCCTAGAACAAACTATCTGTAGCGAAAATCCAGTTTTATTTGTTTCCCCAATCCACTGCAGAGCAATCTTTTTTGCCAAATACAAATTACTGGAAAAATTAAAAGGAAAAAACCCCAATAAATTCAAGCCCAAATTTTAGATTCAACAGAGTTAAAATTACTCTGTGGAATTGCTATAAAATTCCTAAATGTTTTTTCTCATTTCTGTACTTACTGTGACCAGGGCTTACATTGGACTGCAAACCAGATGTTGAGTTTAGTAAGATACAGGGAATGGATAATTTCTGATGGAACTTGCAAAGACACTTAGATACAAAGTACTGTAAGCAAGTTCATCAGGGCATAAACTTTGGAAATAGCTACAAGGCCCTATACTAAGTTGCTCATCTGTGTTAATTTTTTAGGAGCTGAAGGGTATAACAATGATCAAGACAGAAAAAGTCCCTTTTCCCAGAGTGAGATAGGGATAGAAAATAAGCATAAATACTTGGAAATTATTCATGTAATAAATAATAGAAAATAAAGAGTAATGAGATAGATAGTGTAAGGGGAATGGGACTATTTTAAGTATACTAGTGTAAGAAGTCTCCCTGAGGAAGTTACATTTATGCATATATCTCAAATGATAAGGAGTCATATTCAGAGACCTGCAGGAAGAACATTTTAGGCAGAGGACAGCAAATGCAAAGGCCCTGAGGCAGAGGTATCTGACACTACAAAGATAGAAAAGAGCTAGTGAAGAGAACAGTACTGAAAGTAAGTTGATGTGGCCAAAGTCAACCTTGGGCATCATGTCATGTGATACTGAACAAAAGAAGAATAAATTATGGAAGTGTAGATAAGGAAAATGGTGTCATGGGTTGCCCAAAGGTGAAGTTGTGGGAACAGGTGAGTTAGGTTGCAGCTGGGGAACATGGAAGACCAAGGAAAATCAGAAATATCCAGAGTCCTGGTGTATGGAGAGGAGGAGAAGAGGGGCCTATTTCTGTGTGCAGATGATGATGGATGAGGACCCTGGGAGGAATGGGCTTTGGAGGAAAGGGCCTGGCCTCACAGACAATAAGGAAGGCATTGAAGGGAGCAGAGGTTGGTACCTGGAGCGGGGGCATAGAGACTCATAGAGACAGCGTTGGGTGGGTTTTGTCACATTGAATGCAACAAACACTCTGAAATCACCTTGGCATTCAAACGACTTGGAGATTTCAACACAGAGGGCAGCACATTCATGTTTGAATAACTGACTTGCTGTAATAGGAAAAGGAGTTCTTTGGTAAGTGTTTTAGGGCCATGAAGAGCCATCTTTACAATGTCTTCTTGATACTTCCAATGATGAAAGGGTGCAGATGGTCTGGTTTCCTTATCTGAAGTGATTTAAGTTTGTCTTCTGAATATTACACCTCCTATGATACTTTCTTTCCTGCTATCCATCCACCCAGCTCTTTTACCTAACTAAGATTTAAAGGACATTTTTTTAAAAAGTGATAATTGGATACAGTAAGGTTTTTAACAAAACAGACCAACTTGACAAACTATTTAGGAACAAGATACTACTGTGTACCATCCCAGCCAAACCTGGGGTTACATTTAAAGCAGGTCAATCCCTGGGGAGCGGGGAGGGGAAATATATATATATAAAATTTGGGGTCAACTAACTGCAAAAAAGAAAATGATGCCCATGAGTCCAAATTTCATTTGCAGTTTATTTTCCAACATTTAGAAAAGTAGGGTGAATTTATAAGTTTTGCAGTATCCAGATAGTTTCAAAAGCACCAGTTCTTTTTGAGATTGGAATTTTGCCCACCTTGTTACTAAGGTGCAGGCTCAAATGAAGGTCTGAGTGAAGGATCCTACTTTAATTGATTTAGACTTAAAAAATATTTGTGTGTATATATAGAGGTATCCTAAGAATAATATGCTCATACGCTGTTAGAACTAAAAGGACACAAATAAAATTTGCCCCTTTGATTCTTTAACAGAAGAAGAAATGGAGGTGTTATAACTTGCCCAAGGTCACACAGGTAGTTAAGAGCAGAGCTGAGACTAGAGCTGGGACTAGCCTAGTGATGTTTAGCACTTATTGCTTTTATCATGTGACTCCTTAACCTTTCATATTCCAAATGCTAAAGCTAGGTTGTAAAGTAGCATATTTTCTTCTAGTATTAAATTTATAGACGTAGATATAAATTCCTGATTAAATCTCCTTTCTGGGTAGTGTATGTGCAGATTTGATTATTCTGTCTCTGAAAATATTTCAACAACTAATTGAATTGGGAAGTGTCTCACATTTGATGTGTTTTGTTTTGGCATTTAGGTTTTCCTAGAACATTAGTTCAGGCCGAAGCCTTGGACAAAATATGTGACCTGGACCTAGTGATCACTTTGAACATTCCATTTGAAACGCTCAAAGATCGTCTCAGCCGACGCTGGATTCACCCTCCTAGTGGGAGGGTATATAACCTGGACTTCAACCCGCCTCATGTACATGTAAGAATATACAAAATACTTTCGCATATTGACAAGAAAGAGGTAAAACATTTCAGTTGAAAAGTGGGGGAACGATATGAATAGGCTGTTCCAAAAAGAGCAAATATACATAGCCAGCAAATATTTTAAAATTCTCATTCACTAGTAGTGAAGGGATGTAAATTAACGTTTACAACATTTATTGCTGGTTGGGATCTGGGAAAATGATATTCTTACCTGTATTAGGTATATGAAATATTAACAGTCTTTTAGAAGAGCAACCGAGCAACCTACATTAAAACTTTTAAATACATATTTCACTCAACCCACTTCTGGGAGTACAGTCTATGGAAATGTAAGCACTTTCAGGTCAGGTCATGTACATGATGAGGCTTATTTCCATGTTGTTTGTAGTGGGGAAAATAAAACAAAACTTGAAAAGAAAACGAATATTCATCTATGTGGATGATTAAATAAATTTGAGAATATCCACATTTTGGAAAATCATGTATAAGGTTAAAAAAAAAAAAAGAGAGACATAGTAGTACATTCTTTGGCCCGGAGAAATATTTCCCCTGGGTACTGTTGAATGAGAAAAGCAAATAGCAGAATGATTACATTTTTCTAAAACCGTGACCGCCCTTCTTCTTCTTCTTTTTTTTTTGGCTTGCGCTGCACGGCTTGTGGGATCTTAGTTCCCCAAACAGAGATTGAACCCACCCCTCAGCAGTGAAAGCACAGAGTCCTAACCACTGGACTGCCAGGGAATTCCCTGTGACCACTGTTCTTTATGTATATCTGTTTACACGTCTATAAGTGCTCTCTAGCTTCATAGGAGTAGTGATAAAGATATAAAGGAACTATCCTGGGCTGGCCAATGGTTGAGGCTGGGACAGAATAAGGAACAGGGTTAGAGTGAGTGGGGTCATGTGAGTGGTGGGAGTGTGGAGGAGGGACTAGAGGACTAAAGGCATGAAAGATTGCCCTTAAAAAGAAGTTCAGGCTTCCCTGGTGGCGCAGTGGTTGAGAGTCCACCTGCCGAGGCAGGGGACACAGGTTCGTGCCCCGGTCTGGGAGGATCCCACATGCCACGGAGCGGCTGGGCCTGTGAGCCGTGGCCCCTGAGCCTGCGCGTCCAGAACCTGAGCTCCGCAATGGGAGGGGCCGCAACGGTGAGAGGCCCGTATACAGCAAAAAAAGTTCAAAATATAACATCTATGCATCGGCATAAGATTAAATACATGTAAAGGTATATGTTTAAAGAAACTTTTGACAAATTCATTTAAAGAGTAACTGTTCTTTCTGTTAAAGACATGAATTAGTTCAGGGCCTCCCTGGTGGCGCAGTGGTTGAGAGTCCGCCTGCCGATGCAGGGGATACGGGTTCGTGCCCCGGTCTGGGAGGATCCCATATGCCGCGGAGCGGCTGGGCCCGTGAGCCGTGGCCGCTGGGCCTGCCCGTCCGGAGCCTGTGCTCCGCAACGGGAGAGGCCACAACAGTGAGAGGCCCGCATACCGCAAAAAAAAAAAAAAATAAAAAAATAAAATAAAATGAATTAGTTCAATCTGATAATTCTGCAGTTATTTGGTGGTAGATACTATTACTTGTTCTTATCCAAATGTGGAAGGGGTGGCTATTGTGTCTTATTGTGTTAATGTTTATGGAATAGGCTAGACTTGAATATAGATAGAGTCAGTAATAACTATAGAGAACTACTTCAAGGGGTTAAGGATGCCTTCCTGGCTCTGTAAGTCTTCATTAAGTCCTGATGAGTCTTTTTCATTTGGGCTAAGCACTGGTCTCCTTTTCAAGTCTTCTTTTTAAAATGTAAGTAGTTCTGGAAGTCCTTTATTAGAGCCCTTCCTCCATTCCATCCCCAAAAGCTAGTATGGGGAAAAAAAATGTATAGGGAGGAAAATAGGGTTCTGAACTTGCATTGGAGTCGAACACAAAAGCTTCATATTTTGGCTCTGCCTAGACCTGCTGATGCAGACTCTCCCAAAACTTGAGAAGCTTTAACACTGAGTTGCCTTCTAAAGACTGCGTATCCCTAAAAGAACACCTGCAATTACAGTGCTATTTCCAAAGATAGCAGTAAAAGTGCTACTCTGGGCTAAGTCAGCCAGCTGTTGTGGCCAAGCTGCCCCAGGAGAGATTCTGATGTCCTATTCTGCTCTTTCGGGAAGCAGTTGTTGTTATCTCCTGTTGCTCTGAAGTCCTGGAAATGGCTTCTGAACTTTGCAGCAGTAAGTAAAATAAAGGAGAGGGAACTATAGGTGACGTACAGCTTTCTCCCATGCCCATCTCTCATGTTTTGTTAGGGTAACAGCCCTGGAACACCCATGTGATAATTGTGGCTCACCAATAAATCCTAAGTGTAAGTTATGTACCTAAGGCCCTGAGCTATAATAAAATTTTAGTGAATTTCAAACTTACAGCCAGTTTCAGACTATCCCGTTGAGTTGCCTGAGCCTTTTTTTTTTTTTTTTTTTTTTTTTTCTTTTTTTTTGCGGTACGCGGGCCTCTCACTGTTGTGGCCTCTCCCGTTGCGGAGCACAGGCTCCGGATGCGCAGGCCCAGCGGCCGTGGCTCACGGGCCCAGCCGCTCCGCGGCATATGGGATCCTCCCAGACCGGGGCACGAACCCGTATCCCCTGCATCGGCAGGCGGACTCTCAACCACTGCGCCACCAGGGAGGCCCCGCCTGAGCCTTTTGATTCTGCTTTAGCCTACCTTTTGACAGATTTATTTCTTGTTACTCTCTCCCCTGGTAGGCAATAGCCATGGACATGGGTGACAAAATTCTCATGTGTCCATTTTGCTATTTGTAAGTAGGTGGTATGGCTCCTGAAGTTAAAATATATTGAAAATCAAATTTTCTAAAATTGCAGTTTTTCAGTTCTCAGAATGTTTGTTCCTGATTATCATGGGTATAATGATTCATGCCTATTCTACCTTCAGATGTCATTATTTAATTTAGTAAAATAACCTGAGTAAGTTTAATCTCAGAAGAGCTACGTGACAGAATTTGAAAGCTAGCAGAGACAGGACTGAAATACCTCCTCCTCAATTAAGTGTTTTCCCTAAGGAAACCGTTTGGTTCTTTGAGATACTTATTTTCCATATTATGAACTCAGGCTTTAGAAAGGCAGCTAGTTTTAGGAATATTTAGAGGGCTAGAGTGACATTGTCTAATGGCTGTTTGGTGTTGGGGGAGACAGCATGGAATTTTGAACTGTGAGTTGAAGGTATCATTTATCAGAACCACTGGAACATGTTTGGAAAGACCTGAGAAGTTAATAAAGATTTAATGTCAGCTCTTATGAAAACAGCTTAACATATTGTTATGAACGCTATTTCTTTTTCAACTACCTTTACCATTACTATTGTACCCCAGGCCTAAATCACCACGGGGTAGGAATCAAAGGTAAATAATATGGTTTTGCCCAGGAAATTTTTTTCTTTTTTTTTTTTTTTTGGCGGTACGCGGGCCTCTCACTGTTGTGGCCTCTCCCGTTGCGGAGCACAGGCTCCAGACGCGCAGGCTCAGCGGCCATGGCTCACGGGCCCAGCCGCTCCGCGGCATGTGGGATCTTCCCGGACCAGGGCACGAACCCGTGTCCCCTGCATCGGCAGGCGGACTCTCAACCACTGCGCCACCAGGGAAGCCCCAGGAAAGTTTTATTTAACCTATGGAATAGCCCAACTGTTGGCCATACTAACTGGTTTCTCTGGTATTTGTAGGGGATCGATGACATCACTGGTGAACCATTGGTACAGCAGGAGGATGACAAACCTGAAGCAGTTGCTGCCAGACTTAGACAGTACAAGGATGTGGCCAAACCAGTCATTGAATTATACAAGTGAGTGTGCTTCAGTGTTTCCATGGCAGATGGCCAACCAGAAAGGTGTGACTCCTCATGGGAAGGACATTGGGCTGCAGTGGGGTAGTGTTTCTTTAAGCTTGATAAACCCAAAAGGCCCAGTACCTCTCAGATGAAAGTCAGATGAAATGCTGGCATTGTATGTGGGAGAGAATGCCTGGTATTTTTATGCTGAAACTCTTATAAGGACCGAAACCTGATCATCTCTGTCTGCTTGACTGTAAAACTGCATCTAGACTTTTCATTTTTCTCTTAAGGGACTGAAATAATGGCTTACATTTTGATACTCCCATATGTAAATATCTGACTTGGATAGAAGATTAGAAGTGACTTTTGGCCCTGACATGTCTGGAGGGTGTTTAAACAAAGAAGAGCTAAAACTGCAGATTGCAAATTCACATGGCTACAGAGGCCAGGCAGTTATTGGAAATGAGTGTCAAACCTTGTGGGGGACTTGTCAAGCTGGGCTGTTGAGTGACAGTTGAACTGGACAGCTTCCTCTGTTTCTCCAGCCAATTATCACCCCAGGAACACTCAGGCTCAGTGTGACCAGTGATCCCTGTTTTTCAAGAGAAGCAGAAATCAGGCTCTCTCTGTGGAAGAAAATCCCAATTTTTATTTTTATTTTTTTTTTCAAATTTTTTATTTTTTTACACAAATTTACAGCTTTATTGATAGGGTATAGCCATTATGCCAAAATTCAGCCATCATTATACAACCTCATTTCCCATCTAAAATAAATGAGAATATATTTTACTTTAAATGGGACGTACTGGCAAAGTGCCAAGAATTAAAGACTAACCTTAAAGTCTTAATTTCATACTTCAAATATCACAAAAAGCAGTGATTCCCAAAACCATGAAAGCATAATGAAATAACTACACAGAGAAAAAGGACATTTAACTCATTTCATGCTTTCTTAATTTTATATAGTGAAAATGGACATGTTTATAACTTCAGCATACTTCATAAAATCATTATTCATCAGAAATAGACAAATGTTTACAAAGAGCATTTAACATAAATTTCATAGTTGCTTATAAAAAGGCACTTGAAAGATTGACCTGTATAAAGAAATGAGTCTAGTCAAGAGATGGTAAACTATAAATATAAAATATACCACAATGTTAAAAACCTCATAGTGTTCTATAGGAAAATCTCTAAAGATAACTTAATCTTTCGGGGGAAAAAAGTATTTAGCATTACAGATTTAAAATGCAAATTTTATATATGAATTCAATAAGGAATACATTTAAACCTTACATTGCCACATAATCATCATCTATTTTGTGGAAAACAATAAAAATTATGTACTTTTTGAACATGTGTACATCAAAACCAAAAGGTTAATTTTTACTTTTTCCTTTATTGGCAACGTTGATGCATTTTTAGGTTTTGGTTCCCAGAGGGCGTTTTTTACAAATCTTGAAGCCACCCCCCCTGTCCAGCTTGCCAGCCTTTTTCTTGTCTGTTATTTCCTTGACTCTGTTCATGTATACTCTGATTCTTTCTAATTCTTGCTTTACTGGATGTTCCTTAGGATTGATTCCCTGAGTTGCCAAATAAACCCAAAACACTGAATTTAATGTGTAAGTAGAAACTAAATCCACTTCTCGCTTGTTCAAATGGGTCCAACTTCTGCAACAACCCAACTCATTTCTAGAAACAGACGTCATGGTCTTCAGCATCTCATCCACAGCACCAATGGAATTCTCAAACGTTGATAAATACCATGAATTTCTACAGGATAGTCTTCATTAATTTCTTCGCCTGCCATTATGACCAACTCGCGGGCCTTCCACCCCTGCCTACCTGAAACAAGTCAGCGGCGGAGATGTCAGTGGTGCACCGGCTCTCCCCAGTTTTTATATTGGCAACAGGTTAAAAAAAGTTTAACCGCATGGAAGCCAAACAAACCCTATATGTGGACTGCATTCAGGACAGCAGTGTACAGCCTCTGCTATAATCAATTTCTGACCTTGTACCCCCCAAATAAGTTAGCAACCCTGTAGATATGACATTTCTGATCATATTATTAGGACACATCTTGTATTTCATGATCTATTGTTATAAGTAATAAAGGTTTTAGAGTAGCAAGGATTGTCAGTGATTTGCTTTTTAATGTGTATATTGAGGCAGATTTGGGGTTGTCCCTATAATGTTATTCTTTGATATGAATTTATTTTTTTAAGGTTTTCTTTGTTTTTGATGTGGACCATTTTTAAAGTCTTTATTGAATTTGTTACAATATTGCTTCTGTTTTATGTTTTGGTTTTTGTGCCTCGAAGCATGTGGGATCTTAGCTCCCTGACCAGGGATCAGACCCGCACCCCCCAGCATTGGAAGGCGAAGTCTTAACCACTGGACCACCAGGGAAGTCCCCTTTAATATGTTTTGTTTTTTTTTTTTTTTTTTTTTTTTTTGCAGTATGCGGGCCTCTCACTGTTGTGGCCTCTCCCGTTGCGGAGCACAGGCCCCGGATGCGCAGGCTCAGCGGCCATGGCTCACGGGCCCAACCGCTCCGCGGCATATGGGATCCTCCCGGACCGGGGCACGAACCCGTATCCCCTGCATCGGCAGGCAGACTCTCAACCACTGCGCCACCAGGGAGGCCCTTTAATATGTTTTTAAAGGGGAGAAGAAAAGGTGTCACGATGGCAAGCTTGCCAGAATTAGTGGGCGTGTTGATACATTTGTAGGGGCTGTTTTGGCGCTCAGTGATGTGTGATATAGACAATGAGATTGTGCTTACATTATGCCCAGGATCTTCTTCTGCTCTAATATCATGTCAGAAGGAAACCTAAAATGCTTTGTATGTTGGACTTGTTTTTCAGGAGCCGAGGAGTACTCCACCAATTTTCCGGAACGGAGACTAACAAAATCTGGCCCTATGTTTACACACTTTTCTCGAACAAGATCACACCTATTCAGTCCAAAGAAGCCTACTGAGCCCGTCCAGTGGAAGAACCAGGAAGATATGGTCATCCATTCAATTGTATGTGTAGTGTTGGTGCCATGTCCCAATTAGCAGCTAGCTGAGATAGCTTGCAGCATCTTTTCTAGTTTAAATGGTGAACTGCTATGAAAACTAATGAATAGAAAGAGTTAATGAAGAGGCTCTTCTCTGCCTTTCTCAAAGAGGGGCTACCTGCACATGTTTAAGATGTCCCTGCACATGTCTCAAGTCCTTCACAAGAAAGAAAGCAAGTACAGGCTGGATTTCAAGTGGTGTATAACCCAAGCTCTAGCTGATTTTCGACAGCCATGTTGTTGCCGTAGTGGCCTTTTCACATGTGATGGTGGTGGTCCCTGGTTCTCCCCAGCCCCCAAAGGCTGTTGAACCATAGCACCAGGAGGCCTGAGAATACCAAGGGCTATAGCTGCCTTTGTCCCAGGTTCTCTGGTATGTGCCCTCCTGGTGACAGTGAGATTGAAGCTAAGTTCTCGGTGGTTCCTTCTCTGGCCTTGAGTCACTCTCCACAATTCATTTTTTCTCTTAGGAATGACGCCTTCTCTCTGCATCCATACTCCATAGAATCTCTCCTTTCCAGTCATCCTGGAATGAAAGGATTTGGCTTTTACTACTTTTATTAGACATCTGTTTTCTCTCTTCCTAGACTATTAAGTAATACAGATTGTTACTGCTTTTATCCCTCTCAAATTCCTTTCTAAGAGCTGAGAGCTAGGGGACTGTGTTGAATCTCTTTATGAACTAGGAACTGAGCTATGTGGAGGGTCTATTTAAACTGCTGGTCTGACTCTCATGGGTTGACACTGCTCCTTTCTTTTATTGTGGCAAAATAAAACCCTCAGAGTCTTTAGGGAACCCTCAAAAACTGGCAACTATTCACCTCCATAAATGTTAAAAGATCATATCATATCTTATGTATGGAAGTAAATAAGACCATATGGAATTACTGGACTAAATGAATAGTTTAGCTTTTTAGTCAAGACAAAAAAAATGTATTTTGAAAATGCTGCTAAATATTGATGCTGACAGTGTTTTTCTCCTGTGAGTGACCCAAGCATATTATAAATAGTTGGTGAAGGGAATGGAGCCTGTGGGGTTGAGGAAAACGTTGCACTAGCCATGCCTAGACTAATGATGACAGGTTTACGATTATGGGATTTGACAAAAATGGTAATTTTTTATTCTATTCCAAAGATGCTTTCTATAGGGTGGCTATTAAGTCTAGAAATATAGATCATACCATTTTGTCATTCACTGAAATGTAGTATCAGTAAACCATTTATTTAAGGATTTGCCTGGTTTCCAGACTTGGTGGCCATCTTTTATAATTCTTGCTCTCCTCTGGGAAGGACAATGAAATTTATTCCTGTTGCCTTAAAAATAGATATTCCTCTTCATGCATCGTGATTGTCCCCAGGGAGGGTCCTTTACTATTCCTGGGAGTGACTTTTGTCTAACTCTTCATACTGGTGAGAAAACAAAAGAAGCCTATTTCAGCATAGTTGGTGTTGAAACACACTATTTATTTTCCGAAGATGTCGCAGTGAATCCACAGTCAATTCACTGACCCGTGGATTCCGTACGGTAGCCGTACATCTTCCTTACAAATACTGCCCCCCACTCTTGCCAGTCTCTCTCCCTTTGTCCCTTCATGTGAATGTTCTTTGGCTACCTTAGTGGAAACACAGACCAGTTTCCTCCTTATCCTCTGAATCAAAGTGAAAGAAGATTATTTAATTTTTAGGTTGATGCCTTTAAAATGCCCAGTTCAGGTATTTGAAACATCAGTGCATGATAGTGACTTTTTAGAAGACTTGTGTTTGAATGCCAGTTGATGGGGATAGGGTGAAAATCAGACATGCAGATACATCTCAGGTTTCCTGGGGAATCGGGCAAAGAAAAACAAGTCTGCTATGAGGAAAGTTGCTTCTGCCATGGAGACAATTTCCACAAAGTGGGAAAAGTAGAAAGTTACGGTTATTATATGGATCATTCAGAAGAGGAAAGTGTGTGCTTTTTTGGAAGCAGAAAAATCTTCAGACCTCTTTCTTCACTTCTCTCCATGTTTAGCAGATGTTCCAGTGTAACCACTGGCTGTGGAGTTTTTGAAAGAGGCATGGGAAACGGCCTAGGTGACCCCTGATTCCATACACTCTGCTCCTCCATCCTTCCCTCCCTTCTCCTTTCCAGCAAAATAGACGCTTAGTGCCAGTGTCAGAGCCACTCGGTGTGTCTCAACACTGTGCTGTTTCTGAGGTTGCCCTGCAGTTGAGGGCAATCACCTTTGCTAGGTGAGACCAATAAAAGCCAAACACTGTTTCTGTGGGCTTTGAAAGATGATGCTTGTTTCATGTTCAGTGGCCTAAAAAATCTGTTTCTGGTTTCCTTCAACAAAGTCTAGTTTTTTCCTTCAGTGATTTTGTAAAAAAAATAAAATTTTCTTGAAAATATTTTGACAAAGGTAAAATTAAAGGGATATCTTTCTTTAGTTTTCCTTCTACTGCCACACATGAGGTTCCATTACAGTTAGGCAAAAAGAGTAGTTTGGCTGGTTTCTAAGATTCCTACGTGGCCCCACCTTCTGTGATTCTAGCCGGCTCTGCGTTCAGTTTGCTTTCCACTATCCTGACCGGCTTCCCGCTTACTTGGAACTGGAAAATATTGCTGTGTTTAATACACTCTAACACTAAAGCAAGCATAGAATAGGTACCATTTATCGAAGGCCCACTGAGTGCTATGTACAGTTTTAGGACCCTTACAAACATCTCATTTACTCTTTCCAGCATCCTTTGAGATAGGCACGATTCCATGTTTGTAAACAAAGAAGGCGAGGGTCAGAAAAGTAAAGCATCTTGCCCTGGCTCCTGCTGCCAGCGCACAGTGTAGACAGGACTCAAAGCCAGGTTTTCCTGACTCTGTTCCTGGATGTTAACTACCTGTGTCCTGTCCCAAGCAAGGCAGGGCACTGAGCTGCTTGGTTTTGCTTATATTTCCAAGTGGCCTCACGTCAAAAATAGCGGAGTTCACTATGGTGACATTCAGCTCTGTATGGGACTGTTCCCTTTTTTTTTTTTTTTTTTTTTTTGACTTTTGCTTAAGCAAAGGAAGCTGCTAGAGGAGAGTCTGAGCCCTTGATCCTCCATAACTACTCATTTATAAATAAAGTGAAAGGCTGTCAAAGTAGGCTTGGGTCCAGGCTAATCTGTGGCAGAGGCAAGCTCATGGTCTTCGCCTACCCTTTCAGTGTCCATGGCATTGTGCCCCTGAAGGGACCTTGATGCTTGAGCCACCCCAGCCGTGGTGCTCACACACAGGCCTGGACTCCTGCGAATTCACCAGACACTACTCCCTTTGCTTCCCTGACATCAGAACAAATCCCTCCCTCACTCCCACCCTGAGACAAGGCCCTGGTAGTAACTGATCTTCCCTAGAGGGCTAGCAGGTGAACAAATGGTGACTGAGCCCCTAATATAGGGTCATCCTTGACTTTCATACTATCTTCCCCATATGACATTACACATTAACATGATCCTGAATGCCAAATCCATACCTTTGCCCACCCTCTGATGTGGTGGCAGTGCTTATCATGCACAGTTCTGGCAGAAATGGGATATTGGCTTCCTGTCTCACCTTCCTTCCACAGGGTCACTCCTGGCATCCTCCAGCAGCCCAGCTTCACCCAGGCTGTGCCCCTCTCTTTGGTAGGGAAGGGGAAAAGGTAAGAATAGGCATAGGTGACAGAGGATTCTTGGGAGAGAGATGATGGTGTGGCCTTTCCTGCCATTATTAAGTTGTTGACAGGATAAATTTAGATAGAAAGATGCCTCTATAAACCCATAAATAGGGTTTTTGTAAAATTTAGTTCACTGGGACCTGAGTTCAATATCTGACTTTGGCTATTTGTTTAAAGAGGTCTTACCATCTGCTGGGGGTGGGGAGTGTCTTTGCCCAAATCATAAAGTCAGCAGATTCCCAAATATGTTAAGGTATCAGCATATTCTTGGTAGTTACTGTTTATTGGTACTCGGTGCTAAGTGTGCTGCATCCATTGTGTAATTAAATCCTCCACAATGACCCTATGTAATAGATAGTATTATCTCAATGATCTTGCCTCCTTGTATTTAAAAATTGAAATAATCCTGTCTACTTAACCTTTTCCTTTATCTATAGGGATTAATCAGGAAATTCATAAAGGCCTTTTTTGTACGTTTCTGTAGTTCGAGCTCCCTGTTCTCATGAATAGGTAAAACAGTATATTTGCTCCCACCTGGAATCCTTGCTTTTGGCTCTGGTGCTGAGACAGGAAATGGGCACTGGGTGGGTCCTGGTGGTAGTTGCACACTGTATATACAGAGGGCATGTGTCTCATCTGTACTCTGCTGGGTCACAGGATCTCGGGAGGCATTCGTATCTACCTGATGAATTTCATTTCTTTTCATTTAATAGACGATATCTTTTCTCGCTGCAGTAGTTTTACCAGAAAGGCAATTCATAAGACAGAGTTGTATTCGTAGCATGAATTGCTTTCTCTCTATTACCCTCCATTTTCAGTACTCCTTGTCTATTTGGTGCTTCAAAAGAAGAACCCAGTAGCAGAGACTTCTTTTAATAAGGGAATGTGGTCTGGTCATAAGTTATCATCCCTTGCCATAAATAACAGACCCAGTCTGGTTTCCAGATGAAAAATGTGCAAGACCCAGGTGTCGGGGAACCATGAAGCTGTATTACAACTATGAGGAAAAATCTGCTTCCTGCATCTGTTGAGACATAATTACAATTGTTGAGAAATGCCATACCTTATCTTTCTTTTAACAAATTGCACAGTTCTTGCCAAAATAAATGCCATTATCTGTATGCTTCAGGGAATTCCCTAAATTGGGCTGTGTGTGTGTGTGTGTGTGTGTGTGTGTGAGAGAGAGAGAGAGAGAGAGAGAGAGAGAATATTCATTCCTTCTTTGGTGATAATTAGGCTATTCCAGAAAGCACAGTGTTAATTCTTGAAATAAAAGATTTCCTGTTTAAACACATGTCAAAGAGCAGCGCACCTTAAAGATTCTCCCTGGGGTTGATGTGTGTCTAACTTCATTTCATAAAACCTTTCTTTTCTTCATTTAAAGCTTTGGATATAAAGTCAGAAATGTGTTAAATAAAAACAATGTTTTGTGTTTAATTTAGAGAAGAATAAAGGGAAGAAAAACAAAAACTCAGTCTTTATGTAAGCTACAGGGTGTCAGGGCTTAGAGGGCTTTTCTAGTTTTATGAGAATTTATACTACTGATTTTTATATGTTCTTGTTTTTGAGATGAATAGATCTTGGGAAATTGCTGAGTTACAATGACATTTCACTATGATCCCTCTCGAGCTTAAATCAGTTCTCTAACCTAATGACAACTTGTCTCTGGTTTACTGTCCTGTGAGATGTCAGCTCCATTTTCCCAGAAGTCGTGTGTTTACGATGAGTCAGTGCTTTTCCTCAGTGTGAAAGTTGTCGGCCCTCTTGATTTCGGTGTATGTGCTTAATTCAAAGATTCTAAACCTGTAGTCTAATCTGTACATGCTCTCTTAACTGTTAATTGTGTTATTGATTTTATCTTGCTTGAAGATTGATTCATACTTTTTAATTTGATAGAAATAAAGTTTTTTTTTTTCCCGCTTATAACTAGTGAGTTCCTTTAACATTTCTGTAGCTTTTTACACTTGGCAAAATACACATCTTCACAGAGATTCTCATTTATGCCACTGTGCAGCCACCCCATTGTCAACAGTGTTTTCTCCAATTTGTAGATGGGGAAAACAAGGAACATGGTGTTCGCTGGATAAGGCGACAGTTGGTGGCAGAGTGAGACCCTGAAACCAAGAGTTATGACCCCCAGTCTCATTTTCTTGTCTGTTCATCATGTTGCCTTACTTTGTTTACCCCCAAGCTCCTTATTTTCCAGCACTTTATTGACATATTTTCATGGACTTTCTTTAGTTGATTCTTAAAACAACTGGATGATGTGAGCAGATCCCATCATCACATCCTACACAGATCACATCCTACAGATTAGGAGACTGGATCAGAATACGTGGAATACGTGACTCTAAAGTCCTAGAGTCCCGGCTTACTCAGCAGAAGCAGAACCCCCAGGCCTGTCTGGTGGGAGCTCGAGGCATGGAGGAAATACAGCCTCTGCAGGAGAAGCTCCAGGTGGCAGGGAGAGGGGCAAATGCCCTGGCTTCTCCCAACCTCATCTTCTCCTGTCTCCTAAAGGGGCCTTCTGTTAGCTGCAGCCAGTCAGAAGCCAGCTGACACAGGAGCCTGGGGAGCGTGTTCTCCAGGTTTCCATGGCCCTGAAAGGTGAACTGGACATGATGGCGATGTGGGAGATTGTTTTAAAGTTCAAACCATTCACCTTTCAGGAGGATTTTACATCTCTGCCCCATTGGCGTCATGCTTGGGTATGTGATGTGCTTTAGCCACTGGACTGTGAACAGAAATGAAGGTGCCGCTTCTGAGCAGAAGCCTTAGGAGCCAGAGCATGGGCACCCATCTCTGTAATGAGACTGGCAGCCTTATGGTGCTTTTCTTTTACCTGAATCCTGAGGTAAAGACTTGGAGCAGGGATGCAGCCAATCCATGATGGACGAGTAGTGTGCATGAAAAACAAACCTTTATTTTTATAAGCCACTAAGATTTGGGTGGAGTTTGGTACCATAGCATAATTCATCCCAAGCTGACTGATAGAAATGGGTCCAAGATGAGTATGTCATCCAGTTACAACTTTCTCTTATCAACACTATTAGGCTGTGGGGCTGCAAAGATGAATAAGACCCAGTTTTTGTCCTTGACTTCCTTACAGTCTCCTGGAGGGGATGGACACAATTAAATAACTACACATAACTGTTGGAGTTAATCACTGGATTACACTTGACAGAATATAGGTGGAGTGACTCTTGGCTGGCTAAGCAGAAACCAAGGGAGAGTTAATATTTGAGTTGAGTGATGCAGGAAAGAGGGAACGCAGGCCAAGGGGATGAGATGTGTATCGAAGTATAAGCATGTATGCCAGGTGGAGGCCAGGACTGGGGAGATACAAGTAAGATCAAGTTGCATTGACCTGGTCTTAAAATTTGCAATAGACAGTACAGATTCTGCTGGGAAGTGACTTATCCGATTTGCATGATAAAATTGTAATTGTACTACAGGTCTGAACTAAGATGTAGGGTTCACTAAAAAGGAATGGTTGGATTATAATGAATGCCTCCAGGGCAGAGTTAAATGCCTCCAAGGGAGAAGTCAGGAACAAAAATGTGTGAAACGAGAGTGAGGGGAGGTGGTGTGGGGGACACTGCTTTTGCTGAAAGGGAGCCACTGTGTGAAATCTTTGCTTTTTAATTAATTTTTATTGGAGTAGAGTTGCCTTACAATGTCGTGTTAGCTTTTACTGCACAGCAAAGTGAATCAGCCATACATAGACATATATTCCCTTGAAGTCTTATTTTTAAATATTGGCAATTTAAAGGTTAGAAAACATTGCACGGGCCAAGCAGCATATCATTTTAAGCTGGTGTGGGACTTCTGGATCAGAGGCACTCAGGAGGTAGGAATGAGGGTCTTAGTCTAGAGATCTATGAAGTGAGGGGGTAGGATATGTAAGGGTAAGGCACTATGAAGGGGACGATTTTCTAATTTTGATGACCAAAAGAAATGCATAGTTATATAGAATTTTGCTTTATCAGAGAACACCACCTGCTTAAATAAATCACTTGGGTTTTTTCTCCCAGAGTTCAACTGGGTATGATTTTCCCCATATTCAATTCAGCCACTGAATATGTAAGCAACCAATAATTAAACGAAAACCATACCCATACGTGAGGGAACCTTCCTAAACTAGTTATGTTGTATATGCATTTTATATATGTGTGTGTAAATAGAATTATATATGTATATGTGTGTACATATATGCATATGTTACAGAAGATAACAGTTACAGTTTACTGAAGATTTACTCTGTGGTGACAGGCAATGGGCCAAGCATTGTATACCAGTTATAGATGATGAACCTCAGGCTTAGAGAAATTAAATAATTTGCTCAAGACCACCTACTCAGTAAGTGGTAGAATGAAGACTTCAACTCCAGTGCTCACTTATGATTATTCAGCTGTTCTTCCTCATTCTGACTCTTACTACCCAAAGACCCAGAAGGACCACAGTTAATATGCCTGAAATCAAGGCATCTTTGGCCTTGGGCAGGACTTGCAGGAGTCAGGGTGGAGAGCCTTGCCACTTGGAGGTGACTAGGACCTGAGCAGTGTTGAGTTTCTCCTGTAACCAGCTTTTCTCCTAGTCAGGATCCTAGCGCCAGTCCCTTTAACAAGGCAAGAAGACCTCCCATGGAGAGATTAGGTCTCATATCCCATCAGGCGTTGCCGTCTTGCACCCCCCCATTCTAAGTCCATGCACCCTGAGAAAATGATTCCCTGCCGAGGAGGAATCAGGGATACAAAAAGGAATGGTCCATATCCAGATTAGTCAAGACAGATCAGCCACTCTCTTCACAGTAATGGCCCAAATACACTGACCACTCTAGATCCACTATGTTATATTCCATCAGCCACCCTGGGTGCACTGACCACCTCAGACTACTCTGGACATGTTGACCTCCAAGATGTACCCTGGGCACATTGATCATATGCACTCAGCACAATATGGAAGCCTTCTATCAGCCCAGCAGGGTCAGGGAGAAGGGGGTACAGGCTAATATTGCTTAAAGACCTGAATGAACCATCTTCCATATTTTATCTGTATATATATACATAAAAAACTGCTGTGTTTCCCCCATATGAAGCCAATAAAACAGCCCAATTATTTAGTGTTCATATGAAAACCTTACCTAAAAATTTATAAATGTTGGTATTTATCAATAGAGGTTAGATGGTGAGGGCTCTTTGAAAATGACATGCCTCAATCTTACTGTTTCTACATGTCTTCCCCAAACTATAGAGACCAAGGAAAGCAAACAAAATCACAATTAACTCACCACATAACACAATTAAATCTACCACATAACCAGGAAACAGAAGACTGCAAACTCTTATTGCATTTGAGTGGAGAAATAAATATCTGTAATTAGTAGCATGGAGCCCATGTGGAAATGGAGAGTGAAGCAGGGATTATTTGGAAAAAGGAGAGTGCAGTGGCATCCCAGAGAGTCCCACACTAAGTGGAAAAATACTGAGAACAGCCATGCTGGATTAGAGACCTCACTAATGGGGGACAGAAGGGGCTTGAAGGTACATGAGTCTAAATGTTTCTAAACATGTATGAAGAGGTGTAGCTTCTGGGAGAGATCAAGGAGCTTGGAAGGAGGAGATATCTCTTGGAGAGTTAGTGACGAAGACGGAAGAATAAAGAAGTTGGTGGAAATTAAGTTTTTCTAAACTCTCCCTAATCATCCTCCCTTATCCCACAGAGCCTCTTCGTTAAAGAATTGTATTTCACTGTACCAACTGAAGAGGGGACTCTTGAACTAAGAAACTAGTAAGTCACTCAAATCCTTCAACCCTATCCGTAGAAACATCTGGTCCAGAAAATTCCAAAGGTCTTGAAAATGAACAGGTGAAAGCAGACAACATCCACACAAAGTAACTTTCAAAAGGAAATAGAGAATCAAAAATCTTCAGCTGATGAAAACACCCAAGACCCAACCTTAAACCAGAAGAAACTGTAGTACAACACTCCAACATGAATCATATGTTGTTAGACAAGGCATAAAAGTTATGAAAAAACATCACAAATCAGTAATTCACAAATGCAAAAGAGAAGTGGGCACAAAAAAAAGGTGTGGAATAAGAATTGACTGAATGCAGAAAAGAAAGTGATTGAAATGACAATGATCTGCAAAATGAGGACTAAATTACAAGCTGTAGAAGAGGGAATAGATTCAACAAAGTATAGAAAGGAGATATGGAAAAGTGAAATGAAAATTCCCATGAGGATGAAACAAAATAAGAAAAAGTGAAAAGCTCAGGAAGAAAATAATGGCTATAGAAGATAGACAAAGAAGACCTCATACACCTATAACTGATTCTGTAAAGAAGAAAAACAAATAATAAAGCCAATGTTTAAAGCTATAATTCAATAAAAACTTACCAATAAATAAATAAATAAATAAATCCTGACTCTATATATTGAAAAGGACACTGTATATTGAAAGTTACACCATGGAACTTTGAAAATTGACTCAGAATAGTCAACTTTAAGACATATTCTTGTATGTCCAGGAAAACTCCTCTAAGCCTTCAGGCAAAAAGGCCAAGTGATTCAATGTACAATCCAAACCAACAATAGCACAGTATTTTCAAGGAAAGAAAGTGTGAACCAAGGATTTCATATCTAGCCAAGCTGACCTTCAGTTATCAAGGAGATGTGGCAAAAAAAAAAAAAAAAAGAAGGTTTATAGTTGATGACTCTGGGTGAAGGGCACCAGGGGTAGTATTCTTTTAACTTTTCTACAGATGGGAAAAATTTTAATTACTAAGTTGCAAAAAAATTTTAACTTTAAAAATGTATTGACTATTTTGAGTATTTACTGATTTCTTAATTCCTCCCTCTCCCCAGCCCCTGGTAACCACTAATCTACTTTCTGTCTATGGATTTGCCTGTTCTGGACATTCCATATAAATGGAACAATATATGTGGCCTTTTTTGCTTGGCTTTTTTACTTAGCATCATGTTTTTAAGGTTCATCCATGTTGTAGCATGGATCAGTACTTCATTCCTTTTCATGGATGAATAATATTCTATTATATAGGATATACCATATTTTGTTCATCCAGTCATCATTTGGGTTGTTTCCACTTTTTGGCTATTATGAATAACGCTGCTATGAACATTTGTGTACAAGTTTTTGTGTGGACATACATTTTTAATTCCCTTGATTATATACTTAAAACTTAAGTTCCTGGGACAAATGTATGGATACCAAGGGAGAAAGGGGGCGGTGGGATGAATTGGGAGATTGGGATTGACATATATACATTATTGATACATGTATAAAATAGATAACTAACGAGAACCTACTGTATAGCACAGGGAACTCCACTCAGTGCTCTGTGGTGACCTAAATGAGAAGGAAATCCAAAAAATAGGGCATATATGTATACGTACAGCTGATTCACTTTGCTGTACAGTATAAACTAACACAATATTGTAAAGCAACTACACTCCAATAAAAAAAAAAGAATGAAGTTCCTGGGTCATATGGTAACCCTATGTTTAACTTTTTAAGGAATGGCCAAACTGTTTTCCAAAGTGGCTGTTACCATTTTACATTCTCACCAGCAATGAGTTCCAGTGGGTTCCAATTTCTTCACAGTCTTGCCAACACTTGCTATTGTGTCTTTTTTATTATAGCTATTCTTGTGGATGTGATCTTATTGTGATTTTGATTTACATTTCCCTAATGATGTCAAGCCTCTTTCCGTATTTCATTATTGGCCATTTGTACGTCTTCTTTGAAGAAATGTCTATTTAAATAATTTGCCCATTTAAAAACTGGGTTATTTGTCTTCTTATTGTTGAGTTGTAAGAGTTCTTTATATACTGCATACTAGACTGTAATCAGTTATAAGATTTCTAATATTTTCTCCCATTGTATGGGTTGATTTTTTTTTTTCTCTTTTTTTTTATTTAATTTTTTGCCTTATAACAAATTTAATCAGTTATACATATACATATGTTTCCATATCCCCTCCCTTTTGCGTCTCCCTCCCACCCTCCCTATCCCACCCCTCCAGGCGGTCACAAGGCACCGAGCTGATCTCCCTGTGCTATGCGGCTGCTTCCCACTAGCTATCTACCTTACGTTTGGTAGTGTATATATGTCCATGCCGCTCTCTCACTTTGTCACAGCTTACCCTTCCCCCTCCCCATATCCTCAAGTCCATTCTCTAGTAGGTCTGTGTCTTTATTCCTGTCTTACCCCTAGGTTCTTCATGACATTTTTTTTCTTAAATTCCATATATATGTGTTAGCATACAGTATTTGTCTTTCTCTTTCTGACTTACTTCACTCTGTATGACAGACTCTAGGTCTATCCACCTCATTACAAATAGCTCAATTTCGTTTCTTTTTATGGCTGAGTAATATTCCATTGTATATATGTGCCACATCTGCTTTATCCATTCATCCGATGATGGACACTTAGGTTGTTTCCATCTCCGGGCTATTGTAAATAGGGCTGCTATGAACATTTTCGTACATGTCTCTTTTTGAATTATGGTTTTCTCAGGGTATATGCCCAGTAGTGGGATTGCTGGGTCATATGGTAGTTCTATTTGTAGTTTTTTAAGGAACCTCCATACCGTTCTCCATAGCGGCTGTACCAATTCACATTCCCACCAGCAGTGCAAGAGGGTTCCCTTTTTTCCACACCCTCTCCAGCATTTATTGTTTCTAGATTTTTTGATGATGGCCATTCTGACTGGTGTGAGATGATATCTCATTGTAGTTTTGATTTGCATTTCTCTAATGAGTAAAGATGTTGAGCATCCTTTCATGTGTTTGTTGGCAGTCTGTATATCTTCTGTGGAGAAATGTCTATTTAGGTCTTCTGCCCATTTTTTGATTGGGTTGTTTGTTTTTTTGTTATTGAGCTGCATGAGCTGCTTATAAATTTTGGAGATTAATCCTTTGTCAGTTGCTTCATTGGCAAATATTTTCTCCCATTCTGAGGGTTGTCTTTTGGTCTTGTTTATGGTTTCCTTTTCTGTGCAAAAGCTTTTAAGCTTCATTAGGTCCCATGTGTTTATTTTTGTCTTTATTTCCATTTCTCTAGGAGGTGGGTCAAAAAGGATCTTGCTGTGATTTATGTCATAGAGTGTTCTGCCTATGTTTTCCTCTAAGAGTTTGATAGTGTCTGGCCTTACATTTAAGTCTTTAATCCATTTTGAGCTTATTTTTGTGTATGGTGTTAGGGAGTGATCTAATCTCATACTTTTACATGTCCCTATCCAGTTTTCCCAGCACCACTTATTGAAGAGACTGTCCTTTCTCCACTGTACATTCCTGCCTCCTTTATCAAAGATAAGGTGACCATATGTCCGTGCATTTAACTCTGGGCTTTCTATCCTGTTCCATTGATCTATGTTTCTGTTTTTGTGCCAGTACCATACTGTCTTGATTACTGTAGCTTTGTAGTATAGTCTGAAGTCTGGGAGCCTGATTCCTCCAGCTCCATTTTTCGTTCTCAAGATTGCTTTGGCTATTCGGGGTCTTTTGTGTTTCCATACAAATTGTGAAATTTTTTGCTCTAGTTCTGTGAAAAATGCCAGTGGTAGTTTGATAGGGATTGCATTGAATCTGTAGATTGCTTTGGGTAGTAGAGTCATTTTCACAATGTTGATTCTTCCAATCCAAGAACATGGTACATCTCTCCATCTATTTGTATCATCTTTAATTTCTTTCATCAGTGTCTTATAATTTTCTGCATACAGGTCTTTTGTCTCCTTAGGTAGGTTTATTCCTAGATATTTTATTCTTTTTGTTGCAATGGTAAATGGGAGTGTTTCCTTGATTACACTTTCAGATTTTTCATCATTAGTATATAGGAATGCCAGAGATTTCTGTGCATTAATTTTGTATCCTGCAACTTTACCAAATTCATTGATTAGCTCTAGTAGTTTTCTGGTAGCATCTTTAGGATTCTCTATGTAGAGTATTATGTCATCTGCAAACAGTGACAGCTTTACTTCTTCTTTTCTGATTTGGATTCCTTTTATTTCCTTTTCTTCTCTGATTGCTGTGGCTAAAACTTCCAAAACTAGGTTGAATAAGAGTGGTGAGAGTGGGCAACCTTGTCTTGTTCCTGATCTTAGTGGAAATGGTTTCAGTTTTTCACCATTGAGGACGATGCTGGCTGTGGGTTTGTCATATATGGCCTTTATTATGTTGAGGAAAGTTCCCTCTATGCCTACTTTCTGAAGGGTTTTTATCATAAATGGGTGTTGAATTTTGTCGAAAGCTTTCTCTGCATCTATTGAGATGATCATATGGTTTTTCTCCTTCAATTTGTTAATATGGTGTATCACGTTGATTGATTTGCGTATATTGAAGAATCCTTGCATTCCTGGAATAAACCCCACGTGATCATGGTGTATGATCCTTTTAATGTGCTGTTGGATTCTGTTTGCTAGTATTTTGTTGAGGATTTTTGCATCTATGTTCATCAGTGATATTGGCCTGTAGTTTTCTTTCTTTGTGACATCCTTGTCTGGTTTTGGTATCAAGGTGATGGTGGCCTCGTAGAATGAGTTTGGGAGTGTTCCTCCCTCTGCTATATTTTGGAAGAGTTTGAGAAGAATAGGTGTTAGCTCTTCTCTAAATGCTTGATAGAATTCGCCTGTGAAGCCATCTGGTCCTGGGCTTTTGTTTGTTGGAAGATTTTTTATCACAGTTTCAATTTCAGTGCTTGTGATTGGTCTGTTCATATTTTCTATTTCTTCCTGAGTCAGTCTTGGCAGGTTGTGCATTTCTAAGAATTTGTCCATTTCTTCCAGGTTGTCCATTTTATTGGCATAGAGTTGCTTATAGTAATCTCTCATGATCTTTTGTATTTCTGCAGTGTCAGTTGTTACTTCTCCTTTTTCATTTCTAATTCTATTGATTTGAGTCTTCTCCCTTTTTTTCTTGATGAGTCTGGCTAATGGTTTATCAATTTTATTTATCTTCTCAAAGAACCAGCTTTTAGTTTTATTGATCTTTGCTATCGTTTCCTTCATTTCTTTTTCATTTATTTCTGATCTGATTTTTATGATTTCTTTCCTTCTGCTAACTTTGGGATGTTTTTGTTCTTCTTTCTCTAATTGCTTTAGGTGCAAGGTTAGGTTGTTTATTCGAGATGTTTCCTGTTTCTTAAGGTGGGATTGTATTGCTATAAACTTCCCTCTTAGAACTGCTTTTGCTGCATCCCATAGGTTTTGGGTCGTCGTGTCTCCATTGTCATTTGTTTCTAGGTATTTTTTAATTTCCTCTTTGATTTCTTCAGTGATCACTTCGTTATTAAGTAGTGTATTGTTTAGCCTCCATGTGTTTGTATTTTTTACAGCTCTTTTCCTGTAATTGATATCTAGTCTCATAGCATTGTGGTCGGAAAAGATACTTGATACAATTTCAATTTTCTTAAATTTACCAAGGCTTGATTTGTGACCCAAGATATGATCTATCCTGGAGAATGTTCCATGAGCACTTGAGAAAAATGTGTATTCTGTTGTTTTTGGATGGAATGTCCTATAAATATCAATTAAGTCCATCTTGTTTAATGTATCATTTAAAGCTTGTGTTTCCTTATTTATTTTCATTTTGGATGATCTGTCCATTGGTGAAAGTGGGGTGTTAAAGTCCCCTATTATGAGTGTGTTACTGTCGATTTCTCCTTTTATGGCTGTTAGTATTTGCCTTATGTATTGAGGTGCTCCTATGTTGGGTGCATAAATATTTACAATTGTTATATCTTCTTCTTGAATCGATCCCTTGATCATTAGGTAGTGTCCTTCTTTGTCTCTTCTAGTAGTCTTTATTTTAAAGTCTATTTTGTCTGATATGAGAATTGCTACTCCAGCTTTCTTTTGGTTTCCATTTGCATGGAATATCTTTTTCCATCCCCTTACTTTCAGTCTGTATGTGTCTCTAGGTCTGAAGTGGGTCTCTTGTAGACAGCATATATATGGGTCTTGTTTTTGTATCCATTCAGCCAATCTGTATCTTTTGGTGGGAGCATTTAGTCCATTTACATTTAAGGTAATTATCGATATGTATGTTTCTATTCCCATTTTCTTAATTGTTTTGGGTTCGTTATTGTAGGTCTTTTACTTCTGTTGTGTTTCTTTCCTAGAGAAGTTCCTTTAGCATTTGTTGTAAAGCTGGTTTGGTGGTGCTGAACTCTCTCAGCTTTTGCTTGTCTGTAAACGTCTTAATTTCTCCATCAAATCTGAATGAGATCCTTGCTGGGTAATCTTGGTTGCAGGTTTTTCTCCTTCATCACTTTAATTATGTCCTGCCACTCCCTTCTGGCTTGTAGAGTTTCTGCTGAGAGATCAGCTGTTATCCTGATGGGGATTCCCTTGTGTGTTATTTGTTGTTTTTGCCTTGCTGCTTTTAATATGATTTCTTTGTGTTTAATTTTTGACAGTTTGATTAATATGTGTCTTGGCGTATTTCTCCTTGGATTTATTCTGTATGGGACTCTCTGTGCCTCCTGGACTTGATTAACTATTTCCTTTCCCATATTAGGGAAGTTTTCAACTATAATCTCTTCAAATATTTTCTCAGTCCCTTTCTTTTTCTCTTCTTCTTCTGGAACCCCTATAATTCGAATGTTGGTGCGTTTCATGTTGTCCCAGAGGTCTCTGAGACTGTCCTCTGTTCTTTTCATTCTTTTTTCTTTATTTTGCTCTGCAGCAGTTATTTCCACTATTTTATCTTCCACCTCACTTATCCGTTCTTCTGCCTCAGTTATTCTGCTATTGATCCCATCTAGAGTATTTTTTATTTCATGTATTGTGTTTTTAATCGATGCTTGATTCATCTTTAGTTCTTCTAGGTCCTTGTTAACTGTTTCTTGCATTTTGTCTATTCTATTTCCAAGATTTTGGATCTGGGAAATAGAATCTTGGATCATCTTTACCATCATTATTCTGAATTCTTTTTCAGGTAGACTGCCTATTACCTCTTCATTTGTTAGGTCTGGTGGGTTTTTATCTTGCTCCTTCTCCTGCTGTGTGTTTTTCTGTCTTCTCATTTTGCTTATGTTACTGTGTTTGGGGTCTCCTTTTTGCAGGCTGCAGGTTCGTAGTTCCCGTTGTTTTTGGTGTCTGTCCCCAGTGGCTAAGGTTGGTTTAGTGGGTTGTGTAGGCTTCCTGGTGGAGGGGACTAGTGCCTGTGTTCTGGTGGATGAGGCTGGATCTTGTCTTTCTGGTGGGCAGGTCCACGTCTGGTGGTGTGTTTTGGGGTGTCTACAGACTTTTTATGAGTTTAGGCCACCTCTCTGCTAATGGGTGGCATTGTGTTCCTGTTTTGCTAGTTGTTTGGCTTAGGGTGTCCAGCACTGTAGCTTGCTGGTCGTTGAGTGAAGCTGGGTGCTGGTGTTGAGATGGAGATCTCTGGAAGATTTTTGCCGTTTGATATTATGTGGAGCTGGGAGGTCTCTTGTGGACCAGTGTCCTGAAGTTGGCTCTCCCACCTCAGAGGCACAGCACTGACTCCGGGCTCCTCAATTTGGGATGATGTGTTGTCTATTCATGTATTCCACAGATGCAGGGTACATCAAGTTGATTGTGGAGCTTTAATCCGCTGCTTCTGAGGCTGCTGGGAGAGGTTTCCCTTTCTCTTCTTTGTTCTCACAGCTCCTGGGTCTCAGCTTTGGATTTGGCCCCGCCTCTGCGTGTAGGTCGCCGGAGGGCGTCTGTTCTTCGCTCAGGCAGGACAGGGTTAAAGGAGCAGCCTCTTCGGGGACTCTGGCTCACTCAGGCCGGGCGGGAGGGAGGGGCACGGAGTGCGGGGCGAGCCCGCAGCGGCAAAGGTCGGCGTGATGCTGCACCAGCCCGAGGCGCGCCGTGCGCTCTCCCAGGGAAGCCGCCCCTGGATCCCGGGACCCCGGCAGTGGCGGGCCGCACAGGCTCCCGGAAGGGCGGCGTGGGCAGTGACCTGCGCTCGCACACAGGCCCCCCGGCGGCGGCAGCAGCAGCCCCAGCGTCCCACGCCCGCCACTGGACTCCGCGCCCTCAGCCGCGACTCGCGCCCGTCTGTGGGGCCCCTTTAAGCAGCGCTCTTAATCCCCTCTCCTCGCGCACCAGGAAACCAAGAGGGAAGAAAAAGTCTCTTGCCTCTTCGGCAGCTCCAGAGTTTTCCCGGACTCCCTCCCGGCTAGCTGTGGCACATTAGCCCCCTTCAGGCTGAGTTCTCGTCGCCAGCCCCAGTCCTCTCCCTGCGCTCTGACCGAAGCCCGAGCCTCAGCTTCCAGCGCTGCGCGCCCCGGCGGGCGAGCAGACAAGCCTCTCGGGCTGGTGAGTGCCGCTCGGCACTGATCCTCTGTGTGGCGATCTCTCTGCTTTGCCCTACCCAGGTATGTGGGGGGTTTCTTGCCTTTTGGGAGGTCTGGGGTCTTCTGCCAGCGTTCAGTAGGTGTTCTGTAGGAGTTGTTCCACGTGTAGCTGTATTTCTGGTGTATCCGTGGGGAGGAAGGTGATCTCCGCGTCTTACTCTTCCGCCATCTTACCCGGAAGTCTCGTATGGGTTGTTTTATTCACCTTTTTTGATAGTGTCTTTTGAAGCACAACAGTTTTTAATTTTGATGAAGTGCAATTTACCTAATTTTTCTTTTGTTGTTTGTGTTTTGGTGTCATATCTAAGAAACCATTACCTAATCCACAGTTCAAAAAGATTCATCCCTATGTTTTCTTCTAAGAATTTTATAATTCTTACATTTAGGTCTTTGATGTAAATATTATGAGTTAATTTATGTATATGGCATAAGGTAGGGGCTCCAATTCCTCTGCATGTGGATATGCAATTGTCCAGCAACATTTGTTGGAATGACTATTCTTTCTTGGTTGAGTTGTCTTCATACCTTTGTTGAAAATGCACTGACTATAGATATATGGTTTTATTTCTGGACTCAATTCTCTCCTATTGATCTATATGTCTATCCTTATGCTAGTACTACACAATCTTTTTTTTTTAATTTTTAAAAAATTTATTTATTTTATTTAATTTTGGCTGTGTTGGACTTCATTGCCATGCATGGGCTTTCTCTAGTTGCAGTGAGTGAGCAGGGGCTACTCTTTGTTGTGGTGCACAGGCTTCTCATTTGTGGTGGCTTCTCTTGTTGCGGAGCATGGGCTATAGGCGTGTAGTGGCTGTGGCGTGTGCGCTCAGTAGTTGTAGCTCGCGTGCTCTGGAGCACAGACTCAGTAGTTGTGGCACATGGGCTTAGTTGCTCTGCGGCATGTGGGATCTTCCCAGACCAGGGCTTGAACCCGTGTCCCCTGCATTGGCAGGTGGATTCTTAACCACTGCACCACCAGGGAAGCCCACTACACAGTCTTTTTTTTTTTTCTGTACCTAAAATTAAATTCTGTTTTGAGAACCATTCCTCCCAGGTCATAGAAGCTTTTTATTTATTTATTTTTTTACACAGCGGGTTCTTATTAGTTATCCATTTTATACATATTAGTTATACATGTCAATCCCAATCTCCCAATTCATCCCCCCTACCCCCCCCCACTGCTTTCCTCCCTTCGTGTCCATACATTTGTTCTCTATATCTGTGTCTCTATTTCTGCCTTGCAAACCGGTTCAACACAGTCTTGATTACTATAGATTTGCAGTACATTTTGAAATAGAAAATATGAGTCTCTAAACTACTTTTTTGTTTCTTTAATTTTTATTGGAGTATAGTTGATGAGTCTCCAACTTTGATCTTCTCTTTCAGGAATGTTTTGGCTCTTCTGGGTCCCTTGAATTTCCATTTGAATTTTAGGATCAGCTTTTCAATTTCTGCAAAAAATGACATCTGGGATTTTGCTAGAGATTGTATTTAATCTGTAGATCCATTGGGAGTGTATGGCCATATAAACAATATTAAGTCTTTCAATCCATGACCATGTGATGCATTTCTATTTATTTAATTCTTCTCCAATTTCTTTCACTGATATTTTGTAGCTTTTGGTGTACAAGTCTTTTGCTATTTTTAAAAAAATTATTGCTAAGTATTTTATTCTTAATGTTATTGTAACATTGGAATTGTTTTCTTAATTTCATTTTCAGATTGTTTTTTGCTAGTACAGCTATACAGTTGATTTTTGTATATTGGTGTTGTGTCCTGACATCTTGCTAAATGCCTTTTTTAGCTCTAATAATTATTCTTTCTCACGTTCAAATCATCCCAAATTTGGCAAGTAGGATCCTTTTCAAGTTGTTCTTGTTTCTTTTTGACATGGCTCCATTGGTGACTGAACACTTACTTGATCGTTGGCATAAGATTTCACAGTGTCATCTTGTACTTTCCCTTCTAAGACCTGGAATTAGTCATTTCTTCACAGAGCTCTGGTCTCTTTTAGTGGGGTAGTAGGGTATTTAGAAACCACCAAGATCTTGGCACCATGTATGCTCATTGTTATTGTGGTGACATTAGATAGAATTAAGAAATATATAAATTTTAAGTTATAAGTTCATATTGATATTTCTAATTCCAATTTAATCATTACAGAGTTTTTCCATACCCTCTTTTATTTTATACCTTTCTTCTCAGACTGAAAATCTTATTTCCTATTCACATTAATATATTTATTTATTTGCTTTATCCCAGTGCTACTCCCAGTGTTATATAAATCAACTCATTTTGTTCTTCAGAAATTAGGAAGTTTTTCTTCTAAAAAAATTGCTAGTCCAGTTCAATAGTGTGCTTAGAGGCCTAGTTGATTTACATCTGGTTCTAGCTCCTTATTTTCTTGAAGACCACCAGCAGTTGGCTGACTGGCAGTTGGCTGTTGATTTTTGTATGTTAGCTTTATTTTCTGCTATCTTAAGGAATTCCTTTATTATTTCTTTGTTATAGTATTGATTCTGTTGGGTCTTTCATGTATAATATCTGTACATAGAAATAGTTTTACTTATTTTCCACTTTTTAGTTCTAATTGTTTTCTCTTGACTGACTGCATTGGCTGATATTTCCAATACAGTGTTAAGCAGTAGTGGAGACAATGGCAACCTTATCTTGTTTCTAGCCTTAGACTCATGTTTCTCCATAAATAAGGCTTCTTAAATTTCCTTCATTTCAAAAGTTAGTTATGTTCCTTTCATTGATTCTTTCCTAAGAAGTTTTAATTATGTATCTATGTCATATTCCATCGATTTATGTTTTTGTCTTTATTATCTCCTTCCTTGTGCTTTCTTGGTTCAGTTTGTTGGGTTTGTTTTTTTTTTCCTAGCTGTTTAAGTTGAGAATTTAATTCATTTATACTCATTCTATTATTTTTATACATGTTTAAATTTTTTGGTGTGATTTCTACTTTATGGAACTTTTGAATATTCTTTTGTGAAGTTTTGTGACTCTCCATGAATTCTTTTTTTTTTTTTTTTTTGCGGTACGCGGGCCTCTCACTGTTGGGGCCTCTCCCGTTGCGGAGCACAGGCTCCGGACGCGCAGGCTCAGCAGCCATGACTCACGGGCCCAGCTGCTCCGTGGCATGTGGGATCTTCCGGACCGGGGCACGAACCCGTGTCCCCTGCATCGGCAGGCTGACTCTCAACCACTGCGCCACCAGGGCAGCCCTCTCCATGAATTCTTGAAAAGAAGATATATTCTCTATTATTGCATATCTGCATTTAAGTTATGTACAACTATAAATGAGTTCTGTTATTAAATTCATTTAAGTGTTGCATCTGAGAAAAATGAGATTGTTAATCAGGATTACATTACAATATATTAACATAAGATTCTACTCGAAATCTGGTTTGGCTAACCACTGTTTTTTTGTTAGAAGTTTGTACTTCCTCAGTTCCTAAGGTGGGATATGCCAGTTGGCCAAAGCTGGAAAGAGGAAGAAAATTTCATATTTTACAATTACCCTGAAGTGAACAATGAAAAACATTTTTAACTATCAAACTCTCAAGAATTAAAAATACTGATGATATTCAGGATTGTGAGGTTATAATGTAAAGGGAAACATATACTGTCGCAGGATATACAAGTTGATAGAGTGACTTTGGAGGGCAAGTTGCTAGTATATATCAATATTAAAAATTTACATGTCCTTTGATTCTATATACTATTTATTTTAAGGAATTCTTCCTACAGAAATACATATGTGCACAAAGTTATATACATAAGAATGTACATTGAAGTCTTGGTTGAAACAGCAAAAACTAGAAACAACCTAAATATCTTACACTAAGGATATGGTTAAGTAATAAATAATAAATCATACTCTATCTTTATGTGGAACACTATGTATTGGAAAAATTGTCAGATATATTCTTAATGAAAAATATAAACAATATGTAGTTTATGATTCCATCTATGTAAAAAATTGTGTGTGTGTGTGTGTATGTGTGTGATGGATAGTAAGTCCATAACTCAGGTGTACAAGACATAGAACTTTTTTGTTTTGGCCCACACCTCATGGCTTGTGTTATCTTAGTTCCCCAACCAGGGATTGAACCCGAGCCCTTGGCAGTGAAAGCGCCGAGTCCTAACCACTGGACCACCAGGGGATTCTGAAATAGAACTTTAAAAAATTTTTATAATTTTCTCTTATAATTTGGTCTAATTTCTGTTTCTAATCCTCAACACATCAACCTTGTATATGTACTCTCAATGAATTTGAAGTTTCTCATTCCTTTTCTCCAGGGTTGCATCTGAGTTCCAAGGAACTGGGAGATGGGATAGCAATTGGTCCCTCTGATACTAGAGGTCCTCTGTCAACACAAGCATCTGCCAAGATATCCATCTTCGTGATTCTTGGTCATCAGTCACATAGGTGTTTCCATCCTGTCAGCTCAAGATGTTCTTCCTGCTTCTTCTCCATCTTGCCCATGGGCACAGAAATCATTCTTCAGGCCCAGGACTCGTTTTGCTGATCCTTTTCCCTACCACGGCACTGGAACGTCTGAGAGACTGTCTACGGGCAACGTCTCAGGATGCTGCCTCAGAGACAGGCTGCCAAGCCCCTCATTCCAGGACCCTCCAAAATCTACATCTTCACCTCTTTCTTTCAGACTCCCTGCTCCCCTCCTCCCAGGGAAATATCCAAGGGTGAGGAGAAGATGAGTGGGCCATCCCTCTGTCCTCAAATCCTCTACTTTTCTTACTTATCATGTGTATAAACTCAGATTCATCCTCATTCCCGGGGTTTCAGACTTTGGAAAACCAGAGCCAGGGGAAGACCCATACAGCCATCATACTTGTTTTTTTGGTTTGTTTGTTTGTTTTTCTAATAAATTTATTTATTTATTCATTTTTGGCTGCATTGGGTCTTTGTTGCTGAGCACGGGCTTTCTTTTTAGTTGCAGCAAGTGGGGGCTACTCTTCGTTGCTGTACGCAGGCCTCTCATTCAGGTGGCTTCTCTTGTTGCGGAGCATGGGCTCTAGGCATGCAGGCTTCAGTAGTTGCAGCACATGGGCTTAGTTGCTCCACGGCATGTGGGATCTTCCCGAACCAGGGCTCAAACCCGTGTCCCCTGCATTGGCAGGTGGATTCTTAACCACTGAGCCACCAGGGAATTCCCTCTCATACTTGTTTTATCTCATCCTTCTCTCAACGAGCACAAAAGAGCCAAGGTGTTTGAATTGGAGAGTTACAGCAAGAAAGGAATTTGGTTAATATTCCTAAATATTTTCTTTATTTTTTAAATTTATTTTTATATTTTGCAAAATTTTTGGCTGTGTTGGGTCTTCATTGCCGTGTGTGGGCTTTCTGTAGTTGTGGTGAGTGGGGGCTACTCTTTGTTGCAGTGCACGGGCTTCTCATTGCAGTGGCTTCTCTGGTTGTGGAGTATGGGCTCTAGGCATGCGGGCTTTAGTCGTTGCAACACGTGGGCTCAGTAGTTGTGGCGCACGGGCTTAGTTGCTCCACGGCATGTAGGATCTTCCCGGAGCAGGGCTCGAACCCGTGTCCCCTGCACTGGCAGACAGATTCTTAACCACTGCGCCACCAGGTAAGTCCCTCTAAATATTTTCTAGTGATATTTTTTACTCATATTTATTCATATGTGGAAATGTAGAAGAAAGGTCTGGAAAGGTATATGTCAAACAGTTAACAGTTGCTGCCTCTGGGGAAGGCTGTGAAGAGTAGGGAGCTGCAACCCTGCTGCATGCCTGATGGGAGAAAGAGAATGACATTTGGGAACCCACTAACGACTCCACACACTCCAAACTAGAGGTTTAGACAAAGTGACATTACGAGATACTCCTTTTTTCCCTCCTTGTTTTCTGACTCTTTACAAGCAGAGTGGGTGTCACCTCTCATTCATCGCCTCCTAATGGATAGGATTAATAAATAATGGATTCATCTAATGAGTTTCTGATCTATATTTAATTTCCAGTTGGAATCTTTAGTGGACCCCAAAACCCTATTTTATCTCTGTTGTTTCAGATTCCTGCGATGAACTTTGTTTTTGTCACCAAAGCTGTTAAGGAGTAGTAAAGTAAATGAATGCATTCTCAGCTTCATCCTGCTCGACAGACTTTGGTTCAAATGTAAAGAGGAAGACCTAAAAGGAGGAAGGGGGAAAGCAAAGGGTCAGGATCCAATAAAACACATAGTCCCAGGACAAGATACCTGCAAAGATTAGTGGAAGGGGAAACAGATCCATGTATTTGGAGAAAGGTCACACCTGTCTTTTTGTTTATAGGCCTCTGTTCTTGGCCTAGGATGCTTCAGTGATTTAGTGGAAGTAAAATTATATTAATTAGATTTATAGCTGGGAGGGATTGCCTTCTGGATAAAAGACTCAAGATTCAAAAGATCTTGAGGCTAGGTCAAAACAACAAAATGCAATTTAATGGAAATGAATGCCAAGTCCTACATTTAGGTTTAAAACCTTCAGTTGCAGAGTATAGAATGGGAGGAACTTGGCTTGATAACAATTTTATGAAAAACAATTCTGAGATTTTAGATAACTATACACTAGCCTAATCTAAGGTTTAAAACTCCTCCACCCCATAAAAAACAACTAATAGGATCTGCGCTCCTATAATAGGAATATAGTTTTGTGTTCAGATTAATGGAGGAGTTATATTGTACTCAGCATTGGAAATATTTCCAGATATATTGTTAAAAATTATGAACAAAATGTAGATTATGATACCATTTATGTAAAAAACTTGTGTGTGTATGTGTGTAGTGGATATGAACTAAGTTGTATATTTAATTTTCAAAATTCAGTTTCAAATTTCAGGTTATAAAGTAAACCTTCATAAATGATTTTTTTTTCTTGGCTGCATTGGGTCTTTGTTGCTGGGTGCAGGCTTTTCTCTAGTTGTGGCGAGCAGGTGCTACTTGTCGTTGCAGTTCACAGGCTTCTCATGGCAGTGGCTTCTCTTGTTGTGGAGCACAGGCTCTAGGTGCTCGGCCTTCAGTAGTTGCAGTGTGTGGGCTCAGTAGTTGTGGTGCACAGGTTCAGTAGTTGTGGCACACAGGCTTAGTTGCTCCATGGCATGTGGGATCTTCCCGGACCAGGGATCGAACCTGTGTCCTCTGCATTGGCAGGCAGATTCTTAACCACTGCGCCACCAGGGAAGTCCCTAAATGAATTTTTTAAATGTTAAAAAATTATTAAGTGAATCCCTTGGCATGGCCACGTATCTTGATAGCCACTGAATATAGAGTGTTTGGGCAATACCTGAAGTACTTGGGGAGGTTCTGGGTTCTACTTTTTAGAAAGCCATTTTAAAAGAAGAAAATATTGAGAAGAGAGTGAAAAGGAGAAACCGCAGAAGGTGGGTAGGTAGGGGAAGGACCTGGGCTGAGTGTGGGGAGGGGACAAGAGGGCATATTCTTCAGATATCTAATGAGCAGCCCAAGGCAGACTAAGACTGGTGACTAAATGCTATAAAGACAATAGATCTATGGTCAATACAAAGAAGGCCTATAACAGTTATTACTATCCCACAATGAATAAGGCTGCGTTCCCTTCCCACTGTGTTCTCTGTCAACTGGGAAGATGATGATGATGTGAACAATAATGATTACCATTTATTGAGTATTTACTAAGTGTTTTTCATATATTATCTCATTTAATACCCACAACAGTGCTATGAGGCTAAGAGAGCTTAAGTAACTTGCCCAAGGTTTGATTGCCTACCCACAAACCCACAAAAAATGGAATAGTCCAGTGCATCCGTATTTCAAACACTTTTTGTTCTAGTCTTCTAAGACTTTTTTAGCAAAATGATAGTTCAGCCTATTTCAACATCCAGCAGAGAGTCTGACAACAGTTGATGCTCAGTGTGCGTTAGTTGAATGAGAAATAGTAATCTATGAAGGGGAATGAAGCACTGTGTAATAAGATGGGCTTTGGAATAAAATGCACTCTGCCATGGTTACAGATCTTGAGATGAGCCCAAGAGACATGAAGCGTGTTTCTAGAGCAGCACTGTCCCACAGAATTTTCTGCAACAATAGAATTGTTCTTTAATTATTCTGTCAATATAGTAGCCACTAGCCATATGTGACAATTGAGCACTTGAAATGTGACTAGTTCAACCGCGGAACTGACTTTTAAATGATTCTATTAAAGTTTATTAATTAAATTTAAATGCAAATAGCCACGTGTCTAGTGGATACTGTATTGAACAACATAACTCTAGAAACTGATTTTCCTTGCATTTCCTGCACTTGACCACAAGAGGGGTGAACTGTGTGAGGAGGGTGCACAAGGCTAATGATTGTGCTGAGCTAGATGTAGTCAGCGTGCCCTGGGCTCATCCGGGGGGCGTATCAGGCTGGCTGAGGAGTCACAGGCAGCATTAGCAAAACTCACTTCTCAGAGCCGCAGGAACTTTGAACCCATTGGTAGGATGTCCAGGTGGCCCCCAGGCAGATCAGCCAGAGGGAAGAACTAAACTAAACTCCATAGGGAAGAACTCATGGCTGATTGGATATGCAAGCTGCTAACGGGGCAGGACCACCTCTCTATCCCCCGGGGGTCATGCCCTCTGAAGTTCATGGGTCACCAAATTCACGTGGAGAAAACAAAGATCAAGATGGCTTGCAGAATTTTAGGGGACTTTATTGACCTCTTAGTGCATGCCATAGCTTCCCCCAACCCCAGAGGAATCTCAAATCCATATCTTGCCTGTTTCACTTTGTGCCACCTTTTCCATTGCTCACCAAGCTTCACCCATGCAAGTCTTCTCTGTTCCTGCCCAGAATGCACCAAATCTCAGCAGACCATTGTGACTAAGAGTACAAACTCTGGAGCCAGATCGCTGGAGTGCAAATCCTTCCTTTGCCGTTTACTAGTAACTTATTAACATTTCTTTGCCTCAGTTTTTTCACTTGTAAAATGAAAATAATAATAATACCTCATTGGGTTGCTGAAAGGATTAAATGTGTGACTATATGTAATGTACTTAGATCACTACCTGACATATGATAAGTATTATAAAAGTGTTGGGGGCTTCCCTGGTGGCGCAGTGGTTAAGAGTCCACCTGCCGACGCAGGGGACACGGGTTCGTGCCCCGGTCCGGGAGGATCCCACCTGCCGCGGAACGGCTGGGCCCATGAGCCATGGCCGCTGAGCCTGCGCATCCGGAGCCTGTGCTCCGCAACGGGAGAGGCCACAACAGTGAGAGGCCCGCGTACCGCAAAAAAAAGTGTTGGTTAGTATTATCAGTAATAGTAGTCCTCCTACATTAAGATTTGCTTCCTATATCTTATATATTTTTCGCCTGGGCAACTGGTCATCCTGCAGGTCTTGAAGTCCATTCATTTCCTCAGGGAGATGTTTCCCTTTCAGTGAGCTTAGTCACCGCCCTCCTCCATCCCCGCCATTATATGTTCTAACAGTGCTGGTATGCTGGGCTTTTCCTTCATAGCACTTATTCCACTTGCATGATTATCTGTTTGGGTAATTGGTGATTTAACGTCTTTCTCCTCCATTAGACTATAAGCTCCTTGAGTAAAAGAACCACAGTTGTTCAGTTGTTTTGTTCAGAGTTATATCCTAAGGGACTAGTGGGATATTTGTTCAGAGTAGTTGTTTAATGAAAGAAAGAATTCATGAAAAAAAAAAAAGAAAGAATTCATGGAGGCGTGTCAGCATCACAGGATAAGGCAGTGTAATATTTCAAGCCAAGCTCACAGAAGCAAACCCTCTCAAATATTCAAACTGTCAAAAGTCTTCTCCATTTTGTAACACCTTTTACTATCCACCCAGTTCAGTTCTCTCCATCATCATTAATGACCCACAGTTGAAAATAAGAAGCAGAGGTAGTTTTTCATGGAAGAGGGAAATGTAAACCAGCAAATGTAATTGAGAGAAATTTGTCCTTAGAGGTTACATCCAATGATCTTATTTGCTTTTTGTGGCCCCTTGGGAGATGTTGATATGCAGCTCCAGCTAATCTTCCTTGGAAGTGTCCATCTGGTATCATGTCACCAGGGATACCACTCAGAATTAGATATTTCTGCCCCAGTATGCAGTCTCTTTAGGTGTATTAGTAAGAGTATTCTGACTGCTGTAATAAACAACTGCAGAATCTCAATTCTGGACATGACAGAGGTGTTTCTTGCTCACACTGCAGTCCAATGAGATTGATGGGGGAGCAGGAGAGATTTGTTTCATGCAGTCATTCAGGGACCCAGGCTCCCTCCATCTGAAAGCCCCACCATACTTCTGGGCTTCAAAATCAGTACCTGGATCTTCAGCTTTCAGTCAGCTGATATGTGAAGAAAGAGAGCTTGGAGGGTTATGTGAAAAGTTTCAGAGGCCAGGCTTCTGAGTGGCTTACATCATTGTTCCCCATTGCCTTGGCCAGACTCAGTCACATGGCCATGACTAACTGCAAGTTAGGCTGGAAAAGTAGTCTAGCTGTGTGCCCAGGAAGAAGAGAAACATGGATATTGGTGAGCACCAGCCATCTCTGTCACAAAAGCAAATTAATACTATGATAACAAAGATACACAGCAAACAAAGGAGGGGTTAAAAACTCCAATTTTAACTATAATTATACCTCAACCAGAAAAAAAAAAAGGGGGAGTATGTACACATTCTAAGGTTTAAAAGCATGCCGGCTTTCCCTGAAGGCATTACACCGCAATACTAAGTATTGCAAAGGCACTCTCCAGGAGAACAAAAGATGTGAGGATTGCAGACCCAGCTGGTGAGACTGGTTTGAAATGGCCACCGCTCTCCCATGCGGCTGCAGCTGAGTCCCTAGTAGAACCCACCTTATTTCCATTTTCCTATTACCACTCATTTTAAAGCCTCACCAACAGAGTCAGCTTTTTCAGTTGGCCTAAAACTTGGCACTTAATTTTTTCTTTCTTATTATACAAGTTAAGATTCACACACAGAAAGCTTGAAAAAAAGAAAAGAATTAGAAAGACATGAAGAAAAAAATCATCTATCATTACACAATTGGACTGTCATTTTCAAAAAAGTCTCTGACAAGGAGATTGAAGACAGGAGGAGGGACCCCCAAATCACCCTCCCTCAGCCCCCATCAGCCATTCCCATGGCCCTGTCCTTCTCTACTTTGAAGGCTCCCCAACTATGTGTCTGTAGATAACCACTCACCCTGTATTTCATTTTCCCTCCGTCAAAGCCTACAGTTAAACTCTGAGCCATGGGGCCAACATTTCCAGAAAGATCCCTCGCCCTTTGATAGATTTTCCAGGCTCCACACAATAGTTCTTCTCTAATAGAAAAGAGAGGAATACAAAAACCTTTTGTTACAGCATGTTCTGTGTCATTTAAAAAGGGAGGGTGAGGATTAGCATAATTTGAACATTTGCTTTATGCCAGACAAGCCTAGATGCTCTGTAAATGTAATCTCACATTTCATCTTCAGCGTGCCCCTTCGAGACAGATATGAATTTCCCTATTTTGCAGAGGAGAAAACTAAGGCACACAGAGGCTAGTAACTTGCCAAGGGTTGCCCAGGAGTGATCAATTCTGTGACTTTAATCACTCTTCTCCACTGCTCCTAAATCCCAGATAACATAAGGGAAGACAGGGAAGGAGGATTTCTGGAAAAGCTCCTTGGAAGTGAGGGATGTCTGGGCTATGTGGGGCTGCACATTGAGGTACAGGTCAGAAAACATTTTCTGAAATGCCTGCAGAGGCTGTTTCTTCTCCTAGGCATCCATCCCCTTGGTTCCAGCTTCCGTCTGGTGGCCCCAACCTCCGGGCTGCTGTAACGCCTTCTCCTTCTGCCCTTCCAGCCTAGAGTGGTAGTGACTTTTTGCTATGACTCTTCTCTGTACTGCCTCATGATCACCACTCCCCTGCAATAAAGTCCCTTTGTTCTGATGTAAACCGCAAACAGAATAAGAATACATTTAATGAGAATGTCTACTTTGCCAAGTCTGTGCCGAGTGCAGAGAATCCTGTGATTAATAAGCCAGGTGTCAGATGCAAAAATGGGAGCTCTGGTCTATGGAGGAAAGACAGATTTTTAAGCACTTATTTTCAATACAATATGAACTTCAGAACTTGAGACTGAAAAATAAGTTTAAAGTGGAGACTGCCCTGAGTTGTTTCCTGTACTAATAATAGTCCTACTGGCTTTGCCATTGGGGTAACGTGAAACAGCATCCAGTGGTTCCAAAGGCACCTGAGCTGCCTTTAGGTTATACAGTTTAGTTTACATTCTGGAACTTTCTGTAAGAGAGGGTGAGTAACAGGACACCTCAGGCGTAAAAGAAGACAGACATGGAATTAAATCATGAAGTTTGAAGGATGTGATCTTCACCAATTATCAACTGTCCCATTTTTCTCTCTCTTGAGACACGTGCAAACACACACACACACACAATTTATTTATTCATTGTGAAAGAAGATGCCATTCTTTTTTATCTGTATCTCTAAATGGACATAGTATTATAATAAGCTCCTTTGTTTAATTTAGCCTACTTGATTCTTTACATACGATAGTAAAACTTATCACAACCCTGTGAGGTAGGTACTATTTACTATCTCCATTTTACAGATGGGGAAACTGAGATTTAGGGAAGTTAGGCAAGTTGGATAACACACAGTGAGTGACAGAGCCAGGATTCACACAGCTCTGCCTAGCTGGAAAACCTAGGTCCTTTCTATTAGCCCCCTCGCACACTGCACACACGCAGACTCACACACACACACACACACACACACACACAGTCTTGTATCTCATTGACTTTGAGCACTGCCATTTTTGAATTTCTGGACTTAGCTTTGTAAACAAAATGACATGAATGGAATTCAGAGTTTGGGGAGTCTTTTTTTTGTCCTATGCCCAATATTTGTTTTGCACTTTTGACATTTGAAAAGAAATTCCATGTTGCTAGTGCTCATGAATGTGCCTCAGGGCACTTGCATGTTTCTACTTGGGTAGAAGATCTTCTCTCAGGTTGCATTCTTTTCCCATGGGCTCCAGGGACTGCTGGGAAGGCTTGCCACTGGATCTGCCTGGAGCAGGCTGTAACCGTGGGAGTCAGAGACTTCTGGCTGGTTTCAGCTCCAAGCTGGAGGGGTGCCATGAAATCACATGATGCTTGGACTAAAAGGGCAAGCTGAAGAATGTCTCTCTCATCCCACCCTGACCAGTGACGTCTAAGCAGTGAGCAAATGCGCCCCTCCAAGAAGCTACTGTAATCCACTGGATATACCAAACAATAGAAGAAAAGGTGAGTCTCTAAGCCAGGCCCACTGGGGTTACTGATACGTAACAGTATTCCAAAACTAGTGAGAGTTAGGACATGCAGGGAAGGATGGTGGGAAACCCTGGAAGGAAACTTCTAGGTCATGTGGTTAAATCCCATTCATTAATGGGAGTGGAGGTCGTGGTGATTAAACTAGTAAGCCAGGAAGGGAAGGGACATAATAACTAATATTTTGCAGATGGTCCTGGTAACCAGGATTCAATTTTAGGTATCCTAACCCCAAGGCCAAGTAAGAAGTCCCAGGAACAGAGGGCAACCCTTGGCTAGGGTAAGAGTTGCCGGCATGTGGCTGCTATTTCTGAGTAGCTTTGTTAATTAGATTGTTTCTTCTAAGGGTCTGTTTCTTTAGACGTTAGTCTAGATGGCATGGAGAATGAAGGCTGGTGTAGAAGAGAATGTAGCTTATTGCTGATAGAGAGGACACCTCTCAATTTCCACCCTCTTCCTGGTATCTCCCATTCCCCTTCTTTTTTTTTTTTTTATAAATTTATTTATTTATTTTTGGCTGTGTTGGGTCTTCGTTTCTGTGCGAGGGCTTTCTCTAGTTGAGGTGAGCGGGGGCCACTCTTCATCGCGGTGCGCGGGCCTCTCACTATCTCGGCCTCTCTTGTTGCGGAGCACAGGCTCCAGACGCGCAGGCTCAGTAGTTGTGGCTCACGGGCCCAGTTGCTCCGCGGCATGTGGGATCTTCCCAGACCAGGGCTCGAACCCGTGTCCCCTGCATTGGCAGGCAGATTCTCAACCACTGCGCCACCAGGGAAGCCCCATACCCCTTCTTTATTTCATATTTATATCTTGCTATTCTTTTTGGATTAGAGAAAGAACAAAATAGGTCTGTCCCATAATTACTTTTAGAGTATCACTTATCTAGACCCCCAAGGGACTCATTCCAAACAGGAGAGTAGTTTAGCACTCCCTGGCTGACCTGGGTCTCCATGCTCCTCTGACCTTTCCGAGTCCTCCATGTCTCCGCCCTGGAACCTGGCAGATGGTCCTTGGTCTCCCACAGTGAGCCAGCCGTCACAAGAAAGCTGAGTGTAGCCTTGAAGGCGTGGGCCTCGGCGGAATCTTGGCTCAAGCACGATTTAGATATTAGAGTGAACTATATGAAATTGCAGACCTGTGGCTTTTTAAAAATTAAACTGTTAATTTTAAAATAACTGTAGATTCACATGCAGCTGTAAAAAATAATACAGAGATCCTACGTACAGCTTTACACATTCCCCCTAGTGGGAACACTGTGCAAAACTATAGTCTAATATCACAACCAGTATGTAGACATTGATACAGAACAGTTCGATCACCACAGGCCTTTCCTGTTGTACTTTTATAGCCATGCTCATCTCCCTCCTCCCTGGCAACCACTATCTTTCTTTTTTTCAATAAGTCTATTTATTTATTTTTTTATTTATTTGGCTGCATTGGGCCTTAGCTGTGGCACACGGAATCTTCATTGTGGTGCGCGGGTTTCCCTCTAGTTGTGGTGCACGGGCTCCAGTGGGCACGGGCTTAGTAGTTGCGACGCATGGGCTTAGTTGCCCCACGGCATGTGGGATCTTAGTTTCCCCGCCAGGAATCGAACCCGCGTCCCCTGCATTCCAAGGTGGATTCTTATCCACTGGACCACCAGGGAAGTCCCACTATCTGTTTTTGATTTATATAATTTTTGCCATTTCAAGAATACTATATAAATGGAATCATATAGTACGTAACTTTTGGGATTGGCTTTTTTCACTCAACATAATTCCCTGGAGATTCATATAGTTTGTTGCCTGTAACAATAGCTTTGTTACTTTTCATTGCTTAGTATTCCATGGTAGGGATATACCACGGCTTGTTTAACCATTCACCCAAAGGACATCTGTGTTGTTTCCAGTTTGGGGCTACTACAAATGAAGCTACTATAAACATTGCTGTATAGGTTTTTGTGTGAACATAAGTTTTCATTTTTTTCTGGGATAAGTACCCAACAGTGCCATTGTTGGGTCTTATGGTAGTTGTGTTTAGTTTTATAAGAAACTGCTAAACTCTTTTCCAGAGTGGCTGTACCATTTACATTCCTACCAGCAATGTGTAAATGATCCAGTTTCTCCCTCTGCATTCTCACCAGCATTTGGTGTTGTCACTATTTTTCATTTTAGCCATTCTGAGGTATGCAGTAATATCTCATTGTGGTTTTAATTTGTAGTTCCTTAATAGCTAATGATGCTGAATATCTTTTCATGTGCTTATTTGATATCTGTATGTCCATCCTCTTTAGTGAAATATCTGCTCATGTCTTTTGCACATTTTCTGATTGGATTATTTTTAATGTTGAGTTTTAAGAATTCTTTATATATTATAAATACTAGTCCTTTGTCAGATAAGTATTTTTGCCCATTTTGTAGCGTGTATTTTCATCCTCTTAAAAGGGTCTTTCACAGAGCAAAAGTATTGAATTTGGATAAAGTCCAATTTACCAACATTTTTCTCTTATGGATCATGCTTTTGGTGACAACTCTTTGCATAGCTCAAGATCCTAGATGATTTTCTCTTATTATTTTCTGTAGGATAACATAGAATAAAATAACATGATCCATTTTTCTAGATTTTTGTATAAGGTTTGAGGTTTAAGTCAAGGTTAATTTTTTTTTTGCCAATGTATGTCCAATTGCTTCAGCATCATTTGTTGAAACAGCTGTCTTTCCTCCATTGAACTGCTTTTGCACCTTTGTCAAAAATCAGTTGGGTATATGTGTGCAGGTCTGTTTCTGGGTTCTTTATTAATCTATGCATCTATCCCTCTGCCAAGACCACACTGTTTTGATAACTATAGCTGTATAGTAGGCCTTAATATCAGGTACAGTCTTCCCACTTTATTTTCTTTTTTCTATGAAACTTAAAGGTTTTTTTAATAAGCTTTTCAGTTGGGAATAAATTGAAAACTTACAGAAAAGTTGCAAGAATAAGAATAGTACAAAACACACCCATATATTCTTTGTCCAGATCCACCTATTACTATGATTTTGCTGTATTTGCTTTATCATTTGCTTCCCCCTCTCCCCAAACATATATATGAAACTTCTTTTGTAAATCATTTGAAGGTAAATTAAATGCATCATGACCCTTTACTCCTAAATACCTTGGTGTGTATTTTCTAAAAATAGGGATATTTTCTTACATAACCACAGTATAGTTATCAACTTCAACAGTTTATCACTGACACTTATTTAATCATATATATATATTTAAATTGACCTAGTAATGTCCCTTAGAGTCCATTCTAGAGTCAGGTATTACTGTTAGTTGTCATATCTCTTTAGCCTCCTTTAGTCTAGAACACCTCCACAGCCTTTCTTCATCTTTTTAAAAAATTAATTAATTAATTAATTTTAATTTTTGGCTGTGTTGGGTCTTTGTTGCTGCGCGCGGGCTTCTTTCTAGTTGTGGCGAGTGGGGGCTACTCTTTATTGTGTGCCGACTTCTCATTGCAGTGGCTTCTCTTGTTGCCAGAGCATGGGCTCTAGGCGCACGGGCTTCAGTAGTTGTGGCTCGTGGGCTTCAATAGCTGTGGCACGTGGGCTCTAGAGCGCAGGCTCAGTAGTTGTGGCGCACGGGCTTAGTTGCTCCGCGGCACGTGGGATCTTCCCGGACCAGGAACTGAACCTGTGTCCCCTGCATTGGCAGGTGGATTCTTAACCACTGCACCACCAGGGAAGTCCCTCTTCATCTTTTATATCATTGACATTTTTAGCGAATATAACATCCCTGCCCTGACGCCCCCTCCCCCATACCCTAGTTTTCATAGTAAAGTCCTCATTTGGGGTTTAACTTATATTTCTCCATGATTAGATTCAGGTTGTGCATTTTTGGACAGAATATTACAAAGGTGATGTGTCTCTCAGTGTATCATCTGGATGCACTGGATTATCATCTCCCTCCATTGGTGATTTAAATTTTGATCATCTGGTGAAACTGTCATATGATGAATTGAGCCTTTTGTTTGAACCTACAAAAATGGTAGTTTCATGATTCAACCTAACATATAAGCTTTATATGGGTTTATGTAGGTAACCTGACCTCTCTGATACTCAGTTTCCCCCATCTGTTAAGTGAGGATATTAATAACTTCTCTCCCATGAGTATCATTGGGAGAGTTAAATAAGGTAATGTACGTAAAATCCGGCACATGAGAGGCACTCCATAAATGTTAGCTATTATTATTGCAGTCAGGCAGTGTTAAGGGATCGTGGTTTTGCTCTTCCTCTCCGACTCTCAACTACAGGCAAAATCACGACAGAGACAAAGTGGTGGGGGCTGGGCCACCTCAGCTCTGACATTTTGGTTTCCTCATCTGGAGAATGGGAAACACCTCCTACCCCACAGGGTTGCTGTGAGGTTTCATGGCATATGTGTAAAAGTGCCTGCACATAGAATAGGTTCTTAAAAAAAAAAAAAAAGGCTTCCCTGGTGGCGCAGTGGTTAAGAATCCGCCTGCCAATGCAGGGGACACGGGTTCGAGCCCTGGTCTGGGAAGATCCCACATGCAGCAGAGCAACGAAGCCCGTGAGCCACAACTACTGGAGCCCCGTGCACCACAACAAGAGAAGCCCTCGTACCACAATGAAGAGTAGCCCCCCTCGCAGCAACTAGAGAAAGCCCCAGCGCAGCAACGAAGACCCAATGCAGCCAAAAATAAATTTTTAAAAAAGTGATTCTTAATCTGTTGCATGAGGAAAACAGGAATATCTATCAGACTTAAAAAAAAAAATCCAACATAATGTGGAATCATTCTGAGGCAGTAGAAAGGGATGAAAAAAATATAGCTGGAGCCCAGGATTTGGATATCGGCATAATTCAGCGGCTGTGTGATCTCTGGGCAGATTACTTCACGTTTCGGAGCTTCAATTTTATCATTTGTAATTTGGGGATAAAAAAAATCAGTGCACATCCCAGGGGGGTTCGTGTTAATTAATGATGCCTAGCAGTAGTTGGGCACTCCGTCGACATCTCCGGAACGAAGGGTGAAAGACTAAAGCATTCACCTGTGAGCTGCCAGGGGCTGAACGCTCCCCCGGCTGGCGCATCCCTGCAGCGTCCCCGCCTCGGTCGGCCGCACCCGCAGGCTCAGCGCGAGCGAGGTCCCCACCCTCCCCGCCCCGCATCCGGCCGCAAGCTCCTCCCCCCGCGGCCGCGTCTTCCCCGGCGACTGCCTGGCACCTGGCAGAAGCGCGGCGGCCGGGGAAGCGGGAGGCGATCCTCGGACGGCGGCGGGCGGCGGGCGGCGGGCGGCGGGCGGCAGGGGAGGGGCGCGGGCGCACAGATGGGAGCAACTGAGAAGAGCGGCAAGAAGAGCCGGAGGCTGTTTTCTTCGCTGCGGCCGTGGAAGGCAACCCGGCGGCTGTGGCGGACGCGCTCGGCTTCCAAGGCGGCGCAGGGTGAGTGTGGGCGCGGCCGCGGGACCTGTTACCACGAGCGGCGGGCGCCGGCCTCCCGCTGAAGCGCGGCCGCGGTGGCTCCGGCCGCTGCCGTAGGCGGCATCTCCCGCTGGGTTCTTGGCCCCCGGGGGCCGCGGGCGGGGGCCGCGCCGCCTGGACTTCTGGCCCTGCCTGGGCGACCCTCCTCCCTGACCCTCGGCCGCGGGGAGTACACCAGTCCCCAAGCTCCCCTGGGGCCGCTCGACGACAGTCCCTTCTTCCCCCTCCACCCGTTAAGCATCTCCCCTTGGCCCAGGTGGTTGCAGCTTGTTAATTTCCCGCACAAGTCCCTGTCTGTCCGTTTGGCTCTGGACAGAGGGAATCCGGGGTGCCTCGGGAAAACATTTGCATCCCCCTCCCCCCCAAACCTGGCCAGCACCTGCAATGCAGTATCCGTTGGGGGATTTAATCCGCACCCAAGTCTGCCTTGGAGGTCCTCCCCATCTGGACCCACCCCCTTTCCAACCTATCTGTTATCTTGTAAGCTCTAGTCACAATTAACTATTTCCCAGACACATTCCACCCTATCCTCACCAGGGCCTTAACTCACATTTATTCAGTCACTGACTCACTGCATTCATTCATTCCATAATTTTTATCGAGCTCCCCTGTGTGTCAGGGCCCAGGAGTGAACGAGATAGGCAAGGCCGCAGCTCATGGAACTACTTCTAAAGGGGGAAACAGACGTTACACACGTCAAATAGGTAAAAGTCTCCATTGCAGATTGCTCTGTGTGCTTGGAAGGAATCAGATCGTCTGCTGGGAGAGGAAAAAAGGTAGAGGGGCCCTAGCGTACTTGGGGGGTGGACAGGGAAGGCGTCTCTGCGGCCATGCAATTACAGCTGAGCCTGAAGACTGATTCGGAGTTACTCCAGCATGGAGCCAGGGGAGAGCTTCCTGCCAGAGGCAATAGCAGGTGGAAAGGTTCTCAGTGTGCCTGAGCTAAGCAAGGGGAAAGTGAGGCAGGCAGGGCCTGGGTCAGGGTCTGGATAGTATATGATGAGGAGTTTGGATTTTATTCCAGGTGAGCTGGGAAGCCACTAACATGTTCTGAGCACAGGGACGTGACACGATCTGCTGGCTCATTGCCTTCTATCTGCAGTGGCCATGCCTTGGTCTCTCAGCCTGGCCAATTCCTACCCGTCCGTTAGGACTAGCACAAATGCATCTCCTCTGTGAAGCCTTTCCTGGGGTATGTGCCACCTGTAACCTCTCTGCTGGTGTTTCATCAGCCATAGGGCATTTGTCACTGTTCGTCTGCTATTATAGATTCCATGTGGGCAGGTTCTCATCCACTTCATCTTTGCATCCTCCACCAGGCTAAGTCAGAGCTGGGTACTTTGTAGATACCTGTCTGCTTGTGTGTGTTTGTGTGTGTGCGTGTGTGTGTGTGTCTATGTCTGTCTGTCTGTGTGTCCTATCATGTCCTTTTCGTCTGTTTCCATCATCTGAGGGTTCTTCAGAGGCTGACATGCCTTGAGTTCTAAAATGGCCGACCTGAGCCAGGGCAGAAGCTAGACTGCAACAGGGCCGCATCACCCCCATCTCCACCCCCGGGTTGTTTTGAAGATTAAATGAATTAATGAGTTAATAATTGTAAAGTACTGGCACACAGTAAGCATTCTAAAAAGAAATTTGACAAAGAGCAAAAATAATTATCTTTCAAATATTTGTGTTAGAAACAACACAAATACTGTGTTAGAAACAAGCTTTTCTATTGTTGATGGTTAGGGAGGCTCTGTGGCTTGGCATTGTCATCTTGTCGGCTCTCAAAGGATGTGTTATTACTTTTAGTGAATGCGCCAATTAAATTCCTTCCACACTACATCAAGAACTGTTGCGGAAACTTAGTAGGTCTAAAGGCTGACCACCCCTTTTCTTTAGCTTGCCTGAGTGGTTGAATAGATTGGTAATTGCAACAAGTATTCCTTGACTGATACTTATATGCACAGTGTTATTCCAGGTATTGTGTGAATGTTTTACAAAAGAGGAATAAATGGATATTCCCACTTCAGTAAATTGGGTTAGAATACGTTTTCTAGTTTTATAATTTTTAAGCCCAGGTGTATACTGTGTACACACCCATCCTCTCTTTTCTTCTTTGTTCCCATCTTAGAGTTCACCCATGGCTTACCCAGGGCCCATTGCCACGCCACACCTCTCTTTTCTTAGGTAGGATCTTGGCAGATCACTGTATTTCCCTACTTCCCCTTCCTCCCTACAACCTGGAGATGAGGCCATTATAATGTCTTATGTTATATGATACTTTACAGTTTATGGAGTAGGTCAACTATAGGGTCTTGTTTATTTATTTATTTATTTGCAGTATGCGGGCCTCTCACTGTTGTGGCCTCTCCCGTTGCGGAGCACAGGCTCCGGATGCGCAGGCTCAGTGGCCATGGCTCACGGGCCCAGCCGCTCCGCGGCATGTGGGATCTTCCCGGACCGGGGCACGAACCCGTGTCCCCTGCATCGGCAGGCGGACTCTCAACCACTGTGCCACCAGGGAAGCCCTAAGGTCTTGTTTAGATCTTAACAAACCCTGGAAGGAGGGAGGACAGATGGTATTTATTTCCCCCATTTTGTAGATGAGGAAAGTGAAGCAAGAGACAGAGTAACTTGCAAGAGGTCATAGGACTGGTGTGTGGCCAATTCAGGCCTGACTACCCACACAGCTTCCTTTCTGCCACATCGGCAGAAAATAAACACGTTCCAGTATCTATACTCATGGAGGGAAGAAATAAAATTAATAAATATTATGCAGTGAATGAAATCCATATCCCAATTTTATTTAATTTTTCTTAAAGTTGGCCTGAATTTCTCATGATGATGTCAACATCACTTGGGGCATCTACAATCATATGCTTTGGTGCCAGACAGATGATGATTTGAATCTGCCACTAATAAGTGGCACACTAATAAGCTGTGTGATATTGGGCAGGGTGCTAAATCTTTCTAAAACTCAGTTATCTATCATACGTAAAATAAGGATGATATTCCTATGTTATAATGTTCCTGTGATGATTATATGGGTTATTGTATATAAAGTGCTTGGTACATAGTAGCTCACAAGGTGGTGGTTGTTATTTTTATTAATATTAGTCCAGATATTGCACATATGATCACACCCCAAATATGGAAAGTTCAATGAGTGGTGGGAATAAAACATGGCTGGAAGCTCTTCAGGGGCCGCAATCCCTTCTGGACCAATCAGAAGGCCTTCTACATCAGTATCCTTTTTACCCTCCCTTCCTTTTTTTTTCAGCAGGAGGCTACAGATGAGAAGTAGCATAGCTTCTGGGGACCCCTGGCATCTGTTCAGCTTAATATTGTATCCTGAATATAGAAGACAGTCAATAAATATGTTTATTTATTTATTGGATAATAATGAATGAATGGTTAAGTAATGAATGAATCCTCTGGGATGTATATATTGATTCCTTACTTCCTTGCTAATACTCAGTACTGTCAGAATTTTTTGATGCGTATGAAGTGGTACTGCATGGTGCTCTTACATTGAATTTCCCTGACGAATAATGAAGCTGGAGATCTTTTCACATGAATATTGGCCATGTATGACCAAGACATGTGTGAACGCCTGTTTATGTCTTTTCCCATTTTTTTTTTCTTGGTGGTTCATGTTTTTTTTTAAATCTGCTCATAGGAGTTCTTGAAATATTCTGGATACCAATGATTTACCTGTTTACATGTCCAAGCAACTTTTAAAAATCGACTAACCATGCAAGCTGTTCTAAATGAACAAGCTGTGTCCAGTAGAAATTAACCCCCTAAATTGCTTCCAGCTTTTGCAGAGAACCAGATTTACGTCAAATATCAAAGCTTTAGGTTATAGAGAAGGGAGTGGATAGTTGGTGGAAGTATTTTGTGAGTAGAAGGCTTTCCTAGTCCTTGAAATGATGGTAGAAAACCAGTCCTGAGCTCTTCCCCCCAGAAATTGCCTCCTGCAAACGCTGGTGGGCCGAAGTGCCTTTTCCTGAACTGCAGTTATTCCCTGGGATGACACAGGTTGGACCTGGAGTCAGTCTCTATCCTCAGGTAGTGCTTTCCAGGACTAGTTATCTGGAGGAAAGGACAGAACACTTGTCAGGTGACCTGTGGTTTATTCTTACTGCCATTTTCTGGCCATATGTCCCTAAAAACAGATCACATTGAATGGAGATAATGGTCACTACCTAGGGATATTGGAAAGATAAATGATATCATAACTATGAAAGGACCATATAAATGCAAAATATATTTGCTAGGCTCTGTGAAGTAGCCAACCCTTTGCTGGAGTGGGACCTATACCCTTTAGGCCCCATACCTTCTCCTACCCTCTGTTCTGCATACAGGTGCCTGATTATAGAGTGGTAGTTCTCCAAGGGTTGTCTCCAGACCAGCAGCAACAGTGTCTCCTGGAACTTGCTAGAAATGCAAATTCTTGGAGCCCACCTCAGAGCTACCAAAGCAGGGACTCTGGAGGTGGGACCCAGCAACCTGTGCTTTACCAAGCCCTGCAGTAATTCTGGTGTGTGCTAACCTTTGAGAGCCATTGGCCTAGTGGGATGTGCAAAGGCCTTAAAGACAGTGAATGTGGGTTTTTCAGTCTTAACTCTCCCATTTGCCAGCTTGTGCGATGAGCAGGTTACTAAGCTCTTGGGCTTCCAAGCTCTCATCAATAGAAGGAAGATGATGTCACTTCCCTCACAGGGGTGTTGTGAGAAGTAAATGACAGGCAATATCCTGGCTCTGCTACTTCTTTGCTATGTGTCCTTTGGCAAGTCTCCTTTCTTCTTTCTGCCTCATTTTTCTCATCTAAAAAATACGGACTGGCAAGTGTTAATGCACATGCATTGCTTACCGTGTGCCAGCCGTGGTCCTAAACCTGTGAATATTTTAATTTTATTTAACTCTTACAATAACCCTGTTTTACAGTCCCTATTTTGTGAATGAGAAAACGGAAACACAAAACGGATAAGTAACGTTTCCAAAGTTACACAACTAGTAAGCTGGGATCCAAACCCAGGCAGTGTGCTGTGCAAGTCCTCGCTTTAAAGGCCATGCTTGGCAAATAAGTTCTCTTTAAAAGGATGGTGATGATGATAAGAAGATTGCCTGGCACACAGTGGGTATTCCACGTATTAATTCTCTTCCCCTTGCCTTGTGGCTTGGCTTCATCGGAGCACACCCAGCTTTTCTTTTTTTTTTTTTTTTTTTGCTGTACGCGGGCCTCTCACTGTTGTGGCCTCTCCCGTTGCGGAGCACAGGCTCTGGACGCACAGGCTCAGCGGCCATGGCTCACGGGCCCAGCCGCTCCGCGGCATATGGGATCCTCCCAGACCGGGGCACGAACCCGTATCCCCTGCATCGGCAGGCGGACTCTCAACCACTGCGCCACCAGGGAGGCCCCCAGCTTTTCTTATAGTCATGTTGCCCTTCTCTGCGGTGACCCTAATCACAAACCCCCATCCCCTCCCCAGCCCCCAGTCAGCAGTTTTCTCACTCCAGTTCATCTCGCTTACGGCCACTTGGATGCTCTGAGCAAACCAGACAGGCATGGCTGGGGGGAGGCCGAATGTGGTGGTGCAGGTGAAGTCATTCTCCTGTCACCCCACCCTGGCATGTTTTGGAAATGAATGACTAATCCAGAAGAGAGGGTCCAGGCAAGTTACCGAAAGACCATTAGGTCTGCCCAATTTGAGAAATATCCCCCCAGTCTCTTCTGCTCTCAAATTTCCAAGGGAACAAAAAAGCTTTTTTTGCTGAGTTTTTCTTCGGAGTAAAATTTACAGCTGGGAAGTTGAACCCACAATGGTAACAGCAGCATTTTTTTCTTTCATTTTTGTTTTGCTAGGACAATGAAGAGCCTTATTCTCTTTCAATTCAGGGTGTCACTCATTGTTCTTGAAAATTCTCTTTGGTTTTGCTCTCAAGATGGCCTCCCTTGCTGGGCATGACTCACTGGTCTAATGACTCAGAAGTGGCATCCAACAAGACAAGGACTGTGCAGAGCTGTGAAGGGACTTGTGGCCAGTGGAGCCTGCCTGAAGCTTTCCCTAAACCCGGTTATTGAGATGGAGCATCATTTCCATTAATGGATGTTTATAATGGTTGTTGGTACCAGTTTATTGGAAGCATGAGGCAGTGCCTTGTTCTGGAAGGCTCCAAGGCTTGAGTCTATCCTTGTCCCTCAACTGGGTGTGGCCTTGAGGTTTACTGTGGGCAAGACAAGTCTTCTAAGAATTCACCTGACCCTGCTTGGAATGGCCACAGAATCAGGCAGTGTAAGGCTTCTGTAAAATTTGTATCATGAGGGAAAATAAAGGCTCTTCTTATCTGAAGAGGACTTCAAATCTCTTTCAACTTAATTTAAAAAAATCTATTAAGGATGAATAGAAAGGTGAACATCTATGTGACAGAACAAATTTAGCAAAATGTACTTGAAGATGTTTGCCATGCAATTCTTCCAACTTTTTGTATTTTGAAACTTTTCAAAATACAGTGTTGAGTAAAATGCAGGTAACCCTAGAAATGATCATACTCTTGTAAAAAAATTGCTTCCTTGTTAACATAAATGGCAGGCTCTCTCCCACTTCCTTACTCCTCCCAGACTTTGTCTTTTTTTCCTGGGGAGCCTGCTTGATTAAAAAGGGCCTGGAGTGAGCCTGGCAGGGGGTGAGCTAATCCTTTACACCAGGGCTTTATCTTCTTCCTGATATGTAATTCTCACAATAGCCATATAAACTAGTTATTATTTTCTGCATTTTATGAGGAAACTAAAGTGCAGAGGGGTATACTTGATCCAGGTCAGTAGGTGATAATATTAGTCTTACAGCATTTATGGAGCCCTCCCTTTATGTGTCAGGCTTTGTGCTGTGTACTTTACATGCATTAACTCATTTGAGCCTCATCGTACCCTAGGAGGTAGGTGCCTTTAGTATCTTCATTTTACAGATCAGGAAATGGAGACTTAGAGAGGTGCAGGAACGTATCCCAGCTTACTCTAGGAGCCAGGAAATGGCAGAGCCCATGTTTGAACCTGGTCTCTCCTGCTTTCTAGCCTTTGCCCTACTATTCAGACCCAGTCCTTGGCCTAACTCAGTAAATCAGCATACGTTGTAGAAACCTCTTGTTCTGAGACCACAAGCTCTTTGAGGACAAAATGTTTTGTTCAGCACTGTGTCATTCTCAGTCTTCAGAGCAGTGTCTGGCATAATGAATATTTGTTGGATGAAGGAGTACACGGATGGTGTCTTCTCATCACCCCCTTCTTCACCCTATCTGCCCCTAAAGGTGCTCCTAACTGGGTACGTTTTGGCTGCCCTGGCCTTGGTCCTTGGAGATGGAGATGCCCATTTCTTTGATGTGGTTTATGGGCCAACATGGCTCATTTGGTGGCCAGTGAAGAGTTCCAATGAAGGCAGATTTTCCTCATTGGCCTTAAGTTGTCGAGGATGAGCATAAGGATATTATCCACTGTCAAGGAAAGATGGGAACAAAAACAAAATAAAATTTCCCCAAACTTTAAGGGAGTCTTTAAATTGTGGCAGCTAGAAATCAACTCCAGGACCCCTAGTGGCCACGACAAGCTTTTGCTCTATAGCTATATTTGACTCTCGGGCTGCAGTAGTGAGCAGGTAAACACTAGCAATTAGTTCTCTTAATGTGCCCAAGTATGTTGATAATTATACTTTACACTTGTATAGAACTTAGTTTACAAAGTACCACATCTGTTCTCCCTTTTTTTTTTTTTTTTTTTTTTTTTTCTTTTTGCGGTATGCGGGCCTCTCACTGTTGTGGCCTCTCCCGTTGCGGAGCACAGGCTCCGGACGCGCAGGCCCAGCGGCCATGGCTCACGGGCCCAGCCGCTCCTCGGCATATGGGATCCTCCCAGACCGGGGCACGAACCCGTATCCCCTGCATCGGCAGGCGGACTCTCAACCACTGCGCCACCAGGGAGGCCCTGTTCTCCCTTTTGATCTTCTGAACAGCCTGGAACATGCACAGGGCACGGATGATTAGCCCCACTTTACAGATGAGGAAACTGGTGCCAGAGAGGTTAAATCACCTGCTCTACGCCACTCAGGTAATAGTGGTAGAGATAGGTCTTCAACCCTCTTATCTCACCTCCTACTCTGGCAAATTTTCCTTTTCAATATTGTACTTAACCCAGCAATTTCTGGGGATGAGCGCAACAGGTTGGTGCATTTCTTTTTGTTGCTCTTCTTCCAACTTGGAGGTGAGTGAGGTCCTGGATTGGGTCAGTTAATCATTCTGGATGTCAGTTTACCAGTCTGTATATTGGGGAATAAACACTACCCATCAGTGAGGGCACTTGGAGCAGAGGAAGTTGTGAGGGTTTGGAACTCAAAAAACAATTTCTAAGTGAAGATGTTTGGAAGGGACTGTGATGACTCTGATTCATTTTCCATAAAGTAAGTTCAATGGCACCTCCCCTGGCCACACTATCTAAAATGGAAGCTCTGTTACCTCATTATCATGCTTCATTTTTCTTCACAGCATTTACTGCCATTTATTATATGTTTATATTTGTTTGTTTATGGCCTGTCTGAATCCTCCCACCCAAATGTGATAGCCACGAGAGCAGGGACTTGGTCTGTTTCCTGCACTCTTGAATTGCTAACAGGTGGAGTTGTGCCTGGCACAAATAACCGTTGTTGAGTGAATGAATGAAGGAATGAATCTGAGGTATGTAATAATTGAAAGTAAGCTTGCATTGGATGACTGAAAGATTTGCTTGAGTACCCCTTGCTGTCTAACAGAGAGGGGGTTTGGTCTGGCTTCCACAGATCCATTTCTGTCTCAGCCATCCAGTGGCTTAAAACCAATCACTAAAGCCTTGAGTACCAACTTACACCTGGGTGAAATGGGTTCAATAACCCAGGTCCATTCAGCAGACAGAGGTCATTGGATGGCACTGTATGCCTCTGCATTGTAACAGCTGGTGAGTGGCTTGAGGACTGGGGCTGGTTCCTGTCACTGTTCTGTCCGCAGTACTTAGCATAGAGCCTGGTCCACAGAGAGGTAAAAGAAGTGTTTGCTGAATGAATGAATATGGAAGAGGAAACAAGCACAGGGCTCTTAATCCCCCTCCAAAGTGAAGGTCTCCATTTGAGCATAAGCTTGGTGCACGGCACACGTGGTCCTCTTTCAACTTGAATCAAATCTCTCCAGAGCCAAGGAGGCACTAAACAGTTGATTCCCTAACCTACTGCAAGGAAAGGCAAGCCTAGGCTCCAGATCCAGTTCCATGCCATGTTTTAGAATTTGTGTTTACGTCTGTCTTCATTCCCCATCCTTTCTGCTCCAGCATAAGCAAAATTATAACCCCTGCACACTGACTTGCATGCAGTTATCAGAGCCTGGTGCTCCTCGGCTGAGGGACTTCTCCCCCAAGACTGCTGACTGTCTGAATGACAAATCCAAAGTCAGGGTTGCAGAACCAGCCGGACTTTCCTGCTCCTTTGCAGCAGAGGGAGGAAGGAGGGAATGAAAGATTCTGAAAATAAAGGTAAGGGGCCGACTGCAGAGGGGAGGTAAAAGAGGCTAGGGATAAGATGTCACTCCATGGACATGTTTTAGTGTATATTAAATGGCTGATTTAAAATTAGTGTGCATATATTATTTAAAAAGTCTAGTATATAATAATAAACATGACTTTTAAAAATAACTGATTTCTGGTTTCCAAATATTGTCATTCAGTTTTCTGTTTTTGTGCTACTAAATATAACATTTTTGCATTCTTCATTTAATCTTGGCTGAATAACACATATTTACATTTCACAGATTTCCTTATAATAGTTCCCTTTTATTTTGGAGGTGTTCAGAATACTTAATTAATATATGGGTTTCCGGTGCATTATTGGAATTGCAATATCTGAAATACTTCGGACTTTTACAGTTTGGGTTCTTAAGAAAAATGTAGAGGGAGAAGCCTTTAATGAACATTCACCTTTTCGGGAGGATCCAACGGGGAGCCGTCACTGACCTTCAAAAGTGTTTATCTTGCAGAGAGATATTCAGATGCAAACTCCCCCCACTCTGCTAGCTTCCATCCCCTAGGTCCCTGGTAACAACCCCCCTTCGCACTCCCCCCCCCCCAATTCCGCTTGAGGCATGGGGGAGGAGAGAAACGGATTTAAATGAAAACTCAGGAAAGGACAGGTCTCTCAAATGAGCCAGCCAAATAAATATTAAGTTCAGCAACAAGGATTCTGGAGGATTCTGGGGTTTCAAATTCCGAGGGTCCTTAACATTTTCTGCGGCAGATGGGGGAGGAGCGATAAATCCCAAGGCTCGGGAGGCTACACGCGTTCCCCAATCGTGTTTCCAGGAAGGAGCCCTTCCGTGGTGTTGCGTAGGTGCAGCTCCTGGTCGTGCCGCAGGAGGAAGGCGCAGGGTGGCTGGGCTCCCGGGAAAGCTCCGGGGCAGCCGCCGAGCCATCTCCGCGTAGCCTGGCCCAGCCCCTGCCTCGCCCCAGCTAATTTTAGGGTTTGCCCTCCTCCCTTTTCCCCAGCAGCGTTCGCTGATCTCACCTCAAGCCTCTCTGCAGCAATTTCCACCCCTCTCTCTCCTCCCAGCGCGCTCTGCTTTAAGGAGGCCCCAGCACTTTGCCCTTGGGCACCAGGCTCGGGTGCTCTGGTGGAGGCTGGCACACAGCACCAGAGGAGGTTGCTTACGCCCACCGACCCTCCGCAACACCCGAGCTGGGTGGTTCTCTTCATCGGTGAGACCTCCCAGGTCCCAGGCCTTCTCCTAACTGCATGCAGGGCCGCCCGCTTGGCCATCACTAGCCTAGTCCTCAGCCACACTCTCTGGCATGTTATAAGATTCTCATCTTGTAATGGACAGTGATGTTTATTCCATATTAAAAACAAAAAGCAACCAACCAAACAGATCAAAACCACACAAGGCCTGATGCCAGTAGGAAGGCTGGTATTTTAATCTATCATGCTGCTTGTGATGAAGGCTGTTAAGCAATCTCACTTACTATAACTGAGGCTTTAAAAGGGTTTGGGGTAGCTGGTGTCGGTAGATCAACGTCTAATAGGCTCTGGATCATTCACATCCACATAGCGATCTCTGCGGTTTTGATGTTTAAATTTTGATTAAGCAGCCTTAGTGGGGAGGAAAACAGATTTGCATGGCCCTGGTAAATGCAAAGAGTGCCTGTCTACTGCTGTTTCTAAGCCAAGCTCTCATGGACAAATAAAACCTGTCTGTGTAATCAGAATATTTTAAATAAACTCAGGGAGAATGTTGGCCTTTTCTGTGTCATTTTCAGTAGCTGGAGAAAAGGTTTCTGGAAAGAAAAAAATGTGCTTATGTGCCATGTCATGCTAGGCCAGGGGCATGGTTTAGAAAAAGTTAAGACTGCCTGAGCTGGAGGCTCATGTTAGGTTAATATTCACCACCATTTGGAATTGAAACACTCCCAGTTTCTCAGTGTATCAGGCAGGATGCTTTAAGCTTCAAATCCCCAGCTGCTTTTTTAGGGGAGTTGGTATTTAGAATTTTTGTTTCACTTTGTTTTGGAAGGAGCCTTGGCTGGAAGGCAGGATGGTTAGGTTCTGGCTTGTTTTGCCACTAACTCATTGGTGACCTAACACAATACCCATTATTTTTTCGGACCTGTTTCCTTATCTCTAAAATGGAGAACTGTTAGACCAGATCACTGTTCTTCAGATTGTGGGTGGTAAGAAAGCAATTTAGTGAGTCACAAGCAACCTTTTAGAAAGATGAAATAGAATAGAAAATATCAGAAACCATTGCATATGGTAAGTGTAAATAATTGTTTCCTGTATCTTCTGTTTTAGTTGTTTATGTTTGTTTATGTATGTAGATATGGGCTGTACTGATGTCAGATCTGTTTCTCACTGTGAATCCCAGTCAAAAGAGTTTGAGAAACACTGAAATCAATCACAGCTTCCTAGTTTGTCAAGGAGTCTATGAAATGCAGTCCATTTTTGTTTATGTATGTTGAGAATGTCAGTAGTTTTCCTCAGAATTTCCAAGGGGTCTAAGACCCCAAATAGGTTATGAATTATTGTGTTTCCCCCAAGGCCCTTCGAAGCTAACCTCTTAGGGATCAAAGAATCCTTTCAGGGCTGGGAGATGGGTGTGTGTTGACAGGACCAGCTGAGTGTGAGATGTGAGGTGGGGTGTGTGAGCATGTTGAAGAGAACATGTGACCGTGGTAACTATACCATGAGAGCTATTTGTAGGTTCCAAAGTGCCAGTTGGTGACCTGAATATGAAACATAAATATCTAAAAATTAGAGTCTTTGTGCTGAAAAGTACCACAGGAAAACTATTAAAATGTTGTGCATTGTTTAGAAGTCAACTCTCCCTGAAAACAAGAACCAGGTAAAATTTTAAGAGGTTGACAGGGACAAATAAAGCATCAGGCTGTTGGTAGGCAAAAAACTGAATTTTTATAAGCTACCATCACATGACTAGTGTTCTGTAAACGTTGAGCTGTGGTTTAATAAATGCCTTTCTTTCTTTTTTCTCCTTTTAGTACATCTTGTCTTAAGACAGTCCAGTGAGGCTTTTAAACACAAAAGCCATTGTCTGACATTTACTCAGCATATCTCAAAATGCTTTGCAAAGCAGAAAAAAAAATTCTGTGTGAGGCAACTCAGAATAAAATAGTTGAATGAGTTAATAAGTAGGTATTGGCAAACATGACAGCTAATTATAATAATAACAGCCGTAGCTCCTATTTAATGAACAAGTAGTATGTGAAAAGCTCTTTTCAAGGTACTTTACACATTGTCACAGCACTGCAAGGTTGGGGGTATTTTACATGTAAAGAAATGGATTAAGAACTTTTTACAGGGCACATAGCTAGTAAGTGGCAGAGCCGGGATTTAAACCCAGGTAATTTTACCTTCAAAACCATTCACATGGTAGGCAAGGGCTTTGAGAATAAGTAGCGTGGGAAAATTGCAGAGTTTTTAATAAAATCTTCAACATCATTTATTGCTAGAATTAATTTACTTATTATAAAAAGGGAAATGTGAACCATAAAAAATGATGGCTTTTGTGTATTTTTCTAGATTGTGTTTATTTGGAAAATAAGCATTTTAACTCTAAGTTCAGCTGCAAATTTTCCTTTTATTTTGTAAGTTCTCTCTTTTATGCAACAAGGTTTTAGAAGCAGAGATACGAAAGAATAGGAGTGGAGAGTTTGAAAGTTTGGGTGGAAACATTTTTTTTTCCTACAACAGTTTAGGGCAAATAGTTCTCTTTTCAATTTTTCTATTATTTTTCTATGTTTTATTTCAAAATAACAAAACATGACATTTTGTGAGCAAATAAAGTTATGCATAACATTTTAACATGGTAAAACTAGGATTAGAGCACACTGATTCCTGAAAGAATTTGATTTTTTCCTGAAAGTTATTATAGAATCTGATTGGGAGTTTGAATATGGTCAGATCCAGACTTTTAAACCCTAAATATTTAAAACACTATGGTGTACATCCCCCAATCTGTAATTCAAAATGAAGTAAGTGCAAGGAAATCCAAAAATGTTTTTTTAAAAATTTTTTTTAATTTTAACAACCATGACTACTTTTAGAGAAGACTCAAATTCTTTCAAGATTTTTGTCCTTGCTGCTTGGGACTGTGTAGGTTGGGCAAACGATGTATATTGGTTGGGGTGATCTGTAAATGGCTGAGTGAGTTCTCAGCTTTCACGGCTAGCATGAGATAGAGCTGGGTTTAGAGCCTGGACTATGCCATTGCTTCTCAACTGGACACAATACTGCTTCCTGTGGAACATACTAGAAATATGCAAGGGGCTCTAGCAGCATTCACTGGGCAGAAACCAGAAATGATAGATGTCCTGCAATGTTCCGGACTGTTCCATTTAATGATGAATTTAATAATCTCTTGTCCTGTGCAACTTTCAGATGTTTTGCTGAAGACGTAAGTGAAAACCCTCTATACTTTTCTGAGCCTAGAATATAAGTTGGTATTACATATACACTGAAGTTTCTGGGATTAAAAATGTTGCGTAAAGCAAGGAAAGATTATACTTAATTTTGTTTGGAAAAATCACTTGCCCAAAGCATCAACTGGTTTGAGACATCAATACGACACACTTGTCTCATTCAATCTATGTACCTGTACATGTATCTGACTATTAATGTCATCTAATATAGTCTTGCTTGAGTATTTGCATATTGAAATCCATATTGTTTTGCTATATTTACTATTAACTTTTCTTTCCTTTCTCTTTTACATTGTTGTTGGTATGTGTGGTATAGTTATTGTTGTTTAATTGTGTGTTAGGTAGATTATTTTATCTTTAAATTTCATTTTGAGATACTAAACAAGGAAATACAAAATATTTTTATATTTGTATATATGTGTGTTACTCAGAGTATACAAAATGACTTTATTTTTACCTCTTTAATAATTTAAAAGAATTTCAGCCAACATCAAAATTTTTGGAGATTATATATTCAATTCTATATTTCTGGTTCCTTTAATAAAATTAGAACAATCTACAACGAGATTGAGGTGAGCATAAACTGCCCTATTTAAGGGCAGAAATACTGGGATATAGGTGTTATAAATCTAAAAAATGATGTCACTGGTAATGTATATTTATGCTACTGTAACTGGCATTTTAAAATTTCATTTTCTAATTGTTTGCTGTTAGAATATAGAAATATAGTTGATTTTTATTTGTTGACCTTATTTCAGTGACCTTCCTAAATTAACTTATTAAATAGTTTTTAGATTTTTGTAGGTAGTTGGTTTTCTATAAATAAAGACAGTTGTGTTTCTTTTTTTTTTTTTTTAACATCTTTATTGGAGTATAACTGCTCCACAATGGTATGTCATTTTCTGCCCTGCAACAAAGTGAATCAGCTATACATATACATAATCCCCATATCTCCTCCCTCTTGCGTCTCCCTCCCTCCCACCCTCCCTATCCCACCCCCCCATCCCACCCCTCCAGGTGGTCACAAAGCACCGAGCTGATGTCCCTGTGCTATGAGGCTGCTTCCCACTAGCTATCTGTTTTACGTTTGGTAGTGAATATATGTCCATGCCACTCTCTCACTTTGTCCCAGCTTACCCTTCCCCCTACCCGACAGTTGTATTTCTTACTTTCCAATCCTTACACTTTTTATCCCTTGTATTATTACACTAGCTATGCTCTCTCTCACAGTGTTGAATAAAAGTGGTGATGGTGAGTAGCCTTATCTTGTTCCTCATCTCAGAGGAAAAGCTATCAATCTTTCACCATTAAGTACAATATTTGATGTAGGATTTACATTGACACTTTTTTTTTTTGCCGTACGCGGGCCTCTCACTGCTGTGGCCTCTCCCGCCGCGGAGCACAGGCTCCGGACGCGCAGGCCCAGCGGCCATGGCTCACAGGCCCAGCCGCTCCGCGGCATATGGGATCCTCCCGGCCCGGGGCACAAACCCGTGTCCCCTGCATCGGCAGGCGGGACTCCCAACCACTGCGCCACCAGGGAAGCCCCTACACTGACACTTTTATATCAGATTAAGTTAACTTCTATTCCTAGTGTGCCAGGTTTTTATCATGAATTGGTACTGAGTTTTATCAAATGTTTTCCTGTTTTGTGATGATCATATGACCGTTCTGTTTTATTCTGTTAATATGGTGAATTACACTGATATTCTTCAAATGATCTTTTAAAAAATTGAAGTATAGCTGATTTACAATATTATATGTTTTAGATGTACAACATAGTGATTCAAAATTTTTATGGATTATACTCCATTTAAAGTTGTTATAACATATTGGCTATATTCCCTGTGCTGTACAATATACTTATAGCTTATTTATTTATTTATTTATTTATTATTATTTTTTTGCGGTACGCGGGCCTCTCACCGCCGTGGCCTCTCCCGTTGCAGAGCACAGGCTCCAGACGCGCAGGCTCAGTGGCCATGGCTCACGGGCCCAGCTGCTCCGCGGCATGTGGGATCCTCCCAGACCGGGGCGTGAACCCGCGTCCCCTGCATCGGCAGGCGGACTCACAACCACTGCGCCACCAGGGAAGCCTTCCAGCTTTCTTTTGATTTCCATTTGCATGGAATATCTTTTTCCATCCCCTCACTTTCAGTGTGTATTTGTCCCGAGGTCTGAAGTGGGTCTCTTGTAGACAGCGTGTGTATATATAGGTCTTGTTTTTGTATCCATTCAGCCAGTCTATGTCTTTTGGTTGGAGCATTTAATCTCTTTACATTTAAGGTAGTTATCAATACGTATGTTCCTAATACCATTTTGTTAATTGTTTTGGGTTTGTTATTGTAGGTGTTCTCCATCTCTTGTGTTCCTGCCCAGAGAAGTTCCTTTAGCATTTGTTGTAAGGCTGGTTGGGTGGTGCTGAATTCTCTTAGCTTTTGCTTGTCTGTAAGGGTTTTAATTTCTCCATCTAATCTGAATGAGATTCTTGCTGGGTAGAGTAATCTTGGATGTAGGTTTTTCCCTTTCATCACTTTAAATATGTCCTGCCCCTCCCTTCTGGCTTGCAGAGTTTCTGCTGAAAGATCAGCTGTTAACCTTATGGGGATTCCCTTGTATGTTATTTGTTGTTTTTCTCTTGCTGCTTTTAATATTTTTTCTTTGTATTTAATTTTTGATAGTTTGGTTAAAGTGTGTCTTGCCATGTTTCTCCTTGGATTAATCCTGTATGGGACTCTCTGCACTTCCTGGACTTGACTGAATCTTTCCTTTCCCATATTAGGGAAGTTTTCAACTATAATCTCTTCAAATATTTTCTCAGTCCCTTTCTTTTTCTCTTCTTCTTCTAGGACCCCTATAATTCGAATGTTGGTGCGTTAAATGTTGTCCCAGAGGTCTTTGAGACTGTCCTCAATTCTTTTCATTCTTTTTTCCTTAATCTGCTCTGCGGTAGTTATTTCCACATTTTTATCTTCCAGGTCACTTATCTGTTCTTCTGCCTCAGTTATTCTGCTATTGATTCCTTCTAGAGAAGTTTTAATCTTATTTATTGTGTTGTTCATCATCGGTTGTTTGCTCTTTAGTTCTTCTAGGTCCTTGTTAAACGTTTCTTTTATTTTCTGCATTCTATTTCCAAGATTTTGGATCATCTTTACCATCATTACTCTGAATTCTTTTTCAGGTAGACTGCCTATTTCCTCTACATTTGTTTGGTCTGATTGGTTTTTACCTTGCTCCTTCATTTGCTGTGTGTTTCTGTGTCTTCTCATTTTGCCTAACTTACTGTGTTTGGGGTCTCCTTTTTGCAGGCTTCAGTTTCGTAGTTCCCATTGTTTTTGGTGTCTCCCCCCAGTGGCAAAGGTTGGTTCAGTGGGTTGGGTAGCCTTCTGGTGGAGGGGACTGGTGCCTGTGTTCTGGTGGATGAGGCTGAATCTTGTCTTTCTGGTGGGCAGGACCACGTCCAGTGGCATGTTTTGGGGTGCCTGTGACCTTATCATGACTTTAGGCAGCCTCTCTGCTGATGGGTGTGGTTGTGTTCTTGTCTTGCTAGTTGTTTTGCATAGAGTATCCAGCAGTGTAGCTTGCTGGTCATTGAGTGGAGCTGGGTCTTAGCGATGAGATGGAGATCTCTGGGATCGCTTTTGCTATTTGGTATTACATTGAGCTGGGAGGTCTCAGGTGGACCAATGTCCTGAACTTGGCTCTCCCACCTCAGAGGCACAGGCCTGACACCTGGCTGTAGCACCAAGACCCTGTCAGCCACACGTCTCAGAAGAAAAGGGAGAAAAAAATAAATGAAATGAAATATTATTAAAATAGAAAAAAAAATTATTAAAAATAAAAAAAATTCAAAAGTAATAAACATAAAGAAAAAGAAAAACAGACAGACAGAACCCTAGGATAAATGATAAAAGCAAAGCTATACAGACAAAATCACACAAAGAAGCATACACATACACGCTCACAAAAAGAAAAGAAGGAAAAAAAAATATATCTTTTGGGAAGTCTGAGGCCTTCTGACAGCGTTTAGTGGTTGTTCTGTAGGAGTTGTTCCACATGTAGATGTATTTCTGATGTATTTGTGGGGAAGAAGGTGATCCCCATGTGTTACTCCTCCGCCATCTTGAAGATCCTTCAGTATTCTTTATAAAACGTATTTTCATTGAAGGCTATCAGTTTTCCTCTAAGCATGCTTTAGCTGCCTCCTGCAAGTTTTGTTATGTCATATTTTTATTGTCATTTAGTTTAAGTTATAATTTCCATTGTGATTTTTTGGACATAGAGTCATGTAGAAATGTATGTCTTAATATCTAAGCAGTTGGTGGAGTTTCTAGTTATCTTTTTGCTGTTTGTTTCTAGTTTACTTTTACTGTGGTCAGAGAATATAGTTTGTTTTATTTTTATTATTTAAAAAAATTTTATTTTAGATTGGAGTACAGTTGATTAACAATGTTGTGTTAGTTTCAGGTGTACAGCAGAGTGATTCAGTTATACATATACATGCATCTGTTCTTTTTCAAATTCTTTTCCCGTTTAGGTTATTACAGAGTATTGAGCAGAGTTCCCCATGCTATACAGTAGGTCCTTGTTGCTTATATATTTTAAATATAACAGTGTGTACATGTCAATCCCAAACTCCCGATCTATCCCTCCCCCCATTTTCCCCCTGATAACCACTTTTGTCCTCTAATAAGTCTGTGAGTCTGTTTCTATTTTGTAAATAAGTTTGTTTGTATCATTTTTTTAGACTCCGCATATAAATGATGTCATATGATATTTGTCTTTCTCTGCCTGACTTCAGTTAGTATGATAATCTCCAGGTCCATTCATGTTGCTGCAAGTGGCATTATTTCATTCTTTTTAATGGCTGAGTAATATTCCATTGTATGTTTGTACCACATCTTCTTTATCCATTTATCTCTCGATGTACATTTAGGTTGCTTCCATGTCTTGGCTGTTGTAAACAGTGCTGCAGTGAACATTGAGGTGCACGTATCCTTTCAAACCATGTTTTTCTCCAGATATATGCCCAGCAGTGGGACTACTGGATCATATGGTAGCTCTGTTTTCAGTTTCTTAGGGAACCTCCATACTGTTCTCCATAGTGGCTGTACCAGTTTGCATTCCCACCAACAGTGTAGGAGGGCTCCCTTTTCTCCACACCCTCTTCAGCATTTATTGTTTGTAGACTTTTTGATGATGGCTCTTCTGACTGGTGTGAGGTGATAATCTCATTGTAGTTTTGATTTGCATTTCTCTAATAATTAGCAATGTTGAGCATTTTTTCATCTGCCTCTTGGCCAAGTATATGGCTTCTTTGGAGAAATGTCTCTTTAAGTCTTCTGCTCATTTTTTGATTGGGTTGTTTGTTTGTTTTTTTGATATTGAGCTGCATAAGCTGTTTGTAAAATTTGGAGATAAATCCCTTGTCAGTCACATCATTTGCAGATAGTTTCTCCCATTCTGTGGGTTGTCTCTTCCTTTTGTTTATGGTTTCCTTGGCTGTTCAAAACGTTTGAGTTTAATTAGGTCCCATTTGTTTATTTTTGTTTTTATTTCCATTACAGTAAGAGACAGATAGAGAAAGATATTGCTGTGATTTATATCAAAGAGTGTTCTGCCTGTATTTTCCTATAACTGTTGTGTAGTATCTTACATTTAGTATCTTACATTTAGTCTTACATTTAGGTCTTTAATCCATTTTGAGTTTGTTTTTGTGTATGGTGTTAAAAAAATGTTCTAATTTATTTTTTCACAAGTAGCTGTCTAGTTTTCCCAGCACCATTTATTGAAGAGACTGTCTTTTCTCCATTGTATAGTCTTGCCTCCTTTTTCATAGATTAATTGACCATAGGTGCGTGGGTTTATTTCTGGGCTTTTTATCATGTTCCATTGATTTGTATGTCCGTTTTTATGGTAGTACCATACTGTTTTGATGACTGTAGCTTTGTAGTATAGTCTTAAATCAGAGAGACTGATTCCTCCAACTCTGTTTTTCTTTCTCCAGATTGCCTTGACTATCTGGGGTCTTTTGTGTCTCCATACAAATTAAATTAATTAATTAATTAATTTTTGGCTGTGTTGCGTCTTTGTTGCTGCTTGCGGACTTTCTCTAGTCATGGCGAGTGGGGGCTACTCTTCCTTGTGGTGCGCAGACTTCTCACTGTGGTGGCTTCTCTTGTTGCAGAGCATGGGCTCTAGGCACACAGGCTTCAGTAGTTGTGGCATGCGGGCTCAGTAGTTGTGGCTCGCAGGCTTAGGTGCTCCGCGGCATGTGGGATCTTCCCGGACCAGAGCTTGAACCCGTGTCCCCTGCATTGGCAGCCAGATTCTTAACCACTGCACCACCAGGGAAGTCCTCCATACAAATTTTAAGATTTTTTTGTTCTAGTTCTGTGAAAAATGACATTGGTAATTTGATAAGGATTACATTGAATCTGTAGATTCCCTTGGGTAATATAGTCATTTTTACAATATTGATTCTTCCAATCCATGAACATGGTATATCTTTCCATCTGTTTGTGTCATCTTTGATTTCTTTCATCAGCATATTATAGTTTTTAGAGTAGAAGTCTTTTGCCTTGTTAGGTAGGTTTATTCCTAGGTATTTTATTCTTTTTGATGTGATGGTAAATGGGATTGTTTCTTTAATTTCTCTTTCTGATCTTTCATTGTTAGTGTATAGAAATGCAACAGATCTCTGTGGATTAATTTTATATCCTGCAACTTTACTGAATTCATTGATGAGCTCTAGTAGTTTTCTGGTAGCATCTTTAGCATTTTCTATGTATAGCATCATGTCGTCTGCAAACGGTGACAGTTTTACTTCTTCTTTTCCAATTTGGATCCCCTTTATTTCTTTTTCCAGAGAATATACTTTGAATGGTTTTAGTTCTTTTAAATTTGTTTCTACTTGCTTTAGGGCCCTGCATATTGTCAATTTTTATATATGTATCTTGTATGTCTACTTTAAAACAATGCACATACCGAGGTTGTTTGGTTACACATTCTATATGTGCTAGGATGTGAGTTTTAAAAATCTTACAGTACAAGTCTTCTATATCCCCACTAATTTTTTTTCTCATCTATTGGTTACTGAGAGAGGGTTAAGCTTTCCCATTATGATTATAGATTTCATGTTTCTCTTTTTATATTTGCTAACTCTTGCTTTTATTAACTTTGAGGCTCTGTTTTTAGGTGCATACTATATAAATTTAGAATTGATGTATCTTTATTGTGAAGTATCGCTCCTCTTCTCTAGTAATGCTTCCTGCTTTAAAGTCTACCTTTCTAATTTTAATGGAACCATAACAGCTTTCTTTGGGCCAGTATGTATATGGTATATCTTTTTCCATGTTTATACTTCAGTTTTTCTATGCCCTTATGTTTAATCTGAATCTTCTTAAGCAGCATGTAAATGAGTTTTTAAAAATCCAGCCTGACAGTTTTGGTCTTTAGTTCTAGTATTTAAAGCATTTAATATAATTATTCACATTTGTTTCCTATTTGTGTTCCATCTGTTTTATGTACCACTTTCTTCTTTTCTTTTTTTTTGCTTTATTTTTTGGACTAATCATGCATTATTTTTAACTTTCCCTTTTTTCTCTATGCTAACATGTTACACATTTGTTCCCATTTTACTTTTCATTCTGTGTATATGTGATTACCTCAGTGCTGCTTTTACTTATTGCATTCCAGACAGTGTTAGACTCTGAGAACATTTTCACTCTACCCTGTGTCCTCCCCTTATCCATCCTCCCTCCCCCACCTTCTGCCTCTTGTGTCATTATTATAATTCATTTAAATTATATTTAAACCCCCATGAGACACTAGCGTCATTGTTTTTTACAATCAATTTTCATTTAGGTTTACTGACACATTTACCCTATCCATTGCTTTTCATTACTTTCAGAATTTCTGTGTTTCCCCCTGGGGATCTTTTCCTTCTGAATTAAAAAAAAAAAAAAAAAAGACTTCGTTTGTATTTCTTGTAGTGCTTATTTTCTGTCTTTCTTTTTTTTGTTGTGATACTCAACTACCTCTGTGTCATATTTTCTGTAAAAGAATAGTCTCAGGTTTTTTTTTTTTTTTTTGGTCTGGAAATGAATTATCTTTGCCTTTGCTTTTGAAGATAATTTCATTGGATGAATAGAATTCTGGGAATGCAGCCCCCCTCCTCCCCCCACAGCATTTTAAAGATGCTATTCCATTGTCTCTGGCTTTTATCCTTTCTTGGAAAAGTTGGCTGTCAGTCTTACTGTTGCTATTTGATGTTGCATATTTTTTTCTTTGCCTACTTTTAACACTTTTCTTTGTATATTTGTTTTTCAACTGCTTTTCTAGGCATGATTTTATTTCCTTGTGTTTATCCTGCTTGGGGTTTTCAGCCCTTCTTGAGTCTGTGAAACTTGATGTTTTTTGTAATTCTCATAATTCTCTGCCATTACTGTTTCAAATATTATTTTTGCTCCCTTCTTTCCCCTCTTTTTGGGTCTTTTATGTTAGAACTTTTTACTCTCTTCCATGTGTCCCTTACTTTATTATCTGTATTCTTACTCTTTCTCATTTTCAGTTTGATTATTTTTTGTTATTTTAAGGTTCACTAGCTCTCTTTGCTGTGTCTAATTTATTATTACACAATCTATTAATTTAATTTCATTTTGTATTTTTCAGTTTTAGAGTTTTTATTATATTATTGAAAAACAGGTTCACCGTCTTGTCATCTATTTCCTCAAATATATTAATCACAGTCACTTTAAAGACCATGTTTAATAACTCCAATGTATGGGTCACTTGTGAGTATGTTTACATTTTCTGTTTTTCTTCTTGGCTTCTTTCTTCATATGCTAGACAATATTTTATTAAATGTCCAGCATTGTGTATGAAGATGGTATGAATGATGTCTTCTCTCTTATGAGAGTATATACCATGTTCTTTGCCCACAGTAGAAAAGAGAGTGCCTCAATCCAATCAGGCACTCAGTCCAGTTAAGGCTGTTTTGCCGACACCTAAGATTTGGTCCATTTTTGGGTTTCCTCAACCCTAGATCCCCAGAGGTGCTGACTGAGATCCTGAGATGAGAACCTCAGAAGGTCCTAAACTCCAATTTTTGTCTTCTTATACTGTGAGTCTGCTGAAAACTCTACTCTGCAAAAAATGCTCATTCTGCTTTTCATCTCCTTTCTCCTCGGCTTCTGAGCCCCTAGCCCTGTACAGCTGAGTTAGCAGTACTTCTGCGAAAAAGCTCATGTCAGACTCACTTCTCTGAGCCCATCCAGCATGTGTCTTTTCAGTCCTGAACTCCACTTTGTGTCTTTACAGCCCCATAAGAGTGGCTAAGGTCCTGTAGCCTTCTCTGCTTCTTAGCAGCTACTCTCTGCCTGGCTTCTCAACTTCTTGCCCCATGCTAGGAATCAGCAAATACCCTTGAGGGAAAAATGACCTTGCAGAAAGTTGGGCTTACCTCAGTGAGCCTTCTATCTCTCCAAGATCTGGCTATCTGGCTCCTCAAATCCTGACTAATCAGCAGCTCTCCTGGTACTTCAACAGATGTTTTTGGCTTTTATCTGGCTTTTCTAATTGCCCTCAGCAGAAATGTTGGTCTGCTGCATTCCACTGTGTTATAGCTGGAAGTTGAACCAGAACGTGTTTTTTTGTTGTTGTTGTTGTTTTTGTTTTTTTAATGTGGACTATATTAAGAAAAAAGCAAAAAACCCAAGATATCAATGACATTTTAAACATCTTATATCAATTATAAAAGGTATGTGCAGTTGGTTTCTACTTACTCTTTATTGTTCTAGTTATTCTATTGTTTCTTGCTTATTAAAAACTTGTCTTCTTTTCCCATATTTTCTCTGAAATGCTTACACATTTTTGTTGCTTTCTTCCAGAGAATATGTATACTAAATGACTTTTTCATTTTCCTGAATCTGGTCCCCCATCCAGTTTTTTACTACTTTTGTGACTTTATGATTTGGAATTGTCAACTCTCACTTCCCAAGTTCAGATGTGATTCTGAAATTTACAAAATAATTTGAATGATGGAGTTACAAAAAGTTTTAGAACACTTGATTCAAACCTTTTACCATAGTTGAGTATGGTTTTTTCCCAACATTCTTCCCAGGATGCAGGTTATTTATAGTGCTAGTTGCATCCATGACCTTCATTTTGCTGCCCATGTCCTTAGTTTTTCAAATGCAAGTTCAGTTCATTCACTTGTTCATCTCATATTGTTTGAGTACTTATGTACTAGAGTCTCCTTTCTTCTCATATACACATTAAGATAGTTCTAGGAATTAGACCAGGGCAATAAATAGCTCTACTCAAATGTGACATAAAACAAAAAGGTGACCAAATGATTGGTGCATACCCTGTTGTGGAAATGTTTTCCAGGTGTTTCCAAATTTTCTTTTAAAATGAAACAAGCTAGTGCTTATTTTTCAGTCTTAGCAGATGTGTTTCCCTACTCCAATACTGGTATTGTTCTGTTAATAGATCCGGCTGCTGGTTTTTTAGGTACATTCAGTTTGTGAAAATTCATTAAGCTGCACACGATTTGATCACTTTTTAGTATGTCTTTTGCACGTCAGTAAAAATTTTAAAAAGAACTAATGTTTTAATGTCAAATACAAAAAAAGTGCCAAAGACAAGACATCTTGAGACTCATTGATCTAGTTCAACCTCCAATCCCTAAGGTGATTAAGAAAGAGAGGACTGAAGCTTGGAAAGGGGAAATTACATGAGGGTTGGTGGAGTGTCTAATTTAACGGGGACTGGCTGGCACTCAGGCTTTCTGACTCCTAGTTCTGTCTTACTTTTCTAACTGGTTGGTTCAGGAAATGTGGAATGAGGAAAAATCCAGCACGCACTAACACCGGAGCTGGATGACATTCTCAGAACCCCAAATGCATCTTGCATGAGTCAGCAGTTAACTCCCTACTCTTTTTTCTGCCCTCTTCAACCTCTTCCCTGGTCATTTAAAAACAGATAACGTTTATCTCATGCAAACTTGGAGATGGCTATTTTATCACCGAAGAATCATTTGACTATGTATGCTTAGGAAAAAGGGTAATTTGTGCCTGTGAAGTCTAACAAGAGCCCAGCACAAGGTATGTTTGTTCCCCTTTCTCAACCATTTTTAGTTTGGTGCTGTATGGTTTAAATTTAGAATACGTTTTTCAAACTGGGGGTGGTGATGCAGAGATTGAACCCAGCTGTGACTTCTGCTGCTGTGAAATAAATGGGAAAATCTGGGAACCAGTGTTAAAAAAAGAGGGCTCTCAAGAGAGGGGGTGGCAGGGGAGGGTACTTGCCTTAATTGGGATGCGAGGGGAGGTAAGAGGAAAGAAACAGTAGGAAGAATCTCCATTTTCCCTCCTGCTTCGGCAAGACTTGGCCTACTGAAGATGTGGTGAGGGTATTTTATGTACACACACACACGTGCACACATGGGCACACACACAGGTACACCTTGGATTTGGTAGTGAGTCATTAAGTCATGCTGGATACATTTTACTTTCTCAAAGCCTAGATCTTGAGTTCCCAAAATGCTGTTTCTTCTTCCTGGAATATGTTTACCTTCCTCTTTGCCTGGCTCTCAGTTTTTCTACTCCTCTTTCAAGTAGTAACTTCCTCTGGAAGACTTTCTCTGACTCCAGGCCCCCTCCCCATGCCCTGCCTTATAACACACCCCCAGAGCATCCTATGTTTTCCCTTTCATGTCACTTCCCATGATTTTAATTACTAGATCAAAGTCTGGCATATCACAGACTTTCAAAATATACTGTAAAAGGGAGGAAGGGGGAAAAAAGGAAAGAAGAGAAGGAGGGAGGGACAGGGGAAAAAGAAAAGAAAGCCATGTTTGGATCCCTCCTCTCAGAGACTGACAAGGTGGACAAGTTGAGTATCTGAGCCTCAATTTCCTCATTTTCAAAATTGAAAGGGTGATACAGGTATACTTCATTTTATTGCACTTTGCAGATACTGTGTTTTTACAAATTGAAGGTTTGCGGCAACCCTGTGTTGAGCATCATTCTTCCAGCAGCATTTGCTCACTTTGTGTTTTTATGTCACATTTTGGTAATTCTTGCAATATTTCAAACTTTTTCATTTTTATTATATTTGTTATGGTGATCTGTGGTCAGTGATCTCTGATGTTACTGTTACAAAAAGATTATAACTTGCTGAAGGCTCAGATGATGGTTAAGTTGTTGAGCAATAAAGTATCTTTTAAAGTACATTGTTTTTTTTAAGACATACTGTTATTGCACACTTAATAGACTACAGTATAGTGTAAACATAACTTTTATGTGCAAGTTGTGTGACTTGACTTATTGTGATATTCACTTTATTTTGGTGGCCCTGGAGCCAAACCTGTGGCATCTCTGAGGTATGCCTGTACCCAACTCAAAGGTTGTTATGAGATTAGAAATAATATCAAAAAAGCACCTAGTATTGTGCCTGACACAGTGACATAGTAGGTACTCAATACAGTGTAATTTAAAAGAATATATGTTCCCCAAAAGAAGTTATGAAAATTCAGAAAAGCACAGAGAAGCCTGTAAAACTGTCTATTAATCTATGCTTTAGAGATAATTTTTGTTAAAACAGTTGTATTCCCACAGAAAATATATCCCCTTTCTGTGCATATCTTTATATCTCCATATATGTGCTTTACTTTGTTGAGATCATATTTTCTTCTTTACATGTGACTGCCCACTTTCCACATTTTCAGTGTCTGCAAAATACTGTTATAGTCATAATATTTCATAATAATAACCAGGCCTTCAGCTATTTAAAGAAGATCTAGGGGAGTTCCTTGGTGGTCTGGTGGTTAGGATTTGGCACTTTCACTGCTGTGGCCCGGGTTCAGTCCCTGATCAGGAAACTGAGGTCTCACAAGCTGTGTGGCGTGGCCGAAAAAAAAAAAAAAAAAAAATCAAGAAACTGGCACTTAAACCATTCAAACTCTACCTTTAACTGGGCAATGTTTATGCTAATAGGAGGATAATTCAAATTCCAGGGTAAATAAATACTATAGTGGATAAGGGTATAAATTTGACTTTTGGGTTGACCTTCAACCCAACGAAATAGAGCTCTTTAGCAGATTAATTTTGTCAATACCATTCAGAGGTAAAAAATATCACACATCCATAATATATACATATATATACATATATATATATGTATATATATATATACATACACATGCACACACACACACACATAAACATATAGACAGATGCAAATAGTGACCATATAGGTTTTGTTTTAAAATTTTAGACATGAGACAGGTACGGTAGTGTAAAACTTAATGGTTTATAAAAGAGCAGTTGGATCCAAATTATGTTTTGACAGTTGGAATAAGTTAAGTTCACTTGCTCAGAGCTACAGCTTTTTACTAATATTTGTGGAGTAGATATTAAAGATTTTTCATTTGCCCAAGTTCCAAATAACCGTCCCCCCCCTTTTGTTTTTCTTCTGATAAGAATTACCTCCCTGAAGTTTGTGTTTTAAACAGATGACCTAGGTAAGAATATAAGAATTTCCTGGGAAGACCAGGTAGAACATTTATGCCTCAGAGGCACAGGGAAAGAATGAAAGCTCCTTCAGGAAGGACTTTTATTCACTAAGACCAGAATTTTTACAATGCTTCCTACAATAGCCCTTTGAGATGAATAGGGGAGGGTTGGGGATTTTTTAATTGTTTCTGGAGCCCAACCTCGGTTCTATAAAGACTAGATTTATAAGACAAGAACAGTTGCTTTTATTTGGTTATTTTTTAAAAATAATTTTGCAACATTTTTTAAAAAATTTATTTATTTATTTTCGGCTGCGTTGGGTCTTCGTTGCGGTGTGCAGGCCTCTTACTGCAGTGGCTTCTCTTGTTGTGGAGCATGGGCTCTAGGTGTGTATAGGCTTCACTAGTTGTGGCTCGCGGGCTCTAGAGCGCAGGCTCAGTAGTTGTGGTGCATGGGCTTAGTTGCTCCGTGGCATGTGGGATCTTCCCAAACCAGAGATCGAACTCATGTCCCCTGCATTAGCAGGCAGATTCTTAACCACTGTGCCACCAGGGAAGTCCCACAGTTGCTTTCAATTTCTTAAAGGAATGGGTTGCAACTTGAACAACATCATAGACTGGTTCACTTATAAATCCTTTTACAAGGGCTTTAGAAAACAATTTTTCTCTCTGGGTACAGAGTTTTATTTTAGCTTAAGGCAGAGGACCTATACTGTTTTTTAAATCAGGCTCTGAATATAATCCATTTACAAAAGCTTTTGAGTGTCCTCCTTGGGTTTTGGAAATTCTTTAGCTATAGCCCTGAGTTTGGCCTTCGACCAAGGATGAAAAGGTAACTGTTTTATAGTCTCTTTAGAGTGGAAAGGTAATTCAGACAAAGGATTACTAGAATGAGTACTCAAAATAAAAAAGCATAGAGGGGAGCAGTAGGAGTTTATGTTAGTCTTAGACTCTTTTGCTTTGGATACCTCTTATATCTTTAATTTTTCATTAGCCTTTTGCAACACATCTTTGAATGAAGCTATTTTGGAATCTTGAAGCCTTTTGGAAACTTCTACATACCAATTAAAATAGGAATCTCATACTGTTTGCTTGATATGGGATCCCTTTTTAAAAAATTTAATTTAATTTAATTTGTCTATTTTTGGCTCTGTTGGGTCTTCGTTGCTGCATGCGGGCTTTCTCTAGTTGCAGTGAGTGGGGGCTACTCTTTGTTGTGTGCGTGGACTTCTCATTGTGGTGGATTCTCTTGTGCAGAGCACGGGCTCTAGAGCACATGCTCAGTAGTTGTGGTTCACAGGCTTAGTTGCTCTGTGGCATGTGGGATCCTCCTGGACCAGGGCTCAAACCCGTGTCCCCTGCACTGGCAGGTGGATTCTTAACCACTGCACCACCAGGGAAGCCCGCATCCCTTACTTTGAAGTGCACATCTTAAATGAATGATTTTGTCTAAATGGAACATTCCTCATAATGGCTATTGTAATTCTAAGTTGTTTTTAGTAAGATTTTGCCATTTTTGTAGATATGTACAGCTTCTGGGACCATATAATTCTTAGAAATAAAATAAGCAGTTGTGCTGAAAGGTGGTGTACTTAACTCTTTGGATTTTAAGGATCCTGTTTCTTTTAGCTAAGCCTTCGGGTCTCTTGGAGCCAAATTAATATCTAAGAGGGATATGCCATGTGGTTAGGGATTGTGTGGTGTTTTACAGTGTACCTCATTGCACAGAAGATTTCTCAAGGTTAGAAGGTGACCTAGTGTCAATCTAACCCATTTTATGACCAACTTATCCTATTATGGGAGTCTTTGGGTTAAGTGGTAAGTGCTCTAACAGCTTTTAAATGCACAGTCTGTGCCCACCAATATTGCAGCTTTTTTACTTCTGAAATCCCTGGTAGCAACAGCCTTTCCCTCATGTGCATATTAACATATCAGCAGTAATCAACAAACTAGGGACTGGGGAAAGGACTGAACTAGCCGACCCCAAGGGATGGGGACTGTGGACTGATTTTCAAACAAAAGGGGAACTATGGCTGCAGGAATGGAGATAAGCAACCTATCTGATAAATCAGAGTTCAAAGTAATGGTCGTAAAGATGCTCACCAAACCTGGGAGACAAATGGTTGAACACAGTGAGAATGACAACAAAGAGATGGAAAAATATAAGGAAATACCAAAGAGAAGTCACAACTGAACTGGAAAATACACTTTAAGGGTTTAACAGTAGACTGTATGAAGTGGAAGAATGAATCAGTGAGCTGGAAGAAAAAGCAATGGAAATCACCCAGGCAGAGCTGCAAAGTGAAAAAAGACTTTAAAAAAGTGAAGATACCATAAGGGACCTCTGGGACAACATCAAGCAGAATAATATTCACGTTACAGCAGTCCCAGAAGGAGAAGACAGAAAAATGGAAAGAAAAATTAATTGAAAAAATAATGGCTGTAAACTTCCTTAATTTGAGGAAAGAAACAGACATCCAGGTCCAGGAAGCCCAGAAAGTTTCAAAGAAGATGAACCCAAAGAGAACCACATCAAGACACTTTATAATTAAAATGATAAAAGTTAAGGGTAAAGAGAGAATCTTAAAAGCAGCAAGAGAAACACAACTTCTTATATACAAGGGAAACTCCATAAGGCTTATCAGATTTTTCAGCAGAAACTTTACAGGTCAGAAGGGAGTAGCATAACATATTCAAAGTGAAGAAAGGAAAAAAATTTCCAACCAAAGATTTTCTACCTGGAAGGATTATCATTCAGAATTGAAGGAAAGATGAGTTACAGGTAAGCAAAAGCTGAAGGTGTTCATCACCACTAAATTGGTCTTACATGAAATGTTAAAGGGACTTCTCTAAGTTGAAAGAAAAAAGGCACTAATTAATAATAAGAAAACATACAAAAGTAAAAATCTCACTAGAAAGGTAAATATATAGTAAAGATATTGGATCAGTCACTTATAAAGCAAGTATGAAGGTTAAAAGACAAAGTAGTAAGATTAACTAATTATAATAATTAGTTAAGAGAAGTATAAAATGAAAAAATATGAAAGGTTTCATCAAAAATATAAAACATGGGGTAGGGAGTAAATATATAAAGCTTGGAATGTGTTCAAAGTTAAATAGCTATCAACTTAAAAAAGACTGCTATATATGTAGAATGTTATATGTGAACCTCATGGTAACCACAAAGAAAAAAATCTATAGTAAAGACACAAAAGAAAATGAGAAAGGAATGTAAACATAACACTAGAGACAGTCAGCAAACCACAAGGGAAGAGAGAAAGAGAAGAAAAAAGGAAGAGAGACAACTACAAAAACAGCCAGAAAACAATTAACAAAATGGCAAAAGTACACAGCTATCAGTAATTACTTTAAATGTAATTGGACTGGATTTGGCAATCAAAAGAAATGGAGTGGTTGAATGGATAGAAAAATAAGACCCATCTATATGCTGCCAAGGGAACTCACTACAGAAGTTAAGGACACAGACAGCCTGAGTGTGAGGGGATGGAAAAACACATTCCAGTCAAATAGAAATGAAAAGAAAGCTGGTGTAGCTTTACTCATATCAGACAAAATAGACTTTAAAACAAAGACCGTATAAAAGACAAAGAATGAAACTACAAAATGATAAAGGGGTCAACCCAGCAATAAGATATAACATATATAAATATATATACACCTCACATAGGGCATCAAAATAAAGCAAACATTAACAGACTTAAAGGGAGAAATTGAAAACAATACAATAACAATAGGGGACTTTAAAACCCCACTTGCAGTAATGGATAGATCATCCAGACAGAAAATCAATAAGGAAACATCAGCCTTAAATGACACATTAGACTAGGTTGACTTAACAGATATCTATAGAGCACTTCATCCAAAAGCAGCAGAATATACATCCTTCTCAAGTACACATGGAACATTCTCCAGGATAGATCACAGGTTTGGCCACAGAACAAGTGTCAATACATTCAAGAAAATTGAAATCATATCATTTTTTCTAACCGAAATGGTAGGAAACTAGAAACCAATTATAAGAAGAAAACTAGAAAAACCACAAAAATGTGGAGATTAAAAGAGAAATAAAAATCTCTAGGTATAGAGACAAATGAAGACAGAAATACTACATGCCAAAATACATGGGATACAGCAAAAGCAGTTCTGAAAGTGAAGTTCACAGCAATACAGGCCTACCTCAAGAAACAAAATTTCAAATAAACAATCTAACTGTACACCTAAAGGAACTAGAAGAACAAATGAAGCCCAAAGTTAGTAGAAGGAAGGATCAGAGTGGAAATAAAAATCAGAGCAGAAATAAATAAAACAGACTATAAAGACAATAGAAAAGATCAATGAAACTAAGAGCTGGTTCTTTGAAAAGATAAACAAAATAGACAAGCCTTTACCTAGATTGACCAAGAAAATAAGAGGGAGCTCAGATAAATAAAATCAGGAATGAAAGAGGATAAGTTACAACTGACACCATAGAAATATAAAGGATCATAAGAGAGTACTGTGAACAATTATATGCTAACAAATTGGACAAGAAGAAATGGACAAATTCCTAGAAACATGTTGTCTACTAAAATTGAATCATGAGGAAATAGAAAACCTGAATAGACCAATTACTAGTAAGGGGATTGAATCAGTAATCAAAAAGCTCCCCCAAAACAAAAGTCTAGGACCAGACAGCTTCACCAATAATTCTTCCAAACATTCGAAGAATTTAATACCTATCCTTCTCAAGCTCTTACAAAAAATTGAAGAGGAGGGAATGCTTCCAAACACTTATGAGGCCAGCATTATCCTGATACCAAAACCAGACAGGGACACCACAGAAAAGAAAATTATAGGCCAATATTCTTGATGAACATAGATGCAAAATTCTTCAACAAAATATTAGCAAGCAAATTCCAACAACACATTGAAAGTATCATATATCACAATCAAATGGGATTTATTCCAGGGGTGCAGGGATGGTTCACCATTTGAAAATCGGTCAGCGTGATACACCACATTACCAAAATGAAGGATAAATATCATATGATTATCTCAATAGATGCAGAAAAAAGCATTTGATAAAATTCAGCACCCATTAATGATAAAAATTCTCAACAAAGGTAGGTATAGAGGGAATGTACCTCATCAAAATAAAGGCTGTATATGAGAAACAGATAGCTAACATCATAGTCAACAGTGAAAAGCTGAAAGCATGTCCTCTAAGATCAGGAACAAGGCAAGCATGCCCACTCTCATCACTTTCATTCAACATAATATTGGAAGACCTAGCCACAGCAGTTAGGCAAGAAAAAGAAATAGAAGGCATCCAAATCAGAAAAGAAGAAGTAAAACTGTGACTATTTGTAGATGGCATGATATTATACATAGAAAACCCTAAAGATTCCACCAAAGAACTTTTAGAACTCATCAGTGAATTCAGTAAAGTTTCAGGATACAAAATTAATATGCAGAAATATGTGGCACTTTATGCACCAATAATAAACTATCAGAAAGAGAAATTAAGAAAACAATTTCATTTACAATTGCATTGAAAGGAATAAAACACTTGGATATAAGTCTAACCATGGAGGTGAAAGACTTGTACACTGAAAACTATAAGACACTGGTGAAAGGAATTGAAGAAGACAAATAAATGGAAAGATATTTTGTTCTCATGGATTGGAGGAATTAATGTTGTTAAAATGTTCACACTACCCAAAGCAATCTACAGATTGAAAGAAATCCTTATCAAAATTCCAATGGCATATTTCACAGAACTATTTGTATGGAAACATAAAAGATCCCAAATAGTCAAAACAATCTTGAGAAAGAAGAACAAAGCTGGAGGTATCATGCTCCCTGGTTTCAAACTATACTACAAATCTATAGTAATCAAAACAGTATAGTAATGGCACAGAAACAGACTCACAGATCAATGGAACAGAATTGAGATCCCAGGAATAAACCCATACATATACTGACAATTATTTTATAACAAAAGAGCCAAGAACATAAAATGGAGAAAGGAAAGTCTCTTCAATAAATGGTGTGAAAACTGGATAGCCACATGCAAAAGAATGAAACTAGACCACTGTCTTACATCATACACAAAAATTAACTCATAATGGACTGACTTGAATGTAAGATCCAAAACTATAAAACTCTTGGAAGAGAACGTAAGTAGTAACCTCATTGACATTAGTCTTAGTGATGTTTTTGTGGATCTGACTCCAAAGGCAAGGGAAACAAGGGCAAAAATAAACAAATGAGAGTACATCAAAGTAAAAAGCTCCTGCACAGCAAAGGCAACCATCATCAAAATGAAAAGGCCACCTACTGAATGAGAGAATATATTTGCAAATCATATATCCAATAAGCGCTTAATATCTAAGATATATAAAGAACTCAAACAACTCAACAACAAAAAATGCAAACAACCTGATTTAAAAAATTAGCAGAGGATCTGTATAGACATTTTCCCAAAGAAGACATAAAGATGGCCAATAAGCACATAAAAATATGTTCAGCATCACTAAATATTAGTGAACCACAAGGGGATATCACCTCACACTTGTTAGAATGGCTATTATCAAAAAGCCAATAAATAACAAATATTGGAGAGGATGTGGAGAAAAGGGAATTCATATACTGTTCGTGGGATTGTAAATTGGTGCAGCCACTATGGAAAACTGTATGGTAAGTCCTCAAAAAATCAAGAATAGAACTACCATATGATCCAGCTAATCTACTTCTGGGTATTTCTTCAAAGAATATGAGAATACTAATTCAATGAGACCTTTGCATTCCTATGTTCAATGCAGCATTATTTACTATAGCCAAAATACGGAAGTAGCCTAAATGTCCATCCATGGATAAATGGATAAGGAAAATGTGTGTGTGTGTGTGTGTGTGTGTGTGTACACACACGCACACAATGGAATACTACTCAGACATAAAAAAGAATAAAATCTTGCCATTTGTGACAATATGGATGAACCTATGGGTTATTATGCTAAGTGAAATCAGTCAGAAGGAAAAAGACAAATACCATATGATTTCACTCATATGTGGAACAAAAACCAAGAACAAACGTACAAACAAAACAAAAACAAACATAAATACAGAGAACAGATCGGTGGTTACCAGAGAGGAAAGTGGCTGGTAGGTGGGTGAACGGGGTGCAGGGGATTAACTATTTGGGGGTGATCACTATGTAGTGTATATAGATATCAAATTATAATGTTGTACACCTGAAACTTATATAATTAAAAAAAGAAGCTTAGCTCTAACATGAGAAATTTATAACTAATGGCAACACTGGGAAAAGGCCAAATTGGCAATATATAAAAGTAAATAAGAACATTACATAAATAGGCAATTTAGAGTGTTCTCAGGAGATGAACTGGTAAGCTTTGGCATCAGAATTCTTTATATTGATTTGTGAGTATGATAATGCCCTGAAAATATTGAATTTTAAGCAAACTTTTAAGTATATGGAAAAGTACACACAATTTCTAAGTGTACAGGTTGATCAATTTTTATAAAGTTAACACACTTGTGAAACTAGTGTCCAAATCAAGTAATAGGTTATTACTAGCAATCCAGAAGTCCTCTTCTAGTTACTACCCCACCCCCCCACGACTGCTGAGTAACTACTAGTCAGTCTGAGGTCTAACACTGTAAATTAGTTTTGCTTGTTTGTGAATTTTATGTAGATGGAAATATTCAGTATATAATTTTTTGTTCCAGTTTCTTTTGCCCAGTGCCATGTTTGTGAGATATATCCATGTTGTATGGTATTTGTAGTTCATTCATTCTTATTGCTCCACAGTATTCCATCTAATGAACTTTTTTCATTTTAATTTTGACAGACACTTGGGTAATTTGTAGTTTTGGTGTATTACAAAAAGTACTGCCGTGAATATTCTCTTATGTGTCTTTTGGTGCACATCTGTACATATTTCTGTTGGTGATACACTAAGAGTGAAATTACTGCATCATAGCATATGTGTACATTAAGCTTTAGTTGATACTACCAGTTTTACAAAGTGATTATAGCAAGTTTTACTCCCATCAGCAGTGTATGAGACTTCTAGTTGCTCTACATCTTTATCAACATTTGATACTGTTAGTCTTTTAAATTTTAGTGATTCTGGTTTGTGTGTAGTGGCTGATCACTGTGGTTTTAATTTGAAGTTCCATGATGAATCCGAGGTTAAACATCTTTCCAGAAGTTTATTGGCCATTTGTATGTAGTTTTTTGTGTGAAAGGCCTGTTTATGACTCTTGCCAAATTTTCTATTGGGTTGTCTGTCTTATTGATGTGAATATTTCTTATTGATTTATATTTTCTGGATATAAATCCTTTGGATAAATGTATTGCAAAAATCTTCTCGCACATGTGGCTTGCCTTTTCACTCTCTTAATGATGTTTTTTAATGAACAGAAATTCTTTAATATAGTATAATTCACTTGTTTTTGCTATTAAGTTAGTACTTTGGGGGTTCTGTTTAAGAAATTTTGCTTGCCCCAATGCTATAAAGATATTGTTTTATGCTTCTAAAAGCTTTATTATTTTAGAATGTGTTGATTAAAATTTTTTTTTTTTGCGGTATGTGGGCCTCTCACTGTTGTGGCCTCTCCCACTGCGGAGCACAGGCTCCAGACGCGCAGGCTCAATGGCCATGGCTCACGGGCCCAGCTGCTCCGCAGCATGTGGGATCTTCCTGGACTGGGGCACGAACCCGTGTCCCCTGCATTGGCAGGCGGACTCTCAACCACTGCTCCACCAGGGAAGCCCTGATTAAAAAAATTTAAATGCATCTGTCCACATGTCAGCCTGATCTTTTGAAAATAGTTGAATATTAAATAGTATTAAATAATGACTTTGCCACAAACTCCCTGCCTTTGTGATCTTTGGTAAGGCATTAGCATTCTGAATTTAACTTCCTCAACTATAAATGGGAATAACAATTGGGAATAATAATATCTACCTGAAAGTATTGTTGTGAGTATCACATCTATCTAAATGTAAACTGTTATTGAAAAGTCAGCTATTATAAAAGATATTCTTGGGGCAATTTAGGATATTTAAATATAGACTGGATATTAGATGATATTAGGGAATTATTAATTCTGTGGTTGTATACAAGAATGTCCTTATTAGGAGATGCATGATGAAGAAGACATGAGTGGTAAAGTAATATGATGTCTCAACTTATTTGAAATAAGTTAAGCAAAAAGAAAAAACCTCAGCTACCTAGATAAAGCAAACAGGTAAAATGTTTTCAGTTGTTGAATCTAAGTATTAGATTATGTGGGTATTGTGAAATTCTTTCAACTTTTTATCATATTTGAAATTTTCATAATAAAATCTTTAGAGAAAAGTTAGCTATTAATGAAGTTATACACTGCCATTATTTAACATTTTCTCTTTTCAGTGTACATAAGGACATAATTAAATGGATTTTAAGTAACTTGGATTGTTAGATCTGGGAAAGGAGATGAAAATGAATTAAGAATAAAACTGAGCTATATAGCATTGCCTGCTTGAGTGAGATAAAGCTGAGCTTTTTCCATAAAATAAAGGCATTGCTGAGATATAAAGAAGAAGGTAAGGAAGGGATCTGGAATGTACTGAGTGCCCACTAAGCTACTCTGCTAGATGCTGTACGTCTCATCACCTTTAATTTACAAAGCAACTCTGCGTTGTAGGTGATATTAGGGAAGTTTGATATGTTTTGGATAACTTGGTTAACACAGCTGCTGAATGGTGGAGTCAGACCAGATTCTCCTTACCTCCCTCTTTCCCCTTCTTCTTTACAAAGAAGGTTGGTTTTTGTCTTTTAAATGAATGTTATGCTTTTCATTGTAGAAACTCTGGAAAATACATATTTATCAATTAGGTTTGCTGCATAACAAACCACCCCAAGACTTAGTGGCTTAAGACAGTATACATGTATTCAGCTCACAGTTCTTTTGGCCAGTAGGTGGGCTCAGCTGCTCAGTTCTGATCTGGCCAAAATCCGCTGTTGTTAGTGAGGCTTGCTTACATGTCTAGGATGACTGAGCCAACTCCTCCTTGTCTCCCATCCTATGGCAGGCTAACTTCGGGTCGATCTCCTGGGGAAAAAGAAGGAAAGCCAAGAGCGCAAGAAGAATTCCACAAGGTCTCTCGGGCCTAGGCTCAGAACTGGTACAGTGTCACTTCCCCTCTGTCTTAGTCCAACCATAGACTGAGTGGCTTAAACAACAGACATTTATTTCTCACGGTTCTGGAGGCTGGGAATTTCAAGAACAAGGTGCCTGCATTTCGATTCCTGGTGAGGGCCCTCTTCCTGGCTTGCAGATGGCCACCATCTTGCTGTGTCTTCACATGACAGAGAGCGAGCGAGCTCTGGTCTCTCTTCCTCTTCTTACAAGGACATTAATCCCATCGTGGGGACCCCACCCTCATGACCTCATCTACACCTAATTGTCTCACAAATCTCCCACCTCCAAATACCATCACATTAGATTTTAGGGCTACAAATATGAATTGAAGGGTGGGGAATCCAAACATTCAATTCATAACATCCTCTTTTGTTCAGAGCAGTACAATAAGGCCAGTCCAGATTCTAGGAATGCGGAAGTAAACTGTACTTCTTGATGAGAAGAAGTGTGCAGTTAATGTTACAAAGTAGTGTGGATGGTAAGGAGTGGGGGTGAGAGGTGGGAGGTTGAATGACTGCAGCCATTTTTATAAACAATCTTCTAGAACATACAAGAATAAACATCCTTTAAATCATTCCTAATACCACCATCAAGAGATATCCATTGTTAATATGTTAGTGTATTTCTTCCATTGTTTTGTCTATGCACATATAGAGGTAGACTTTTTCTTTTTTTTAAAGAACGTGATTCACATTTTAGAACCAGGTTTGTGTTCTGTTCATTCCCCTTAACATTATAATGTAGGTATTTTCTCAGACATTAAATATTCCTTGACAATGTGGTTTGCTCTGTGATGCAAAGGAAACCAGCATAAATTGCTATGTTCCAAGCACTATGCTAAGCACTTTCACACAGTTATCTTGACTATAAAACAAGTTTCTTGTTAATTTGCAGGATTGACATTCTACCACCAAAGAATTCATTTACTGCTGCAAAGAAAAAAAATAGAGTTTGTGTGAAAAGATCCAGAGAAAATTATAATGGTTAAGATATATCAGCAATGCCTGTTTTTGTCTTGAGAGCCTAACCCGTCAGCTCTAGCTGTTTAGGAAACGGCCATCTCCATGTTGTAAATGATGGGAGGGTTGGGCCATTGGCAGTAGATGAGGCTGTGTGCTCTCCATTTCCCCCTGTTGCTTAAAGAAACAGTTTTACTGGACTAGCCCCAATGTTAAAGCTGCACTGAAGGCTGTTACAGACTGTTTCATTGAACAATTTTATTTGCAATGATTTTGATTTTGATTCTGTGAATAAAGTAATAACTTGCTAGAGAAGGAACTGATGGAGGGAACTTATGGATTTGTGACAGTAAGAATCTCACGAACCAATAGATATAGAGAAGGGTGGATTTGGGGGGATTGTTCTCATTTGAGCTCTTCTGTCCCATTGGCAGGCTCTCTGTCCTGAGTGGTCAATCACAAACTACAGCCCTTATACATAGAGACCACCTTTCCAAACCTTTCATTTTATAGGTGAAGCCACATCACTATTAATTTATTTGATTGATGTGGCTGTTTCAAAACAGATTATGTTGAACATCAGTTCTTATTGTACAGTCAGCATAATGTGATAAGGAGCATAAAATTTGGAGGCCAAAGTCCAAGGTTTGAGCCTGGTTGTGCACTGTCTAGCTGTTGACTACGAACAACTTACAGTTGACCCTTCAACAACATGGGTTTTAGCTAGGCAGATCCACTTATACATGGATTTTAACAAATAACTACATACTGTCGTACTACAGGATTTGTGGTTGGTTGAATCTGCATATACACAGGAACTGCGTGTGCAGGGGGCTTACGGTAAAGTTATATGTGGATTCCCAACTGCCTGGGGGGTGTTCTCGGGTCAACTGTCCTTGATTTCTTTGAGTTTCAATGACAAAAGCTTTAATCTTTTTAGAGTTGTGCAGATTGAGACATTTTACACCTGCACTGTCTAATACAGTCCTCGCTGCTGTAAGTAGCTTTTGAGCAGTTGAAATGTGGCTAGTCCGAAGTGACACGTGCTGTAAGTGTAAAATACACACTGGGTTTTGAAGACTTAGTATGAAAAAATATAGCTCATTGATTACTTTTTTCTGTTGATTACATGTTGAAATGGCAGTATTTTGTACCCATTGAATTAAGTAAGATATATTATTAAAATTAACTCACTTGTTTCTTTCTCGTTTTTTTTTAAAGTGGGACTACTAGAAATTTAAAAATTACATATATGACTCATATTTGTTGTCTTGCATTATATTTTTGTGGGACAGTGCTACACTACATGAAAGTTCTCTGCAGAACATAGCGTACAGAATAAATGTTAGTTATAGCCAGAAAATGTAGAAGGTTTAATTGAATGGATAAGAATTCTAAGTGATAGCAGGAAGCTTATTATTTTTACTAAGTTTCTAAGCAAGTTTTTGTTTAGGCATCTTAATTTTTCCTCTTTACATGTATCAGGGGAGTAGAGGTGAGTGTAAGAATCCAATTATCTGAGCAACTAATAATAATTTCAGTGCATTGAGCTAAGATGATGCAGGGATTGTGCTAAGTACTGCATTAGGTAGGAGACCTTTGGTTACAACTGACAGAGAACCAATTTGAATTAACTGAATTAAAAAAGGGGGATCTTGTCACCATGGAAGGGGTAGGAATGCATCTGAGCCTCCTGAATTCCTGGGATGTAGATGCTGTTTTCTCTCACTCTCTCTTCCTCTCTCAAATTTACTTCTCCCTCCTTGGCAACATTGTTCTCTTAAACCACCTATCTCCACATGTCAGAAAGTATATCTCCTACAACTCCTGCCTATCATCCTTGCTCTAGTGAAGGACTCAGACTTACTCTCTCTCTGGTTTTAAATTGAAAAGTCCTGTGAAAAGGCCATGAGTGACCTAGCTTGGTTTCAGGTGCCCACCCCTGGGACACGGCAGCTCAAATGTCAACCACACAGAGGAGGATTTCCCAGGAAAAGAAAGTGCTGCTCTTGGCTGATAAGAGAATAAATATACACTACACCTACCCTAACTAATTTAATAAGTACAGCCATTCTGTGTGTGGGGAGTGTAATACCCCAGTTTAGATGAGGAAACTAAAAATAAGTTACATATTTTGTCCGAGTACAAATGTCCAGCCGGAAGCACAGATCTATCTATAAAGCCCATCTTCTTAAACACTACACTGAGAGAGTTAAGTTGTGTTGACTTAAGTTTTACTGAATTATACAATTTGCTATTTTTCCCTTGTACCAGATCACTTCCCCTTAAAACTTATGATGAGAATGAATGTAAGGAAACTGGCCCCATGGTAACACCCAGTATATCTTTCTTGAATTGAAAACCAGTACTCCTGTGCTCTCTGATCTTGCAGCCACAGCTTTAAAGGTCATAAAAAAGTTCTACCATAATTATCTTTTGTAGTAATAAGCTTAAGACATACTTAACACCACTTGGGCATTTTGTTTCTGTTATTTGTGATCATCTACCTTCTTTTAAAAACTTCTCCATCTCATTTTTCACCAACGCATGGTTCCCTATATTCTATACCACATGGGCATAGTGATTTCAGAAACAAAGATGAAAGGGTCATCTTCTGTGACTCATAAACAATATCTGTCCCGAAGGAAATATTCTTCTTTTTGTCTTTTATTTTTTTGAATTTTATTTATTTTTTATACAGCAGTTTCTTATTAGTTATTTTATATATATTAGTGTATACATGTCAATCCCAATCTCCCAATTCATCCCACCACCACCACCTCCTCCCCCACTTACCCACCTTGGTGTCCATACGTTTGTTCTCTACATCTGTGTCTCTATTTCTGCCTTGCAAACCGGTTCATCTGTACCATTTTTCTAGATTCCACATATATGCATTAGTATACGATATTTGTTTTTCTCTTTCTGACTTACTTCACTCTGTATGACAGTCTCTAAGTCCATCCACGTCTCTACAGATGACTCAGTTTCATTCCTTTTTATGGCTGAGTAATACTCCATTGTATATATGTGCCACATTTTATTTGTCCATTCATCTGTCAATGGGCATTTAGGTTGCTTCCATGACTTGGCTGTTGTAAATAGTGCTGCAGTGTTGGGGTGCATGTGTCTTTGTGAATTATGGTTTTCTCAGGGTATATGCCCAGTAGTGGGATTGCTGGGTCATATGGTAATTCTATTTTTAGTTTTTTAAGGAACCTCCATACTGTTCTCCATAGTGGCTGTATCAATTTACATTCCCACCAACAGTGCAAGAGGGTTCCCTTTGCTCCACACCTTCTCCAGCATTTGTTGTTTGTAGATTTTCTGTTGATGGCCATTCTAACCAGTGTGAGGTGATACCTCATTGTAGGTTTGATTTGCATTTCTCTAATAATTAGTGATGTTGAGCAGCTTTTCATGTGCCTCTTGGCCATCTGTATGTCTTCTTTGGAGAAATGTCTATTTAGGTCTTCTGCCCATTTTTTGATTGGGTTGTTTGTTTTCTTAATGTTGAGCTGCATGAGCTGTTTATATATTTTGGAGATTAATCCTTTGTCCGTTGATTCGTTTGCAAATATTTTCTCCCATTCTGAGGGTTGTCTTTTTGTCTGTTTATAGTTTCCTTTGTTGTGCAAAAGCTTTTAAGTTTCATTAGGTCCCATATGTTTATTTTTGTTTTTATTTTTATTACTCTAGCAGGTGGGTCAAAAAAGATCTTGCTGTGATTTATGTCATAGAGTGTTCTGCCTATGTTTTCCTCTAAGAGTTTTACAGTGTCTGGCCTTACATTTAGGTCTTTAATCCATTTTGAGTTTATTTTTGTGTATGGTGTTAAGGAGCATTCTAATTTCATTCTTTTACATGTAGCTGTCCAGTTTTCCCAACACCACTTATCGAAGAGACTGTCTTTTCTTCATTGTATATCCTTGCCTCCTTTGTCATAGATTAATTGACCATATGTGCATGGGTTTATCTCTGGGCTTTCTATCCTGTCCCATTGATCTATATTTCTGTTTTTGTGCCAGTACCATACTGTCTTGATTACTGTAGCTTTGTAGTATTGTCTGAAGTCAGGGAGTCTGATTCCTCCAGCTCCTTTTTTTTTCCCTCAAGATTTCTTTGGCTATTCAGGGTCTTTTGTGTCTCCATACAAATTTTAAGAGTTTTTATTCTAGTTCTGTAAAAAATGCCATTGGTAATTTGATAGGGATTGAATCTGTAAATTGCTTTGGGTAGTACAGTCATTTTCCGAATATTGATTCTTCTAATCCAAGAACATGGTATATTGCTCCAACTGTTTGTGTCATCTTTGATTTCTTTCATCAGTGTCTTATAGTTTTCTGAGTACAGGTCTTTTGCCTCCTTAGGTAGGTTTATTCCTAGGTATTTTATTCTTTTTGTTGCAGTGGTAAATGGGAGTGTTTCCTTAATTTCTCTTTCTGATCTTTTGCTATTAGTGTATAGGAATGCAAGAGATTTCTGTGCATTAATTTTGTATCCTGCCACTTTTGCAAATTCATTGATTAGCTCAAGTAGTTTTCTGGTGGCATCTTTAGGATTCTCTATGTATAGTATCATGTCATCTCCAAACAGTGACAGTTTTACTTCTTCTTTTTCAAATTGTATTCCTTTTATTTCTTTTTCTTCTCTGATTGTCGTGGCTAGGACTTCCAAAACTATGTTGAATAATAGTGGTGAGAGTGGACATCCTTGTCTTGTTCCTGATCTTAGAGGAAATGCTTTCAGTTTTTCACCATTGAGAATGATGTTTGCTGTGGGTGTGTCATATATGGCCTTTATTATGTTGAGGTAGGTTCCCTGTATTCCCACTTTCTGGAGAGTTTTTATCATAAATGGGTGTTGAATTTTATCAAAAGCTTTTTTTGCATCTATTGAGATGATCATATGGTGTTTATTCTTCAATTTGTTGATATGGTTTATCACATTGATTGTTTTATGTATATTGAAGAATCCTTGCATCCCTGGGATAAATCCCACTTGATCATTGTGTATGATCCTTTTAATGTGTTGTTGGATTCTGTTTGCTAGTATTTTGTTGAGGAGTTTTGAATCTATATTCATCAGGGATATTGGTCTGTAATTTTCTTTTTTTTTTTTTTGTGGCACGCGGGCCTCTCACTGCTGTGGCCTCTCCCGCTGTGGAGTACAGGCTCTGGACATGCAGGCTCAGCGGCCATGGCTCATGGGCCCAGACGCTCCGTGGCATGTGGGATCCTCCCGGACTGGGGCACAAACCCGTGTCCCCTGCATCAGCAGGCGGACTCTCAACCACTGCGTCACCAGGGAAGTTCCCTGTAACTTTCTTTTTTTGTAGTATCTTTGTCTGATTTTGGTATCAGGATGTTGGTGGCCTCATAGAATGAGTTTGGGAGTGTTCTTTCCTCTGCAATTTTTTGGAAGAGTTTGAGAAGGCTGGGTGTTAGCTCTTCTCTAAATGTTTGATAGAATTCACCTGTGAAGCCATCTAGTCCTGGACTTTTGTTTGTTGGAAGATTTTTAATCACAGTTTCAATTTCATTACTTGTGATTGGTCTGTTCATATTTCCTATTTCTTCCTCCTATTACCATTTTTTTTTAATGTGAGAATACCTTTATGACCTTGGGTTATGTGACAGTTTCTTGGCAAGGAAACAAAAAGCAATAGACATAAAGAGGATTAAATTTTAAAATGAATTTCACCAAAATGATTTTTTTAAAGTGTCCATCGAAAGATACCGTTATGAAAATAAAAATGCAAGTCACAGGCTAGAGAAAATATTCATAATACATATATCTGACAGAGGATTTACATCCAGAATACATAAATGATTTCTACAAATCATTAATAAAATGTTAACTAGCCAATATAAACAGGCTAGATAATTGAACAGCCACTTATCAAAAGATACGGCAGGCCAAAAGCCCACTGAACCATTCTCCAATTGGGTTAAATAAAAACCATTTCATGCTCATTGGAAGAACTAAATTAAAGACTGATAATACTAAATGTGATGATTTGGAGGAACTAGAACTTTCATATGTTACTGGTGGGGGTACAAAGCAGTACACCCCTTTGGAAAACTGTTTGGCTGTTTCTTACAAAGTTGAACAAACTCCCATCAACCCATTGCCCAGACATTCCACTCTTAAGTATTTACAAGAGAAATGAAGCACATGTTCGTAAACAGCAGTGTGCCAAAATGTTTATAGCAATTCATAGTAGCCCCAAACTGCTAAAACCCAAATATCCTTAAGAGAAAAAAGGATAAATTCTGACATATTCATATGATGGAATTCTACTCAGCATTTATAATAGAAATATGGCACTGTATAATGAATAACACTGAAGAATTAAGCAACAACAAAAAAAAGCAAAACATTTGGTTGAATAAAAGAGTCCAGACACAATAGAGTACATGCCATATGATACAATTTTTAAACATTTCAAATACAAGGTAAAAGTTGTATATATTGATTGAAATCAGAGCTGTAGCTGCCTATGAGTCCTGAGAATGATTGTAGGGCAGCATGAAGGAAATTTTTGGTATGATGGAAATGTTCTCTGCATTGGGTTCAGGGTTGTATATGTTAGTTAAAAATCATTGAATTATACACTTAAATGTACACATTTCATTGTATATAAATATTGTCTTAATTTAAAACAAATGTTACCAAAGCTGGTTAATAAATAAGACCATTAACAGGAAGAGGAAGCACCTGTGTCAGTAGCATTGACTTTTTTGTGACTCCCTGAAGACTATGCCCTTTCATAGATCCTTACTGTCCTCCCTTCAGCTCTAACTGGCCCTTCACAAAATTTTCCCTTATCTCTTTTGTATCCACCTCCTTTATAAGGCAATCTCTGCTCTTCTTTTTTGATAGCTCTCTTCAATTCTCCTCTTTCTCCATCTTAAGACCAATTTTGATACTCCTTATTCCTATTAAGGTGTGAGTGACAAATAGCATGTTAAACTGTTGACTTTCTGCCAAATATTTATTTTTTATAAGTGAAATGCTAAAACTCAGTGTCAAAGAAGTAGCTCAAAATAATTTGCACTATCTCAATAAATTTAGAATTTTATCTTTTATATTTTGAATCAGTTCCTCAACTAATACTGAGTTGTCAGAGAGTGATGAACCTGGAGATAAATTGAAGAGCTGTCAATCTGGGGAGAAGTGGGCAGATCTTAACCAAATAAGGACTTAATGAATGTACATAAACAAAATGACAAATGTTTCTGAAGGGGGGACCATTTTCTTAATTGTTTTGGGTTTGTTTTTGTACGTCTTTTTCTTCTCTTGTATTTCCCATTTAGAGAAGTTCCTTTAGCATTTGTTATAGAGCTGGTTTGGTGGTGCTGAATTCTGTTAGCTTTTGCTTGTCTGTAAAGCTTTTGATTTCATTGTCGAATCTGAATGAGATCCTTGCTGGGTAGAGTAATCTTGGGGTGTAGGTTCTTCCCTTTCATCACTTTCAATATATCATGCCACTCCCTTCTGGCTCGTAGAGTTTCTGCTGAGAAATCATCTGTTAACCTTATGGGAGTTCCCTTGTATGTTGTCATTTTTCCCTTGTTGCTTTTAATAATTTTCTTTGTCTTTAATTTTTTTTTTTTTTGCGGTACACGGGCCTCTCACTGTTGTGGCCTCTCCTGTTGCGGAGCACAGGCTCTGGATGTGCAGGCTCAGCGGCCATGGCTCACAGGCGTATCCGCTCCGTGGCATGTGGGATCCTCCCGGACCGGAGCACGAACCCATGTCCCCAGCATCGGCAGGCGGACTCTCAACCACTGTGCCACCAGGGAAGCCCTGTCTTTAATTTTTGTCAGTTTGATTGCTATGTGTCTTGGCGTGTTTCTCCTTGGGTTTATCCTGCCTGGGACTCTCTGCACTTTCTGGACTTGGGTAGCTATTTCCTTTCCCATGTTAGGGAAGTTTTCGACTATAATCTCTTAAAATATTTTCTTGGTTCCTTTCTCTCTCTCTCTTCTGGGACACCTATAATGCGAATGCTGGTGCGTTTAATGTTGTCCCAGAGGTCTCTTAGGCTGTCTTCATTTCTTTTCATTCTTTTTTCTTTATTCTGTTCTGCGGCAGTGATTTCCACCATTCTGTCTTCCAGGTCACTTATCCGTTCTTCTGCCTCAGTTATTCTGCTATTGATTCCTTCTCGTGTATTTTTCATTTAAGTTATTGCATTGTTCATCTGTGTTTGTTCTTTAATTCTTCTAGGTGTTTTTTCTTTAATTCTTCTGGGTCTTTGTTAAACATTTCTTGCATCTTCTTGATCTTTGTCTCTGTTCTTTTTCCGAGGTCCTGGATCATCTTCACTATCATTATTCTGAATTCTTTTTCCGGAAGGTTGCCTAACTCCACTTCATTTAGTTGTTTTTCTGGGGTTTTATCTTGTTCCTTCATCTGGTACATAGTCCCCTGCCTTTTCATTTTGTCTATCTTTCTGTGAATGTGGTTTTCATTCCACAGGCTGCAGGATTATAGTTCTTGCTTTTGCTGTCTCCCAAAGGAAATATTCTTTTTTTTTTTTTTTTTTTTTTTTTGTGGTATGCGGGCCTCTCACTGTTGTGGCCTCTCCCGTTGCGGAGCACAGGCTCCGGACGCGCAGGCTCAGCAGCCATGGCTCACGGGCCCAGCCGCTCCGCGGCATATGGGATCCTCCCAGACCGGGGCACGAACCCGCATCCCCTGCATCGGCAGGCGGACTCTCAACCACTGCGCCACCAGGGAGGCCCGGAAATATTCTTTAAAAATGATGATCTATAAGTCTTTTAGAAAAAAGTGATCTAGAGTTTGTGAATCTCTTATTCAGGTCAAAAAGTAAATACTTTCAAACAAAAATGACTTTGAAAGGCTACAAGTCTAAGTGTGCTTTTCTTAACTCAGTAGAAATGGTTTCATTTACATAGAAAAAGAGCAATAAGTGACAACTTTATTGGCTGAATTCTTATTAATGCAGTGTGATGGAATGCTACGATCTTTTCCCTGGACTGGTCAGAAAACCACTCCCTTGCATATAGCCTTGTGGCCTTAAGCAGCAATAGATGCAATTGCAAACCTTTGTTGGGTGCTAAACAGTATATAGAGCACTTTTCCCTTAAGTCTTTCATGGACTCTTCCCAGTGTCATTAGTCGTTCATTTGTCTAACAAGTATTTATAAGAGCTTTGCATTGTGTCAGGCATGGAATTAGGTGCCAAACATGGTCCTACCATCATGGAGCTTACAATCTGATGTGGGAAGTCGTATGTGTAAACAGGAAATTTCAATGTCATGTGTTGTAAGTGCTATGTTAGAACACGTACAATGTTCTATGGGACCACATGGAATTTTATCTGACTTGGTTTTGAGAACTTTGATGGTTTCCTGGGGGGGAAGTGCTTTCTATGTAGGGGTCTGAAGGGCAAGCAGGGTTGTTCAGTCAGGGAGTCTTAAAGAAGCTCTATGTCTGGACTTAGAGAATGGAGAAAGCAGAAGTGGTGAGGGCTGTCTCCAGAGGCAAGTAGCTAGCCTTAGAATATGGAGGTCCATTGTTTTGAATACCTTAGACTGAGGGCTGTGTGAAACCCTTGGATGGTTTTAAGCATCTGTGTCACATAATTGGATCTGCATTTTAGAAAGCTCAAATGTGAATCAGTTTGCTCAGTTCTTTGTCTCATTTTTCTTGTCTCTAAATTGAAATGGATAGTTTACCCTTTACAGCTCCTTCCATCTACAATATTCCACAGATTTCTGCTATTCTGGAAAAACTTATTCCATGCTGACTTCAGATCTCTTGGGTAGCAAAGCGTGTGATTACAACTAGTGCTTAAAGAGGTGGTTTTGTGGGAATGGGAGTGGGTAAGAGTGGGGACAGGAGGCTGAATGGATAATATATCATTTCCACTGGGAAATAAAGAAACAAAGGTTATGCAAGTTCCTCTGACAGTCTCCTGAAAGAGAACTGGTGGGCTTTAGCCTCTCAGCAGACAGATGGAATGGCACCTTGCCCCACTTATAGTACGGATGAAATCTGATAGTTGTTTTCCAAATATTAAAGTGCTACATACTGAGATATTTACTGATGAAATGATATTTGCTGAAGTCTGGAATTTGCTTAAATTATGGGTTTATACATATAAAACATGATTGGCCATGACTTAGTAATTGTAGATATGAATGATGGGTCCAGAAAGTCCATTATATAATTTACTTCTGTATATGTTTGAAAATTTTCATAATAGAAAATCAAAGATAAAATAATACTATAAAAATGCTCCAATTTATTACTCAAGTTCTTTATTTACTTTTAGCACAAATGGAGAAAGAGTCAGACTCTCTCATTTGGCTGTATTGAATTAAATAGACTCAGAACTGCTGTGTCATAAACAGTGACACTGTGCTTTAAATTGTGTATCAACTTTGGTGGCTTAAAATATTCCAGACTGCATTGAGATTATATGGGCAGATCAAAGAAAGAGAATTACACTCCAAGGAAGGGGCAACTCTCCAGGGATTTTGTTGATGACATGGGCAAGGGCTCTGCTGCTCTGGGCTTGATCCACCCAGGAAGACAGTCTCTGGATAGCAGGGTGAGGTGGAGAGGTCACTGGGTTTGAAGTCAGGCATGATAGACTCAGCTATGTTATCAGTCGAAGGGCAATGACAAGAAATAACAAAATAGATAACGTTCATTGAACTCTCACTGTATGCCAGGCACTATGTTAAGCTCTGTGTGTACTTTATATCAAGCAATTCTAATAGCTGCCCTATTAGTTCAATGCCACTATTTTACAGATTAGGAAATCGAGGCATAGAGAGGCTATATATAATTTGTCCATGATCACATAGATTTTATATAATTCCCAGTAAATGTTATGATAAATAAATAACTGAAATCCAGTGGTTAGGTTGCAGTTTGTATCCCAGTAAGGATTAATTTTGGATGCACATAACAGAAAAAAAGCAAAATAACAGTGGCTTAAAACAAAATAGTTTCTTTCTCACCTTTAAGAAGTCTCGAGATAATAGCTCCAGGGCTGCCATCGTTCTCTGGGGATCAGAGTCCTTCTATCCTGTTGTTTCACTGTGAAAGTCTTCCATCTTCAAGGTCACCTCATGGTCCAAGATACCTGCTGGAGCTCCATATTCAACCAGAAGAAAGGGAAAAGGAATGGAAGAAGGGCATACCACCCATCTTCCCTTTTAAGGATGTATACCAGAAATTACACACATCATTTCTACCTATATTATAATGACCTTTACTTAGCCCCATGTATGTACCTAGTAGATTATAGAAAACTTGCATGTGGCAGGTCCAAGACGTGAAGACTGAGAAATATATTCTTTATATTGGGTTGGCCAAAAAGTGCCTTCAGTTTTTAAGTAAAAATAAAAGACACATTTTTCATTTTCACCAAGAACTTTATTGAGCAACATATTCACCCATTTGTTCCACTACCTTCTGCCATTTTTCAGGCAACTTCATAATTCCATCTTCCCAAAACTTTTTATCTTTTTGAGCAAAGAACTGTTCCAGGTACCTTTTACAGTCTTCCAGGAAATTGAAATGTTTTCCATTAAGAGAATTTTGTAAAGACCTAAATAAATGGAAATCTGAAGGTTCAATGCCTGGTGAATACGGCGGATGAATCAGAACTTTCAAGCCAAGCTGTAACAGTTTTTGCCTGGTCATCAAAGAAACACATGGTCTTGCGTTATCCTGATGAAAGATGATGCGTTTTCTGTTGACTAATTCTGGACGCTTTTCGTTGAATTCTGCTTTCAGTTGGTCTAACTGGGAGCAGAACTTGTTGGAATTAATCATTTGGTTTTCCGGAAGGAGCTCATAATAGAGGACTCCCTTCCAATCCCACCATATACACAACACCACCTTCTTTGGATGAAGACCGCCCTTTAGTGTGGTTGCTGATGGTTCATTTTGCTTTCCCCACAACCTCTTCCGTTCCGCATTATTGTACAGTATCCACTTTTCATCGCCCGGCACAATTTGTTTTAAACATGGAACATTTTGGGCTTCCCTGGTGGCGCAGTGGTTGAGAGTCTGCCTGCCGATGCAGGGGACACGGGTTCGTGCCCCGGTCCGGGAAGATACCACATGCCGCGGAGTGGCTGGGCCCGTGAGCCATGGCCGCTGGGCCTGCACATCCGGAGCCTGTGCTCCGCAACAGGAGAGGCCACAACAGTGAGAGGCCCGCATACAGCAAACAAAACAAAACAAAACAAAACATGGAACATTTTCATTACGTTTCAGTAGAGAATCGCATGTGGAAATAACGGTCATGAAGGTTTTTTTTGCTTAACTTATGTGGAACCCAGACATCAAAGTGATTAACATAATGAAGCTGGTACAAATGATTTTCAACGCCTGATTTGGATGTTCTGAGTATGTCGGCTCTCTCCCGCGTGGTATAACGTTGATTGTTCTCAATTAATGTCTTGATTTGACCACTGTCAACTTCAACTGGTCTCCCTGACCGTGGAGCATTGTCCAGCAAGAAATCTCCAGCACTAAATTTCGCAAACCACTTTTGACACATTCGATCAGTCACAGCACCTTCTCCATACACTGCACAAATCTTTTTTTTGCATTTCGGTTGCGTTTTTACCTTTCTTGAAATAATAAAGCATAATATGCTGAAAATGTTGCTTTTTTTCTTTCATCTTCAGTATTAAAGTGGCTTCACAAAAATTCACCAATTTTGATGTCTTTTTTTAAATGCACGCTGATTTGACAGCTGTCACATACAATCTAACAAAATTGTTTCAGATGAAGTTAAAGACAACTAAGTGCTACTAGAGCCATCTTATGGAAAAAACTGAATGAACCTTTTGACCAACCCAGTAAAACTGTGCTACCTTGTGGCCAGCTAAAGATCAGGGGTTCTATTAGCATAGAGGATGATAATGAATATTGGGGATCACTAGCAATCACTGCTTAGCTCACACTCAGCTGCATTTCAGAGCTCTGGTCTCCTTGGGTATGAAATGGATATGGTAATTCTTCTCAAAAAGACCTTTCATATTTAAATGCGTAAATATACGAAAAACCCAGGCACTTAATTTAGAGCTTAGGAAATGCTAGTTCTTTTTCTCCAGGGAGATGTGGTCAAGTGGGCAGCAGTGGTTGGGTGCCCGGGAGACTCTGCCTGGAGACTCAGCACCCCGAGAACTGGCTTTCCCTGCATCTGAGGTGGTCACTGCTTTCCTCTTCACCACCATAGAGGATTTGCCACATGCTCGAGAGCCCAAAACTTTTAGGCACAATGGGGTTACAGAGAATAAGCATCTATATTTTAATGATCTTGAACATAAAATCATATATAATGAGCTCAGAACCAAACATGGGAATATCTAGGATTTAGGGAAACTTTCACTTCGATGTAGATTTTCACCTGACCTTGGGGACCTATTTACCACACAGAACTTTTCAGTCTGTTTTACCCAAAAATGAGAGTGATTGATCACAGGGCCAGCGCATGGTAGTCTGTCAGCATCTGTCCAGGAGGCTGAAGTTTCCTGGCTTGTAAGATGACAAAAGGGACAGGTGCTTCCATGAGTTACTCTTGAATATGTGTAACAGTGTCATACCATGAGCGTGTCCTTGAAAAGTCAAGGGTGAGTTGAATGTTAGCATGTGGAAGTGTGTTTTCAGTGAGCTCACTAAGGAACCCTGTGGTGAATTTTCCTGTAAGCTAAAGATGGCCTCCCAAACAATTTTTTGCATTTTCATTCATTCAACTAGCAGATACTTATTGAGCACCTACTGCTTGGCAGACACTGTGCTAGGCCTGGCAATACATGGTGAATATTACCTTTACCTACCAGAGTTGCTTAAAATACCTGAATTATAAATTGACAAATAAAATTCTTGGGCTAACATATAGTCAAATAATAATATTTGTTTCATCAATTCTAAAGCAGCTTAAAAATATATTAACATTTATGAAATCTTGAAGCATCTTAAATTGATAGTATGTCATGTGTCATACTTGACCAGTAATATATTTTTTTAATGCTGCAACTTAAACTGGATGATTCATAGATTTGATGAGTAGGGCTTTTGTGTTTATTATGTGCTTTGATGTACCTTATTTCATTTGATTCTTCCTGTGAGGGAGGATGAGAAGTCCACTTTATAGAAAGGGAATATGGCTGTGAGTGGTAAGCCGACTGTAGAAAACTTGATGTGGCAGGTCTAGGACTCAAAACGTAGTTGTATTTTTTCCTCCAAAGCTAGTGGTTTTTCACCATACCTTGATGTCTCTTTAATCTCCTTACATACACGTGTGAACACAATGAAGGTCAAACTTCTTTTAAAGCAAGGAGCTTGCTTTTAATGAAAACAATGCTTTTTTTTTTCCTTTTCGTGGTTTAAAACTAGGCCAAACTATAGCCACATATCAATTTTCAGGAGCACAATATATGAAGTCTTCTAACTCAGATGGTTACAAACCAAGCTGCTTATTGGGAAGCCACATTAATTAAAACCATTCAGCTTTCACTAAGCAGAATCTGTTCTGGGGTGATTAAACCAAGAGTAGCTCCCATAAGGCACCCAGACCATTTTCACGGACCACACTTATTAAGGCAGGTCAGAGCCAAGGAATGACCCAGATGTCCTCCAGCTTTCACTTTGACCACTGGAATTACCTCTTATGACTGGTGCAGGGGCCAAAGCATGATCTTTCTAGATGGCAGTTTGAATCCCAGCCGATAGCTAGCTGTGTGAGCTTTGGCAAGTTATTTACCCTCTGCAAGTTTGCCTCAAAATAAGGATAACACCTTTGCAGGGTTGTTGGGAAGGTGAGAGTTAAGGTGGGTTAGGTAATTGGCAAATGGTAAGTAATCAGTGGCAGTTATTTTTATTACTACTAGACTAGCGCTTCAGGGAGGCACAGGCTTCAGGGTATTGAGTTATCTTTAAGAATATACCCTGCCTGGAAAATTTGTCCTATTTTCTGGGAGACCCAGTACTCCACCAAGCACCAAGAACAGACCACCTCATTCCTAAGCAATATTTTAGGAATAATTGAGACTTTCTTCTATTAATATTAGCTCACTTCGTTTTTTCCAGCATACTTCCTCTTCTTTTTTTGTGTATTGCTCTATGTGTAACTCTTGACAGCTGCCACTATTTATGCATGCGTTCTATGGTAAAACCTTGATTAAATGGGATTTAGCAACTGGAACACTTCAGTGGCCATGGTTTTTCCCTCTGGGCTTCATTTGGAGGAGAAAGAAGGAAATGACAACTCAAGTGTTGAGAAAAATAGGAAAATTTAAGAACTAGAGAGAATCCTGTAATTCAGCACTTTCACTTTTACTGCTAAGAGGAAGAGAAGCAATCAAGGCCTCTCTTCTGATTCATAATAGAATTAGGTAATAATAGAGTCAGAAGAGAATTCCCAGTCTGTTGCTCTTTCTTCTGGACTGCGGCTTGAAGATGTGGCTTTGCCATCTCTCTTGATGTTGTTATTCCTCCAGGTTTGCCACTACATTACAGGTCTCAAATACATATGCCCACAGGGTTGACATAGTGGGGAAGAGTGGGGAAGGCTGGGAATCATACACTGGGAAGTGGTAGTGAAGTGTGGCACTCAAACTGGAGCCTGTGTACCTTTTGTAAAGGCATCTAAGCTGAAAAATTTTTTTAAAGTACAGCACAAACAAAACATGTCTGGGGCCAGATGTGGTCTCCTGGTCCCCAGTTTGAATGCCTTGCACCATCTATACCCATAGGCCATATTCAGGAAGGAGATAATTGAATCATGTAACTGAGGCATGTTGCCAAAGAAAGTTTTAGTACTATTCATTGATTTATATCAGTTGAAGTGAAAATTGAAGAAGTTAATGTTAAAAAACAGATCATAATACATATTGCAACAGAGGATAGAAGCTTTGCCCTCAGTTACAGTTTGGTTAGCCAGAATTCTTTGTTGTCTAATTATCCAGGTGAATTCAGATGTCACAGTGCATAGGACATTCACACTGGGAATTCACCAGTCTCAGTACTGGAGGTTTTTTTGTTTTTTTGTCTTTTTTTTGCGGTACGCGGACCTCTCACCGCTGCGGCCTCTCCTGTTGTGGAGCACAGGCTCCAGACGCGCAGGCTCAGCGGCCATGGCTCACGGGCCCAGCCGCTCCGCGGCACGCGGGACCCTCCCGGACCAGGGCACGAACCCGCGTCCCCTGCATTGGCAGGTGGACTCTCAACCACTGTGCCACCAGGGAAGCCCAGTACTGGAGGTTTTGCCCTACAAGCCCAAAACAATATTTCAGGAAATAACATTTTACCATGTGCTAAAAACTGATGTTTTCCAACCTACTTCATTTTTATGAAAATAATAGTCATGAATTGCTGTTTATTTTATAGTCCACTAGTAGACCACAACATGTGGTTTAAAAAAATCACTAGACTAGGTGATGCTAATACATTTTTGTTTATTTATTTATTCATTAATTTTAAAATTCGGCAGGTACTTTTATCACTATCTAATGAGTATGAGATTCTCTTTTTGGTGTCATGGGCGTACTGACATGAACAAAACATGGATTTTTGTATTTAAGGAGTCCAAAACCTAACAGGATAGACATGCATTAAAATATCTAAAAACTCAAGGCAGAATAATCACTTCACATTATACATAATGCTTTTATATTATCATAAGTCATAATGACAATAAATCTCTTAAGTACGCAAGACAGATTTTAGCCTAATTTTAGGTAGGAAATTATGTTTTTGAAAAAGTGACATAAAAATAGAACAATGATACTGATAATAGCTTTTGTTAAGCACTTACTATGTGTTAGGTACTAATTCTCACTACAACCTTTTTATGATGACACTATTATTCTCATTTTATAGAGGAGAAAAGTGAGGCAGACAGGGTAACTTGCCTAAGGTTATAGAGCTAATAGTCCATGGAACCAGGACTCAGTCCTGGGAAACAAGGTGCTAGAATCTCAGTCGTAAGCTATGTTTTATAGTTTCTAGGGACAAAAAAGCACAGGTCATAATCCCAGGTAGGTTGTGGTACATATTCATCTTCTAGCGCCACCACGAAAGTTGTGCGACATCTGCTGTGACAGGAGAGCACTTTGGGGGTGGAGGGCATGGGGAGGAATAGAGTCTGCCTCTCAGACATTTCTCAGTGTGGATAATCTTCACCAAGTTAATAAAAGTGACTGAGTCAGCAATGGAAAAGGCAAAGGGAAGGAACACTCTCCCAAAGAGGGCATCTAGTCCTTTGGCTCTGCCCCATGTGTGATGTGATATTCTTGAGATAAAATAAATTATGGAACAATCTTGATCTTGGAAAAACAGAGTTTGACTCTAAATGTTCACCTTGGATTTTACCAGTACCACCTCTCTTCCTTAAGCCTAAGCTCTCATTCAAAATCACACAGACAAGTTTCCGTTAGTATAATCCTGGAGAAAATAATACTTAGCCTTTATTGAGCTCCTCCCATGGGAGGAAGTCGGACTGTCAGCACTGCGGATAGAGCTGTGCCCAAGCCAGACCACTAATAGTGAGCACTTGCTAAGTACTTACTCTATATGTGTTACGTACTAGTTTAGTTCTTACTTCAACTATATAACGATGGTACTTTTATTATACTCTATTTTATAGAAGACAAAAGTGAGATCTTCATGGATCCGCGAACTCTTTATGAATTTGATCTTTAAGATAGTAAAGAAAATTTTAGTGTTGAAATTGGTGTATTTAATTTAAGCCCTAAAGTAATTTTTAAACTGTTGTAAATTAATCTAGTTACTGTATTTTCCTGCCTTATTATGTTCTTTATATCCCTAATTTTGTAGGGTTATTAATAGTTATTCTGATTGGTTGTATTTATGTTAAATTAAGTGTAAATATGAAAAATAAAATGGTCCCTGTATCCCACTCATGTTTTTCTTTAAATTTGCAAACTGGGGAAATAGATATCCCAAAATACAAAGGCCTATGTTTAATCTATAATTTCTTCCAGCAATATGTCTGCAACTCTGAAAAGTCGAGCAAAAATAACTGAGTGCTTTTTTTGAAAGTAATAATTTTCACTTTTCAAAAATGGTCTTTTCTAAATTCTCTTAATCCAGGGTATAAATCCAGTATTTGTCAAGGCACACGATAGATACTAGGTATTTCCTCTCCCTGTGGGTCAGTAATAAATTAAAGGAGAAGGAAAGGTTCAGAAAAAGATTATTTAAAATGTTATTGGAAAAGATTTATTTACTAGACCTTATAGAGTATTAGGCAAGTATCTAAAATAGCTCAAACTGACAGATTGGGAAAATTGAAAGTATAAAGTTTGTGTTTAAATTTTATTACAATTTTAACTGCCACCACTGAAGTTGTTTGATCTTGTAAATGAGCATTAACTGTGATTTGTGATTTGTGATTTGGGTCAGACCACATGTTCATCAGATAATGCAGTTAGGAAAGCAACTGATCAGATAATTTACCTTTTCAGAGGGACTGGAGGGATCTAGAAGACAGCAAGCACTCTTGGCCTTTACTGATTTATCCCCTTCCTATAAGAATTTGCATTTGAGTTATCCTTCAACAGGAAAATGACTCTCAATCCAATTAATTTATTTTATGTAGACCTGTGTAGAGCTAGAACTCCCAGGAAACTCGTTGGGTCCCAAATGATTTAGACTGAGGTCTCTTAGATGCTATAGTTTGATTTGTGTTCTTAAAGATATCATAATAATAACAACAAGAGAAAGTCATGAAAGGTGAAATGTCAAATCTAGGTTTGTGTATGGGTTTAAGCAAATTTTACATGCCTGTACTTTTTCCTTGTTGTTTTGGTGATGAAACTCTGTCAGATGACTTGAAAAGCACCTCAGTCATTCCAAATCTTGATAGGGAAAATGACAATTTTAAGCCAATATTTTCACCTGAAATGATGAGAACGAAGGATACTTTTGCAATCTTATTATTTCAGGTGAAAATGGGCACTTGGTAATTGCATTTTGAAACTTAACAGTTAAATCCAGGTTTCATAAGGCTTGAAACATACAATGTTGAGGTCCTCTTTAAGAATACAAAATCACAGATATAAAATGAGGTGCACAGCCTTGAAAGGAACTTCTCCAGAAAAAGGGCGCTGACTCTTAAGGTTCATTAACTTCTCAATAAATTCTCCTCTGATTAATTAGTGTCGGCTCTCTGTGCCCAGAATTATGAAAAAGGAGGGGAGGGCCCTAGAAAGAAAATCCTCGTCTAGCTTGCTTCCCACGCATCCTCCCCAAGCCAGCTGAGTGGTATAGACCTTTCCCCAGGTCCCAAGGTAAATGATGTCAGAACTGAAATTGCACCTGATTCGACCCCCCTTGCCCCCCGCCCTGCCCCCCGCCAATTTTGTCCTTCAACAAATGGTTACTAGTCACATCTACTCACTAGGTGGAATGGGCTCTAACTGCCTGCTAGCGTTAGGATAACCAGGTCTTTGATATCTCACTTAGGGATTTTACCCATTCTGGGAGATGTGCGCAGTGCTGCTGTTTCTTTCTGTCCTGGCACACATATAGCCTGGCGTAACATGCGGTCTTGTTCTGTTCAGTTGAGTTACAAGTCAGTCCTCCAGGAGGGCAACTGTAGGGGTGGCTTTGACTCGCCGAATCTTCCAGCAAGTATACGCTAAGTTATACAAAATGGGCGTGTCTGGAGCTTACCAAGAGACCCTCCCCCCTCGTCCCCAAAGCTTACCAGGCAGAGACACCAGCCCCTTTCTTCTTTACCTCACGTGCGCAAACACCCTCTACCCTAGCGGTAGTAGTCCCCTCCCCCTCCCACCCCGCCCCATTTTCCGCCTTCAGCCCCCCCTCCCCGAGGATCTCCCCTCCCTTACTCCCTCTTTCTTTCCCTCCCCGCGGGCCAGCCGCGCTTGGAGCTGCCCTGCCGCGCGGCGGGGCGACGCGGCGACACCTATAGGATTGCTTCCGGGCACTCCCCAGCCATAGGGGGGCTGGCCCGGGTCCGGAGCTCTGCAGGGCCGGCGGCTCCACGGCGGCTGCACCGGGGACGCGCGCACCCGCCCGCCCGCGTCCTCCCTCTCTCCCTCCCGCCCTCGCGCCCGGCGCTCAGAGCCGCGCTGTGCCCAGGGCGGTGGCTTCGCCGCGCCCCGCAAAGCTCCTCTCCGGTGGCCGCTCCCTCTTTCCCTCCTCTTTGCGTCATGTGGGGCACTTGATGGTTTTTGTTTTTGTTTTTCCTTTAAAAAAAATCCTCCTTTAGCCCTTTCCACCTTCCACCTCCCCCTTCATCTCCCCAGGTTGATATTTTTTTCCTCTTCTGTGAGCTTGCCCATGAGCCTGCTCGGAAGCTACCGGAAAAAGACCAGCAACGATGGTTATGAATCCTTGCAGCTGGTGGACAGTAACGGGGACCTAAGTGCGGGGAGCGGCGGGGGAGGCGGCAAGCTGAGAGTGAACGCCGGGGCGGCAGCGGCGCGGAGTCCCGCCCGGCAGCCTCAGGACCGCGCCAGCACCATGGACAGCTCAGGTAGTGCAGCGGGCGGGCAGCGCCCCGCTGAACTCTGCAGGGCCCTCCAGTTGCGGCCCAGTCCACTGGCTCCCAACCCAGTCCGGCTTCGGAGAGGACAGGATGAAGGCGAAGGCACCTAATACCACCAGGGTGTCGCGTCTCTAATTTCTGTAGTCCAGGGAGCTAGGAAACGTTAGATCAGTCCGGAGGCCCAGTGACCGTACCGAGCGCCTCTTAATCTCTCTAGGCTGCTAAATACACCAGCTGGGGGCGGGGAGAGGAGGGGAAAGGGGAGGGGAGGAGTGGACAGGATAGGGGAGGGGGTGGCGCGAGGAGCGGTTGGGAAGGGGGCGGGGAGAGGCAGCTGCTTTCACTACCCAGCTGGATGAGGGGAAGAGGTGAAGGACGAAGTGTGCTGATTATTTTTGCAGCCTGCTGACGGTATTTATTCCATATTATTCTCGTAATGCTGATGTTATTTGCAATTCTGTAAAGCTCTGCCTCTTCTCTACTCTGCTGTCTGCTAAGTTTAATGCTGTTACCTTTCTTGAGCAAATTTTACCTGGGATCTAGAGCCCTTTTACACAGCTTTTATGATTTGCACAATGAAATTTTATTTCATCTGTTATTGGCTTTGATCTTGCTTATCTTTATACTTTTGCACTGAGTGTATTAATATTTCATAAACCTCTATATGTAAGGAAAATGGAAATGCCTCTAAACTTTACATCTGGGCTTGCGACCGTCTTTTAGGAAACGTTTTAGCAAGTTGGATTTTCTCTTGGAAATGCTCTTTTAACGATTTCCATAGCATAACAGTTATTTTATATATCCGTGTTGGACCAGGAATGTCATTATAGCTGTTTGCTTACCTTTTCAAGGAACCAAGATAGGAGGATTGTTTACGTAAAGATAACTTATAATTGAGGTGCTCAATGGTTTGTTCTATATTGGTAACTTTAATACTGGACAACTGAGAACTCCAGAGGAAAGATTTGTGTTGAGTTGTTTGGGCAGTCATGAAACGAAACTGAATTTAATTTCTGCACTTTGCAAACAAATGCTTGTTTCTTTAAATCGTGTAACGGCTCTTCTTGGGCTACCATTTTCTATTTTCCTCATCCTATAAGTGGGATGAAATATTGTCCACAGATGTTCAAGTGTCCAGGCTGAAAACTAATTTTATCCATGTAAGCTCCTATTGAAGTTAAATAAGTTGGTGGTGTGTTTTCTCAGTACTATTTTAAATTAAAGCTAAAATTATCCCTAAGGGACTGATGGTTTAAAGGGCTTTGGTACTGGAGTTGTACATGGTTATTTGATTTATGTTTTTCCAAATCTTTGATATATCAAAGTACAAACCATCTTTTGACTGGATGTGATCTCCTTTAAATCTTACAAAAAAGATTCATGTACTCTAAATGATGCTACTATAATCCTTTTGGAACATAGTGTGCATATAAACAAATAACTGAAATAAAAATGAACATTTCCAGATGAGTATAGAGGAGCCTCGCTTCAGGGAAATGAAATATGAAATTCTGAACATTTCAATTTTTCATAGAGATTTTCATTTTAAAAATTGGAATTTTTTTAAAAGTATGTTAACATTGTAGAATAAATTCTACATATATTTTCTGAGCCTGGTTATATGCCAGGCACTGTGCTAAGCACTGTAGGGAAGACAGTCGTAAATGAGACAATTCTGACCTCTACGGGGCCATCGTACGATAAGGGCGGTAACTTGAACGCAGAGCAGCTTATGCTAAGTTCTGGATTTTTGGGTTTTTTTCCCTATCTTCACGAAATCAGACTTTTTCAATAGGTTTAGAGAAAAAGAATGAATTGCCTTGATAAATTGTTGTAATGAAAAAGCATTTTTATTAATAATACTGTTATCTCTAAAGTGCTTTTGCTAGGAGTTGATTCTTCAGCTTGATCAAACTAGCACTATATGAAGAGGTTGCAGGGATCACCATCCACCCCCTTTAGGCTAAGAGAATATTGTGGCTTTGTTTCAACACGCATTTCGGGAGAATGCTGTTTGGATGAGGGATTGGTTCTTGAGAGTGGGCTTTCTTGTAGTGTGTAGCAAATTTCATTTACTAGAGCAACTATATCTGTCCTGTCTAATTATAGTTCCTTCTTCTAAGATTTTCAAAGAGTGGCCTTGTGCAGTGTAAATATATCCATTTGTTTAAGATATTTAATTAAACTGACGGATCACTTCTAAATGAGCAGTAACCTGCCCATTTATTCAACTGATTGTACTGTGACATGCTGGATAGGACAGGTGGTTCACGGGGCTTTTGCTCTAACGAAAATGTTTAAGAATGAAAAAAATATGTCAAGATCCCTTAGAGAATTTAAAGCTTAGTCTTAACAATACCTTACATCTGTATAGCTATTTATAATAGATAGTACACTTATCTTATTTCATTTCCCCAGAATTCTATTACATAGGGTAAGCAGCATGTGTCTGTGCCTAGAGACTTGGGATCAAACCTCTGCACTATTGTTACTAGCTGGAAAACCTAGAAATGTTTAAGCCAGTTCCCTTTTTATAAAACTAAGAACATCATAGTTGTTCTCACCATATAGCTTAAGTTTGAGGCTTGAAACAACATGAGAATACACTTGCAGTTTTTCTTCTTTTTGCTGTCTGTGCCCTTCCAATTTACGAGATGAGGAAAGTTATTCTTACAGATGGCAGGAGACTTGTTCAAGGTAAAATAGCAAGTTAATGACAGCCAGATTCGAGTCTTCTGACTCTAAGGTCTAAGTTTTTCCCCATTGAACTAAGCTATCTTTCTGTGTAGGCATAATATCATTGTTGAAATGGGAACAATATTATCTACTTTGATTTTCCCTGAGATGTTCAGAGAAGTTAATGACTTTATAAGTCAACAGATTCCAGATAGATTCCAGAGCAGCCCCTTTGCTGGATTTCTCTTGCAGAGCTCTCTGCCTGTCTGTGGCTCACTTTCTCCTCATTTTAAAAAATAATTAATTAATTAATTTTTGGCTGCGTTTGGTCTTCATTGCTGTGTGCGGGCTTTCTCTAGTTGCGGTGAGCAGGGGCTACTCTTTGTTGCGGTGCGTGGGCTTCTCATTGTGGAGCACGGGCTCTAGGTGCGCAGGCTTCAGTGGTTGTGGCACGTGGGCTCTGTAGTTGTGGCTCGCGGGCTCTAGAGCGCAGACTCAGTAGTTGTGGAGCACGGGCTTAGTTGCTCCGGGACATGTGGGATCTTCCTGGACCAGGGCTCGAATCCATGTCCCCTGCATTGGCAGGTGGATTCTTAACCACTGTGCTACCAGGGAAGTCCCACTTTCTCTTCATTTAAATTATTTTCTAGAAGAGTGTCATTCAAAGGTCATCCTCTCATATCCCACATGGCATTGCAGCTATACCAATTCATTAGCTCAGAAACTTCATACTTCTGTGTGCATTTCACCTTCCATGGAAAGTAGAATCCACAGAAGTAGAATGCCCAATCTTGAGTCACTAAAGTGTTCCAACATTAGGCTTTACTTACAAAGTTCATAATGACAAGTCATAAGACAGTAGACCAACTAAAATCCAGATTTTAATGGGATTTAAAGGTGTAAGGATGATGAAGAATGCTAAAATGTTTTCTTGCCTTGTATGAATCTGACTGAAAACAAAAATTATCTTTAACAAATATTATTCCAGGTAGTGTTTAAACACAGCACCCACATTTTGAATCTGGCTTTAACTTTATGAAACATTTACTTGGATAACTTCATAATTCATTGAAATATCATCAGCATATATGTACTAATATTACTTACTTAGGAATACCTGCCCATTTAAGGGTCTTGAAGGTTGAAGGCAAAGTTGATTCATCCAACTTATTTAGTTGTGGCTAAAGTTTGAATGACTCTGGATAACCATTTAAGGATGCACCTGTGTCAAATTTCAAATGCTTGGAGACTGCCATGTTTCATAGACTTAGGAGAATCCATGTAGCCTATGATATACACTTTCTGTGAGGAAGCTTTCACTGCCTTCTGAGGCAGTACCTTTGGACTGCTCTCATTGGTACAGAGTCCTTTCTTTTATCTAGGCAAAAATCAGCCTTTCTGCCCTCTACGTTTCAAAATAAATCTAACCCCCTTCCAAAGGTTTTTCATCAACTTTTATTATAAAAGTTTGCCATGCTCTTGTCTAAAAAAGAATAAAAGATTTCATAAAGGAATAAAATGAAAAACGTAGAAATGTACCTTCTCCCTTCCCTGATTTTTTAGGTCCTTGCCCCAGAGATAACCCCTATTGAAAGTTTATGTAAACAAATATAGGGCTTCCCTGGTGGCACAGTGGTTAAGAATCCGCCTACCAATGCAGGGGACACGGGTTTGAGCCCTGGTCCGGGAAGATCCCACATGCTGCGGAGCAACTAAGCCCGTGCGCCACAACTTCTTAGCCTGTGCTCTAGAGCCCGCGAGCCACAACTACTGAGCCCATGCACCACAACTGCTGAAGCACGCGCACTTAGCCCGTGCTCCTGAAACAAGAGAAGCCACCACAATGAGAAGCCCACGCACCACAACGAAAAATAGTCCCCAATTGCCGCAACTAGAGAAAGCCCGTGTGTAGCAGTGGAGACCCAACGCAGCCAAAAATAAATAAATTTATATAAAAAACCCCCACCAAAAATATATTGTGTATATATATGTGTGCTTATATAAGATTAAAACCGTAATAAAATACAGATTCAAAGTTGTAACCATGTACCTTTATATACAGTTGTTCAATAATGTTTAATGAAAAAAACAGCTACAATTTAACTACTACAATCCAGACATTGTGCTAAGCATTGTACATATGGTATCTTATTTAACCCTCATAAGAATTCTTTAAGGTGGGTGATAGTTACTTTCCTCTTATAGTTGAATAAACTGAGGCACAGAGAGGTTCAGTAAGTTGCCTGAGGTTACACAGGCTCTACTCATTCTATATTGAGTAAAATTCCATAGAGAAATGCCTATAAGATTGCAAATGAAAAATTTAGTAGTAAATGTTTCTATCTGCTTCTTTGCCTGAGGTAAGAAGAAATAAGAGTGTCTGAGGGAGCTGAAATAAATGTAGTTGTTTTTCACGTTGAATCTCGTGAAACAGGTATCTCCTCTTGTATTAAATATAACATAAAGAATTTTAAAATGCTGGAAACTAAGGAAATAGAGCAAAAACAGTATTGGATAAGGCTTATTAAATCCTGATATAACGCTGAGAAAAGAGTATAATTGGTGCAGCTTCATAAATTTATGGAACAATATCTTGCCAATGAAAATGAGTCCCTGCTGCTCTGGGAATTAGGTCCAGAGCATTCTTAACTGGACATCAGAAGTCCCCTGTAGTACCTCTGAAAGCCAGCCCAATAGAATTTCACGTTCTTTCTTTACTGGTAGGTCCCTTGCCTCCCACCTGTATCTCTATGCTTCTGCATACACTGTTCCCTCAGCTTAGGCCAGCTTATCCCATAGCCATCTAGATGTCCACTTTTCCAGGTTATCTCCTACTCATTCTTCAGGATGTGGTTTCCATAATCTTAAACCCTATAAGCTGCATGAGATGGAGCATTTTCAATGCTCCTTCAGTGGCTTGCACATCCCTGTCATAGCTCTCATCACATTGAGTTGTGATATGTTGCCTAGCATGTCTCTCCATCTAGACAGTACGTAAAGTTCAGAGCAAGCCTGTGTCTTATCTACCTTTGTATTCTTGTCACTGCTTGGCATTTATTAGGAGCCTGATAAATACTCTTCGAATGAATGAAAGCATGAACGGATTTGAATTTTTAAAAAGGGCATTTATAATGAAATATGCCCATCCAAACCTAAAAATAAGCATACCGCTAGATTTTCACAGAAATGAGGCCAGACTTGAAAGAAATGAAACTGTTGGCAAAAAGCTAGACCAGTTCAATAATGAGCATTTTTCATATGCAGGGATACCAGAGGGGAGAGAAGGATGATTAATACATAGTCCCAGACTCCCAAGAATTTTCTAATGTGTAAATAATTAGCTTAACGAAAGACTGCTTTCTTGATCAAAAAAATGCAATCTATTGTATGATTCATCAAGGCAACTTTTTCAGCAGAAAAACAGAGACACTAAATATGTACAACTAAAAAAATAGACTAACAATAGATGACTTTTCTCTGTAGACCTGTGTGTTTCATCAGTATCACAAGGTTTGAATCTTAGCCACTTTCAGGTTTAGTGTTAAACATTTTGTTTGTATCACCTTTGGCCATGTGTCGTTATATACAAGCTTTATGGTGACTTACTGCTTTTTATCACCTGTACTCATCTTGAACTCCTTTTGGAAAGGATCTGTAATTTTGAGGTGGATTGAAGAATCCTGCAGTTTAGATTGTACATTTCCTTGTTGCCAAAACTTGTAACTCAGGAAAAAAAATAAATTACAGTTAGTATATATTAAACAGTTTCTCTTGAAATCTACTTGGAAGCTTTCGACAGAGCAGCTCAGTGTATGAGAATTAGTCCTTCACGGTCAGAGGAATTAGGAAATTTCATGACATGTGTTAAGAGATCTGGCAGTTTCTGTTACCTTTAATTGCTTTACCTGACATGTCACAGGCTATAGTCTAGATCCAAAATACCTTCTTATTTCAATAATGCATCAAAGCATAATTTTAACTGGGGATAGAAATTAAAATTCAGCTGTGTGTGGTGTTACCAATGCAAATAGCCTCACCACAGAAGCAATCAGATGACCCAGTAGCTTCTGTGCAGTGTTGGGTTTGCATGTGCAAAAAATTCCTGTTGGCATGTTGTAACTAGTACTCTACCTGGTGGCTGGCCAGTTTGTGTGGCATACGTTGTAAGCCATTTCCTGATTTTAGAAATATTATGCTGTGAAAGATGTGCACGCTGGAATTGGGTGTATAAGTGGTATATTAAGAGACAGAGAAAGTGTGAAGGGGGTGCAGAAGAAGAAGCCATAATTTGAACCAGGAGGACTAGGGAAGGCCACAGTGGAAAGTGATGTTTGAGCCAGATGTCAGTAGGTGGAGAAGGAAAGGAAAATTGTTTGGGGCTGAGGGCTAAGACACAGTGGCATCATCATGCATGGTGTGTTGAGAGACCTGCATTTAGACCTGGAAGCTGAAACCCTGATGGGTGGGAAGTGCTCTAGTGGATGGCACTGGAAGATTGGTCTGGGTGAGCTTGCTGAGGAGCTTGGACTTTATTCTGTAGGCTGGGGGAGGTCGCTGAAGGTTTGGGAGTGGGGCTGAGGCAAGCCCGACTTATCTGACAGGCATAGTGCCTAGGGACCACAATAATTTTAAGGCCCACAAAAATGCTTTAATTTCAATTTCTTTTAAAAACCGGAATAAATAAGTAACAGTAAGGAATTCATCTTTATTATCAATGCAGTAAAAAAATATGTAAACTTTTTTAAAAATGGGGGAATGGGCACAGGAAGGCAGAAGTGCCCAGGGCCCACAGAGTCTCTTGCAGCTCCAGAGAGAAGAATGTGATGTGTGAATCCTGAGGATAATTTGCATCTGTGTAAGGGATGGAGTCCATCTGTGGTTCCTACCTGTGTCCTGGCTGCATCATATTTTCTTGAAGTGCTGGTTGAAAACACTGATTCCTAGGCTCCAGGAATTTCTGATTTTCTAAGGAGGGAGGGGGTGTACTGAAAGAGAGAGCGTATATGCCTGGAGGACAGGGAGAACAGTTACGTGGCAGTTTAGTTGATGCCCTGAGAAGTAACTAAGGCCCAAGCCAGGGCAGTGCCAATGAGACTGAAAGGAAGAGGCCACTCCTGAAAGCATTATGCAGAAGAGTGGACAGGCTGACAGCTGACCGGATGTGGGGTGGGAGGCCTAGAGAAAGCTAGAGATGATTAGCCTGGATGGCAGCAGGAGAGGAGGTAGTATTTCCAGTCTTTGCTAGAAGTGGAAAATGTGACCAACTGGTTTTCTCCACTGCGGATGCACCACGGGCACGCGTGTGGCAGGGCTGAATATGCTGTCAGCTTGGCACAAGATTTCACCAGGCTTTCAGTTCTTTGGTAAGCTGCCCATCAGGCTGTGCAGATCTCCAGGGCAGTGCTGTGGAGGGGCAGGAGGCAGGAGCAGAGCCTGTGTTTGCCCGGAGGGAGGAGTAAGGTAATCAGTGGAAATGCTAGAACCGAAGCTGTGGCACTGGGCTGAGTCCAGGACCGAGGCTGGAGGCCAGGACCGTGTAGGGTAGCCGGCCTGCCCGTACTCCCGTTCTCACTGGATGAGCCCTCGGCTCTGGTTCCTTGCCTGGTGATGGAGGCACAGGAAGAAAGCTCAAACACCAAAGAAACTTGGAAGATGATTACTGAAGCAGGAATTCTCGGTCTCTATGGAAACAGACAAGTGCCTGAAAAAACCCTGACCCTAGGAATTCTCCAGGTCTCCTTGTACCAGCATTGGGCCACTTGAGCATTGCAGCACAAGTCCTAGCAGGACAGAAGCCCTCGTTTCTCCTTTCTCTCTCCTCCTCTGCAGCCCTTCTTCCCTCTTTGCTTCTTTCTTTCTCTTTCTCCTTCACGTCCGTCTTCAACTTCCTCGTCTGCCTCTTTCCGCCTTTGCCTCTGCTACTCTTCTGCTTGGTTGTTCTCTCTCTTTTCCCCTTTCCTGTCTGGATCTCCTCCCTTCTCCCCAGTCAGTGAGTCAGCATGTTTTGGGAGACTTGGAGCCCCATACCATAAGAAGTATGTGGATGACTGTAGTTTTGGGGTGTGTGTGTGTGTGTGTGTGTGTGTGTTTGTGAAACTTAGATCCCAGCCTGCTGCATGTGGTCCAATAGGTGTGAACAGTGGTGTCACTTTCCAGTTTGGGTAATTGCATCTGACCTACCTAAAATTTCACTTGCTGTTTCAATTAGCAGAGTATTCCATGCTGTGACTTGGTGATGAGAGGTTTCATAAGCCTCCATCCCAGAGGTAACTAACTGCATTTCATTCAGATGAAGGAAAGAATTTTTCTTCCTAATTTGCAACTAGGGAGTGCAAGATCATAGCTCGCCATTTCCGCCTCCCTGTCTCTCCTACCTCACCCCTGCAGGAGCGCAGATCTTTCTCTTCCCTTCTGCTACTGCTGAAGCCTAGATAAATTGCTGTGTTTTCAGTCTTTACAGTTCAGTTTGTTGGTGCTCTTGCGTGGTGGGGGTATTAGGGAATCATGAGTCGGAAACCCCAGATATAAACTCTGGCTCTGTCATTTGCAGGCTGTGACCTTGGGCAGGTAATTCAAGTGAGAACAATCATACTGACCCTGCCTGTTTCACAGGCAAGGTGAAATGTAGCTGATAGCACCGTGCAGTGAATAACCCTTCATGTATTCACTTCACAGTGTCTGTGGTCTGCCTACTATGTGCTGGTATTGTTCTAGGCACAGAGATACAATGCAGGATGAGACACAATCCAGTAAGCAAAGATAAAGGATTATATGGAGTGTTAAATGCCACGGAGGGGACCAGAGTGAGAAAGAATAACTCAGGGTGGTGGAGGCCTGTTTTACAGAGCATGATCAGGAATGCCTTTCTGAGGAGATAGTATTTGAGGTGACACCTGAAGAAACAGAAGCAAACAGAAAGAAAAATAAGAAGAGCTGGATGTAGAACGTACAGCAAATGCAAAGACCTGGAAGAGGGAAAAAGCTTTGCAGAGAGGAGTAGTGGTGTAACTGGCACTTAGGGAGCCAGGAGGGAGTGACAAAAAAAGAAGTCTAAGTTGTGTTTTAAGAGACCATTTGATTGCTTATATTGAGAAAGAATTTGAGGTGGCTTCATAGTTATTCTAGATTGTAGGCAGGACTTATACACCATGGGTGAGGTCAGCAACTATGCTGTTCAACATTAATGGCCACCTTTTTTTCTTTTCCAAGTTCAGATGACATTTTCACAGCATCCTAGTGTTGGCAACGTGTTTTTGGTTTTTTTTTTTAAATACCCTGTCATATTTAGTTCTTACGATGATCCATTGGAGTAGGTGGCGTTTACAAAATGTTTTAGGGATAAGGAGTTCTGCTAAGTTCAGTGAGCTGATGCACAGCCAAGCCAGCAGCAGGGCCCAGGTCTTCTGACGTATCGGAGTGTGACAGAGATTGCAAAGGAGGAGGCCTGAGATCTTGGGCACCCAGTGACCAAGATGTATCAGCTACTTTAGGAGAAGACAAGCTGGAGGGATAGAAGAGGAAAAATTGGCTTTTAGCTGTTAGGGAAATTGGCTTATTAGGTGCCTCAAAAAAGTATAGCAGGATTTTGCTTTAATTATTCGTCTTAACACCGAGCCGTTAAACCCCCTCCCAGGGTAGGAGGCTGGCTTTGTTTCTCGATGTGCCAGGAGAGAAGTGTCTCCATTATGCCTCTCACTGGTACACACAGCCTGGCAGTCTTTCATGCTGTCTTGTTTTGTGAGCATTTGCAGTCCTAACAGAATACATTTCTATTTCATATGTTGCTTTGTTTTCAAGCCTTTGCGTGAGAGCCGGGCTTCTTGTCTCAAAAGCCAAAACCAAACCAAAAGAAAAGCCCGTTTTTGTTTATAGCAGTGGTACCTGTTTATGAAAAGAAAATTTAAAACGATTCAGAGAGTGGTATAAAAATGAAAATAAAAGTCCACTTCTTTCCTCTCAGCTTTTAGTCTTACTCTCCAGATAAAATTAATATTAATGATTTCTTGTATACACTTAGAGAATATGCAAGCATATGCAAGCTTATATACAACCGCATAGACACATGCAGATTCCTGCACACCCATATACACATACGCGCATTCATATATAATGTATACTTGCATATTCTGGAATCTTATACATGCTGTTATATAACTTGATCTTTACTTAACACTATGTCTTGGATAACTTTCTACATTAGTACCTAGAGATGTAACTCATTTTCTCTAATGACTGCTTTGAATTACACTGTCCAAGTTCCTCTATTGATAGGCAGTAAATATCTTTGAACATAAATTTTTGTATATTGCATATGTGGTATACCTCTGGAATAAATTCTTAGAAATGGCATTGCTAGGAGAAAGAACCTATTCATTTCACATTATGATAGATCTTGCTGCATTGCTTTCTAAGAACCTTGTACCAACTTAGATTTCTACTAACAGTGTATGGGATTACTTTTTTCCCCCATATCCTTGTCAAGGCTGAGTATTATCAAACTTCTTTATTTTTGGCAGTGTCATAAGTGAGAAATAGTGATAATGCTTTGTTTAAAACTGGCATTACATGTTGATACTTCCATGAGTTATTTTTGTTTTTGGAAATGGGGTTTGATTACTTTTTATTACATAGGCAATATATATCTAGGGAAAAACAATTTAGAAAATGCAGAAAAGCACACACACACAGGCACACACAATAACTGATAAACTTGTTTTTCATGGATGACCATTATTAACATTTTGGAATTGATCCTTTTGTCTCTTATCTATGTGTAAAAATATGAATGAAAAGATTTTCTGTTACCTTATTGGCTCTCCATTAATTGTGGCTACTAGTCTTCTTGTAGAATGCTGCAGTACATTAGTGGAGAGAGCACTGGAGTTGGAGCTAGTGATTGTTCTAGATTCAAGTTTTGAAATCACTGATTAGCTTTGTGACCTTGGGCAGTGCCTTTCTCATCAGATTGTTAGGAAAATCAAATGGGATAAAGTATAGAAAAGTGCCTAGTGCATTCCCTGCCCTAGAGTAGATGCTTGATAAGTGTTGGCTGTACCAAGTGGTTGAAGCTAAGTGAGCCCATGTTGGGAATATTTTATTATCCTGAGTTTTCTTCAAAGTGGATTATTTTACTTTTTCATTTTACAAGGTTCTGAGCATTTTCTTTGTTATATTCATTCTGGGATTGTTCATAAGCTCTAAGACAATGTGTGGTTACCATGTAGCCCTCATAAATGTGTAGGGTTGTTATCAGCAGAACTCTTGGACAAGGCGGTCAACAGGCTTGATACATTATAAGGTCCTCAGGACAGCCCAGTTGAAGGAGAATTTTCAGGGTGGACGATGAAACCCAGGAACTTTCCAAGGATGAAAGGAATCTACTGTTTATGTGCTAAGCATGATTAGTCATTGCTTATATTTTTTTCTTTATTTTTTCCCAGTATTGCTACAGAAGCTAGTTCATGTAAAGCAGTGGCTCTCAAAAATGTCTGGAGACATTTTTGGTTGTCACAATGTGAGGGAAGGGTTGTTCCTGGCATCTAGTGGATAGAGGCCAGGGTACTGCTAAACATCCTACAGTGCACCAGACAGCTCCACATCGTAAAGAATTATCTGGCCCAAAATGTCAATAGTTTTAAGGTTAAGAAACTCTGATGTTAATGGAATGAATATACTGATTATGAGTTAAAGATAGTGAACGTGGTGAAGTAGGCATTCATGGACCCATCAAACTAATGGTACTGGTCAGTGCTAGGCTACAAATTAAACCATACCTGAAGGGAATTTCTTCCTGGCTGCAAGAAGGTCCTTTGCTTTTCAGAAAGATGGTATGGGAAAGGCCTAAGTTATAAAATGGTTCTGTTTGGCTAGGATTATTACCTGGAGGCAGCCGAAGTCCTAGAAAGTTCAAGTTTGTGTCTCAGTCTCTGTGGAATCCAAGATGACTTCCTTTGTTCATTCAAGCATTTATTCATTCAGCAAAGACTATTAAATGACTACCAGCCAAATAACTGTGCTGTGAAATCAAAAAGAGAAAGAAACAAAAGTCACAGTATCTGCCCTAGAGGAGCATAGCAGACAGTATTGTGGTTAAGAACTCAGATCTGGATCTGGATTATATCCTGGGCTCAAATCCTGCCTCTGCCACTTGTAATTTATGTGATTCAGGTTGTCATTTTAGGATGAGGTTAAGAACATCTACCTCACATGATTGTTGTAATGATCAAAATATTGACAAACATAGGATGTTTAGAACAGTGTCTATCAATAAAATTTTCTTGTTATTTTTAGTTCACTCCTGCTACTGGAATCTTGGAGCCCTATGGATTATCTAGTTTAGGGTTTTCATTTTGATTAACACTAGATTCCTTTTTCAATAAAGCCTTACCCAGACTCTTACTGTATGCAATACATGAAAACAGAGCAACTCTGGTTAAAATAAGGATGGGAGGCTGGGATACTGCTTTCTTGGGACCACTTGCCTCTTCTGCCCCAGCAGTGGTTTCTTGTGTGTAATTGCAGAACCTGGGGTTGAGTAGCATCCAGCTTGACAACCACTGAGCTCACCTGGTCTACTCATTTTGAGAGTGAGGGAACTGAGGCCTGGAGAGAGAAAGTGACTTAAAGGGGGATAAGGCAAGTACACAAATCACTCTGCTGTGCATGTGCCAAGCACAGCAACATGGTGCTGGGAGGGAGTTGAGAGAAGACAGAGACAGACTTCTCCATGCTTAGGTTTATTTAGGGCTGGTCTTGAAGGATGAGTAGAATTTGAACATTTCAGATAAAGTAGATAAGAATATTTTCAGAGGAAGAAAAAGGTGATAAAGGGGTGGAGGAAAACTCATTTAGAGTCTTTAGTGAAGGCTCCATGTCTTAGTAAATTATCTTTGGTTGCAAGTAATAAAAGCCATTTCAAAACATGTTAATGGAAAACCAAAGGAAAGGAGTTGTTATAAAGTCACAGGCTACCTTCTGAGTCTCAGGGTCAGAGAGTGGAGCCCTGCCTCATTTGTGCCTGGAACTCCAGAGCTAAGAGCCTCCCGGCAGCCCCTCTCTCTAGTGCTTCATGGTTCTTGTTTTGCTTCTTCCTATGCATTTGCTTTATCCTTCATTCTCTCTCTGTAGACCAGCTTTCTGGTCTTCTCTTTGTAGATAGCTTCCCCAAAGTTCCCAGTTTACATGTAACTAATTCAAGCATTCAGTCTTCACTGATCATCTGTCTCTGAATCCCAAATTCTAAATTTCAGGAGACAATCCAATTGGCTTAATAGGTGTTACATGTGTACCTCTCGTCCAATAGCTGCAGCCAGGGTAGGAGATGTGAGGAGCCTGTCTTGTCGTGTTAACATTGCTGGCAAAGCCCTACTCAAACTTGAAAATGAAACAGTATGACCTTCAAGTTGCTCCTTTACCATCAGTGGAGACAGGCATCTGTGTATCTATAACAAAGTATGAGGTAAAGAATCTGGGCAAGAAGTAATTTAGTGGGTTGATGAAGGCTTCTCTGAGGATGGACAGTAGTGCTGGCTCTGAAGTGTCGGCCAGAAGGAGCTGAGGGAGACATTACACACAGGAGCTGACTGGAAAGGTGGGAGAACATGGAATGTTTGGGTTATAGTGAGCATTGAGTACCTATGAGTACCTATATGTGTCAGAAAGTTCAGTCATTCACTCAGACAACAAATATTTATTGAAGACTTCCTAGAAGGAGGGTATGTTAATGGATGAAGAAACAAAATTAAAATAGTTAAATTGCTTCTCCAGTGTCAAAGAGAATGAGAATATGAACCATATCTAGAACCTTTTAGTCTTAAAATTTTTTTCTCTATAGTTTCTTCATTTATGCTTTTTCTTTTTTTTAACATCTTTATTGGAGTATAATTGCTTTACAATGGTGTGTTAGTTTCTGCTGTATAGCAGAGTGAGTCAACTATATGTATACATGTATCCCCATATCTCCTCCCTCCCGCGTCTGCCTCCCACCCTCCCTATCCCACCCCTCTAGGTGGTCACTAAGCCCTGAGCTGATCTCCCCGTGTTATACAGCTGCTTCCCACTGGCCATCTAGTTTACATTTGGTCGTGGGTATATGTCAGTGCTACTCTCTCACTTTGTCCCAGCTTCTGCCTCCTGCCCCCCTCCCCATGTCCTCAAGTCCATTCTCTACGTCTGCGTCTTTATTCCTGTCCTGCCCCTAGGTTTGTCAGAACCATTTTTTTTACATTCCATATATATGTGTTAGCATACGGTATTTGTCTTTCTCTTTCTGACTTACTTCACTCTGTATGACAGACTCTAGTCCATCCACCTCACTACAAATAACTCAATTTCGTTTCCTTTTATGGCTGAGTAATATTCCATTGTATATATGTGCCACATCTTCTTCTTTTTTGCGGCACACAGGCCTCCCACTGTTGCGGCCTCCCCCGCCGCGGAGCACAGGCCCCAGACACGCAGGCCCAGCGGCCACGGCCCACGGGCCCATCCGCTCCGCAGCACGTGGGATCCTCCCAGACCGGGGCACGAACCCGGGCCCCCCGCATCGGCAGGCGGACTCCCAACCACCGCGCCACCAGGGAAGTCCCTATGCCACATCTTCTTTATCCATTCATCTGTCAGTGGACACCACAGTGAGATATCACCTCACACAAGTCAGAATGGCCATCATCAAAAAATCTACAAACAATAAATGCTGGAGAGGGTGTGGAGAAAAGGGAACACTCTTGCACTGTTGGTGGGAGTGTAAATTGATACAACCACTATGGAGAAGAGTATGGAGCTTCCTTAAAAAGCTAAAAATAGAACTACCATATGACCCAGCAATCCCACTACTGGGCATATACACTGAGAAAACCATAATTCAAAAAGGGTCATGTACCACAATGTTCACTGCAGTACTATTTACAATAACCAGGACATGGAAGCAACCTAGGTGTCCATCGACATTTCTGCTTTTTCTACTTGATTCTACAAGGTCAAAAATGACGTAGAGCAAGGGTGGTGGCTCATGCTTTTTATTTTTTTTAAATAGCTGTTGAAATTGTGCGTTGTCCTAACTTCCTAAAGTGGGAATACATACATAATTTCCATAACTATGAAATGATTTTTGTGTGGGTGTACGTTTGTTTGAGGGGGATTGTTTGGGCAGGTGATTTCTAAGATCTCTTCTAACATTTCAGTATTCAGGGACTTGGCTGTCTTTCATCTCAGTAATGTTGGCAACCGATTAGGTTTAATTTATTGTAGAATTGCTTATAATAGAAAAAAATTTAAAGCTACCTAAAATGTTCCAAAATAGGAGATTGGTTCAGATAATTATAATATGCCTACATGGTATTACTAAATAGCCATTAAAAAATAATTGTTCAGATGGATAAACAACAAGGTCCTACTGTATAGCACAGGGACCTATATTCAATATCCTATGATAAACCATAATGGAAAAGAATGTGTGTGTGTGTGTGTGTGTGTGTGTGTATACATATATATATCTGAATCACTTTGCTGTACAGCAGAAATTAACACATTGTGAATTAACTATACTTCAATAAAATTTTTAAAATTGTTCAAGGAATTTTTAATATGATGGGAAGAGCCTTAAAATATAAAATTCATGAAATAAGATAAACTACATGCTAAATTAACCTATGTAAAGACACACACATATATTTATATATACACCCAAGAAAATCATTTTAAGGATTTGTAATAGTCTAAAAATGAGGGAACTAGATCAAAATATTATAAAAGGATATTTGGATCGTAGGGTACAAGTAATTTTAACATGCTAGTTTTATGTGTTTTGCTACAGTTTCAACAATGAATTTACATTTCATAACTATAATTGTATATAACTGTATTCTTTTTCTGTATCTACTTTTGTACCTAAACTTTTTATTTAAATAGTTAAAGGTTCACATGCAGTTGTAAGAAACAATAGAGAGAGATCCTTGTAAAATTTGCCTCTTTTTCTCAGTGGTAATATTTTGCAAAACTATAGTGTATTATCACAGCTAACATATTGACATATCTCCCTGGTTTTATTTGTATTAGTGTGTGTGTGTGTGTGTGTGTGTGTGTGTATGTAAGTTCCATACTGTTTGCCACTTGTGTGGGTTCTGAATCAACCACCACCGTCAAGATACTGAACAGTCACAGCATACCACCAGGAGCCCTCATATTGCCCTTTTATAACCATATCCACACCCACCACTATTCTTTTAAAAATGCAGTCAACTCTAATGTGTAGTGCATTTAATTAATTTTGCTTTTTCATCCAAAGCATAATTGTAGAACCTTGGAGTTGGAACGGACTTAGCCGTCTGATTGGTCACTCAGAATATGGGAATTTTAGAGGGGTAGTGAAGAGGTTTACGATTCTCTGGTCTCCTTCAAACAGATTATCAGCTTGAGCTCTCTCCCTACCCTTCACTTTAAACACCTTTGCCTCAGTAATGCAGGTCTTAAGTTAACTCTCATTTTCTCTGGAAACCCTCATCTGACCTTCTAACTCTGGGTTGGATGCTTCTCCTCTGTGCCCTGATGATACTCTGTATGTTCCTCATTGTGGTATTTTCTCATCTTATTGCTCATAGATAATCAATAAATGTTGGATGGGTGGATAATGTCTGGCTAAGAGTTCTTCCTCAGTTTCTGATGAGACTCCAACTTCCAGCTCTTCTTCTTCTCCTACTCTTTGAGAGGCTTTTGATGCTGCCTGCACTTCACAGCATTTATACGGCAAGCCCTAAGTTTAGTTTGGCTGTGCAACTACTTGCCCAGTCCACAAATTCCAGTCTTCTACCTGCCGATGCTGCCACCAGGATGAACAACTCGCCTTCTGAGCTCCTCACGTTTTTCTCTTTTCCTTCTCCGTTTCTAAAGTTAATATGATGTTGATGACCTTATAAGCAGCTCTGAGCCTAGCACTGTGCTACCTGCTTGATACGTATTATCCCCTTTCAATACAATGGACTTCAAATTATGCTTTACTTCCCCCATTTTTTTTTTTTTTTTTTTTTTTTTTTTTTTTTTGCGGTACGCGGGCCTCTCACTGTTGTGGCCTCTCCCGTTGCGGAGCACAGGCTCCGGACGCACAGGCACAGCGGCCATTGCTCACGGGCCCAGCCGCTCCGTGGCATGTGGGATCTTCCCGGACCGGGGCACAAACCTGTGTCCCCTGCATCGGCAGGCGGACTCTCAACCACTGCGCCACCAGGGAAGCCCACTTTCCCCATTTTTAAAATGAGGAAACTGAGGCTGAAAAAAAGGTGAATCACTTGTTCAGGATCATGTAGCCAAGTAAGTGGCAGAACTGGATTGATATCCAGGACTGTCTACTATAAAGCCCACTTTTCTGAACAGTCTGTAGGAAGAAGCTGTTTTAATTCCATGCTCCTCCAAATCTCAGCACTTCCTCTAGGAGCCTGTCTAGCCCCTGACTGAACTCTTCCCATCAGATATTTACACACTGTGGAAGGCAGCTATTCTCCTGCTGGACAGGAATCATCACCTGGAATTTGTCTTTTGTCATTTTCAGTGGAAATCCATCCATCACTCTCTCAGTGCTATATCTAGGCGGGTTGTGGTTCTTTCCTTTTGTGCAACATAAATTCCTCTAAATCTATAGATTCCTCATGGTATAGCTAGAAGGATTTTAATAATTTTCTGGTCTTATCTGTTACAGATGAGGACACTGGAGTACAAAGAGGAGCCCTGTTCAACTTACTACCCTTGAGTTACTTGAAGCCTAATCCTGATGCTTTGGTTTACCTTTCTCCTTCTAGCTGTTATAGTCTTTCCTCACGAGATGGGTTTTTTCAAGCTTCCATTGCCCTAGTCATTCTGCTATGAACACTCCAGCTGGCCACTGTCCCTCTTGTTTTTGGAGCTGACCTCAATATTCCAAATTTGGTTTGATTGCCTGGAGTTCCAGAGAGGATGTTTAATTCTGCAAGTAAATATGAGAACCTACTATGTGCCAGGGACATGTTGTAACCCTCCATCACATTCTGCCTTTCTTCTGCTCTTCTCCACATCCTCTACAATATATGTGAGATTATAGCCTTGGCTGCAGGTAACAAAGGCCATGATATCTATGGCTTAAATAGATGGAAGCTTACTTCTTGCTCATATAAAAGCCTGATCTGCAATGGCAGCTTTACTCTATGAAATAACTAGGGTCCCAGGCTCCTTCTGTCTGGTTGCTTTATGCTCCTTAGGGTGTTACCCTCTTCCTCGTTGTCTGAGATGGCCAAGTAACACTTTTGTTTTCCAGCATACCTCGTCTCTCTCAGAAACACTCTGGAAGTTGCACTCTGCCACTCACATCTCACTGGTCAGAACTTAATCACATGGTCACATATCACTGAAAGGAAGCCTGGGAAATGTAGTCTTTTATTCTGGGAGGCCATGTTACCAGATAAAAAATATTCCCAGAGAAAAAGAAAGGGATAATGGATATTAGTGTGACAAATAGCAGTCTCTGCCACATCCCTCCTTGTGTTTCAACTCCAAGAAAATAGGCCCAAGGTTGGTACTCTATAGCCATTGGCCTTCCAGGCTAATGAAATTCCATTTCTAGGAAAGATGGCAAAGCAGGACCCCCTAGAGTAGTCAAGAGAAATTCCAGAATTTCATGAAAGACTGAAATTCAGAATCTTTGATGAGGAAGTCACACTGGTAAAAAATAGCTGTCATTTGTTTAGGGCTTACTATTTATCTGCCATGCATGTGTTAAATATTTAACATTAATCATCTTATTTAATTCTGAGAAGATTCCTAGGAGGCAAGTACTATTATTAATCCCCAAATTACAGATCAAATTTTCCAGAGAGATGAAGTAACTTCCCCAAGGTCACATAACAAATAACATAATAAAACTGCCGCCTGTTTATCTTAGTGCGCTGGTGGCCTGTGGTCATTGTCGTCTTCACTCTGATGCCAGACAAATTAAGGATGCTCATTAACACTTCATAAAGCTGTATCATGTTCCTCATAATAGTCAGATACTCCTAATTATAACCTGAGCAGGAAGTGTTGTTTTAAGTAGGTTATGAGCCCCGAGTTGAAAGGACGGGTTTTACACCTTGTTGGCTGAGTGTGAGCTCAGGTCAGAAAGAAATATTTGGTCACCGCATTGGCAAAAGCCATTGTCCTTGTGTTCCATCTTGCCATCAGCAGTGTTCCTTGGGGTATTTTCGTTTGCCTGAGGAAACAGGTGCACAGAGATATCGTAGGGCTGGTGACATGTGGTGGAGTTGGGATGTGGCTCCGTGTGGATCTGATGCCAAGCTGGAGATCTTACCTCGCCCGCTGCCTCATTACTTTGATGGTCCTGAACCCTGCTTCCTCATGTTCTGGAGTCTCTCAGTGTACCCTAGCACCTGTGCCAAGCCTTAGGTTGCTAGCTTTGCTGTGCTTGGTTAGAGATTATAGGTCCTGATTTACCACAGACATTTCTAGGTCCTCATTTGTGGATAGCCGTGCTTTTTATCATTTCCTTGGTTTTTTTCTCTTATGGGTATGGCAAATGAGTTATCCATACCAATATTAACAATGGGGCGCTCTATGAGGAAATCAAGTCTCTTTTCCTACCCCAAATCAGCATATATAGACAACAAGAGGGGCACTTGAAACCTGGATATTTCGGAATAACAAATATTTGGTGAATTACGGGGTAGTGATGGGGGCTACTTTAGAGCTGGTGATAGAGGACACCTTTCTGAATGGGTAGCATTTATAGTAGGATCTCTTGGAGAATGAGAGGAATCAATCATGCAAAGATCCAGGAAGAGCTTCCTAGTAGAAGGAATAGCAAAGACAAATGCTGTGAGTGGGGAAATGGAAAAGAGGCAAGAAATAAACTAACATGTTTGAGCCTTATATATTTTAGAGTTTGTTATAGAAGGGGAGTCGGAAGCTCATTGTCAGCATTGCCCATCCCACCCCATCATGGAGAATCAATGGCTATTTCTGGACAAGCTTCAGTGATGCTGGGGCAAATGCCTTCATGCTTCTCAAATCCTACTTTGCCTAGGTATCTTTGGAAGAGTGATCAACAACTTCCTTGATGAATTGTTGTCCTTTGGCTTCATTAAACTCACCTTTAGAAGTGGTTACATTGACAGCGTTCCTTCAGAAATCTTTTGAGATCTCCCAGGGGCTTTGAATATAAGAAAGGAGTGATGTTTTTGATATTAGCAATGATTTATAAAAATATTTAGATCACCCTTTTCTCTTAAAATCCATTCAAGCACTTAAACGGTTAGAAATCGGATGATTGCATTAGAATCTCAAACCTGGAATTTATAGAAAATTGGAGGGTACTCAGAGGGTGTCCTGTTGGCAGAGGGGGTGAGCTGCTCTGAAAACAGTGGCAGACTCTTTTTTTTTACCATGACTAGAGCCTCACAGATGTGCATCCACTAGCAGCAGTCCATCCATCACTAGCAGATTTGCACATGGTTCCAGTTTGGGCACTTGGGTTCTTCATCTAATGCTAATTCAGCTATTCATATTAAGCTTTGTAACATACTAAGAGGTTATTTAAAAAAAGCAAAAAGAACACAAGCCTAGTAATTAATTGTGGGAACTTAATAGTACATTCTGGACTTGTTTGGTATCTGCCCAGGATCAGCAGAGATCCTTCTGATGTACTTCTAATAACAATAACAGCTTGGAGAAATAAGCAGACTCAGGTGGGGAACTGAGGTTCTGGGAATAGCTTTATCTTTCATCACATTGCTCTTTGGCATTGGCCATAAGTACACAACATCAGTGCCTTGTTTTTAGTTTACAAAGCACTTCCACGGACATCATTTTACTCCATTTTACAACTGCCTTTGAGCTGAGTATAATTATCTTCATTTTATGGCTGAGGAGCCAGAGGCTCAAAAGGGGTAAGTGACTTGCCCAAGGTCACAACATAGCTGGCAGGTGACAGAATCAGGACTGCAACCCAGATGTTGCACTTATAGTCATAATTTCTGAAAAACGTTATAGCTTTAAAATCTTGAAAAGCATCAGTGCCATCATTAGGATAATGACTTAGGGATTTTTTTCTCCGTGAATATTATTTTAAACATTTTAAGGAAATAACTGCAAATTCTGTTCTATACTAACCCTAATAATGCATTCTATAACATCCCTGAGTCCAGAATTCCTCAGGACTATTTGATTTTTCCCCAGCTTCAGTCTTTAATATCACCTTGTGTTTAATTATATCATGTTGAAAGCAGAGCCTGGAGAATCATGATTAAGGATTTGTAGGTTGTTTAAATGACCATTTTTTTAAAAAAAAGAAGCATAGATATGAATAGAAATAAAATTTTTTTGCAAAGTAACCAACGCTTTAGTCATGTTCATATCTGATTCACTCATTATAAGAAATTCTTTTGAAGATATATTTTGAGTCCCTTGGACTAGATAGAAGAGAGAGAGAAAGGTAGCAATTTTGTTAGGTTAATTTAACTATCCCTGCTTTGGGAGAGGGCAATAACAAAACTTAATAGCAAAAGAAAAAGAGGACTCCCAGATGAGATTATACTTGCAAAATTTTCTAGGCTGACAGGAAAGCTGCAAGTATAAGATGTAATCATGTTTGACACAAGAATTAGGAGGACATAGACTACAAAACCCTTAAGGCTTACAGCCTCTGGCAAGGTGGTAAATAAAATGAGGTTTTTTAGAGTAGCTTTTCTCGGGATAGAGCACAAAATGTAATACATATAACACATGCAGGATTGTTCCTGGAGAGGAGACAGCAAAAATACTCTCGAGACAGCAAAGGATACCTAGGAAAGCATGTACAAAGTTCCAGAAAGTGAGAGCATGGGCTGTTGGAAGAGCTGCAGGTGGTTCCCTGGGCCTGGAACAAAGAGCCAGAGGATCTGGGAGGAATTCGGGAGGTGAGGCTGAGGAGGCAAGCAACTCCCCATCATTCGAGGCTTGTAAACCCTGTTACTTGGAGCACCTAAATGTTTCTTAGAAGAGAGTGATAAGATCAAATTTGCATTTTAACAACGTGCTTTTGGAGAGGATCGAAGAGGTCCAAGGCTGGTGGTAGGAAGATCAGCTAGCTGGACAATCAGGAGAGATTGTCCTGATTGAGATGAAAGTGGCCTGAACTAAGGTACTAGCTAGTAGTGGGTTCCTAGAAAGGAGGGATAGATTTGATGCTTGCCTATGGGAACCGGAATGGGGGGAGAGGAGGAGACAAGTTGATTCTCAGATTTCTTTGTATCCACCCATTCTTCCCCCATAACTTTCTATGCCATAAAATCATTGTGGGTATCAGTGCTTTTGCGGCCAATAAATAAGAGAGATTTGTTGATTCTTGAACAGATTCTTTCCTAATAACCACTCTCACCCCAAGTTGCTAATGTCCTTGGGGCTTTTTTATTCAGAGAATCTTACAGGCAAATGATTACCTTTTTTGTATATGCCCATATCTCTTTACTCAGGGACCTTTAATTCGAATTCAGGAGGAAACAATTGTTTTAAATGGCTAACCGGAAGTATGGTGATTCAGCTTCTTTAGTTAGAAGCTGATAAACCTTGTAGTGTATATACCATATAAACACCAAAACACATGTGTTTCCTTTAATATAATAATGGCGGTGGCAAGAATGAGTGTAACTAAAAGTTGAAGGCCTGTTGTATATAGTTTGAGACTCCCTATCACCTACAAGATAAAATTCAGTGTCTTTAAGGGGCACACAACCTTCCATACTGCGGTTCCTACCTACTCTACCACCCCTTGCTCAGCACTCCCTGTGCAGTATTGCTGGCTAGTTTATAGCTCAGAATTTAAGGTCAAAATCAACAGTATGTATTGAACCAGGCACTTTGGGAAATAACAGTGCCCCACACAAAAAATATGTATTCTTTTATAGAACTTCTTTTCTAGTAGGAATAAAATCAAGATAAAAAGTACCATGAGGGGGCTTCCCTGGTGGCGCAGTGGTTGAGAGTCTGCCTGCCAATGCAGGGGACACGGGTTCGAGCCCTGGTCTGGGAAGATCCCGCATGCTGCGGAGCGACTGGGCCCGTGAGCCACAATTACTGAGCCTGCGCATCTGGAGTCTGTGCTCCGCAACAAGAGAGGCTACGATAGTGGGAGGCCTGCGCACCATGATGAAGAGTGGCCCCCGCTTGCCACAACTAGAGAAAGCCCATGCACAGAAACGAAGACCCAACACAGCCATAAATAAGTAAATAAATACATTTTAAAAAATTACATTTCCTTGTCAAGATCAAAACACAGTATGATTCTTAACTTAAAAAAAAAAGTACCATGAAGAAAAACAAACTAAAGTAAGAAGATTGGGGGTGCTACTTTATATAGGGTGATCTGGAAAACTCTGAAAAAGAAGCATTTAAGCAGAGACCTGTAGGAAGTGAAGAAGCAAGCCATGTGGATATCGGGGGAACAGTAGGATAGTAAATGCCAAGGCGGTGAAGCAGGTGTATGTTAAGTAGAGGAATAGTTTGGCTACAACAAAGAGACAGGGAAAGAGAGGTATGAAATAAGGCTGGAGAGGTATGCAGAGGTCAACTCCTATAGAGCCTTTAGGCCATAGTGAGGACTTTGCTTTTTACTCTAAGTGGGATGGGAACCCACTGGAAGATTTTAAGCAGAAGGGTAACATGACTTGCCTTATTTCTTGAAAGAACACTTTTGTTGCTCTTTATTTACCAGAGTGCAGGGAGGCAAGGGTGGAAGCAAAGACACCAGTTAAGAGGCTGTAGTGATAATTCAGGTGAGACATGATGATGACTTAGATCTGTGGTTGGTAGCACTATAGGTAATGAGAAAAGGTGGATTATATCTATATGTGTGTATATAAAAATATATACATTATGTATTATGGCATATAATGTGTATAATATATAAATATATGTACAATTTTCTAATTTCTTTTTAAAAATTATTTATTTTTATTATTTTATTTTTGGCTGCCTTGGGTCTTCATTGCTGTGTGCGGGCTTTCTCTAGTTACGGCGAGCGGGGGCTACTCTTCGTTGTGGTGCGTGGGCTTATTGCAGAGCACGGGCTCTAGGCAGGCAGGCTTCAGTAGTTGTGGCATGCAGCCTCAGTAGTTGTGGCTCGCGGGCTCTAGAGCGCAGGCTCAGTAGTTGTGGCGCACGGGCTTAGTTGCTCCGCTGCGTGTGGGATCTTCCCAGACCAGGGCTCAAACCCATGTCCCCTGCACTGGCAGGCGGATTCTTAACCACTGCGCCACCAGGGAAGCCCCATCTAATTTCAAATATATATAAAAGTAGGAACGGGAAACAACGTAAGTAGAAAGTGGAAACCCATATCCCTATTACCTAGCGTCAACAATTATCTACCCGTGACCAATCTCATTTCTTCTATATCTGTACCTGCCCCTCTGGATTATTGTGAAGTAAATCTCAGCCATAATAATCAACTCATCCAATGTGTCTCTAAATAGAAGGGCTTCTTTTAAAAACATTATCACAATACCTCATTTTATCTAGAATATTAATAGTAATTCTTTAATATCATCAAATATCCAGTCTGTTCAAAATTTCCCAGTTTTTAAAGTGAGAGTCTTATTTTTTCCTTTCTACAATTTGTTTGAACAAGTATCCAAATAATGTTCATGCATTGAGGTCGGTTGACATGTCTCATAATTCTCTTTATTTTCCAAAATTTTCTTTCCTTTTTTTTTTTTGTCCCCCTGCATATCTTTGTTGACATAAATCAGGTAATTTGCGTTGTAGGTTTTCCCCAAAGTCTGGATTTTTCTGACTGCATCCCTGTAGTGGCACTTAGTCTATTCCTCTGTCCCCTGTGTTCCCTGGCAGTTAGCTCTAGAGGCTTGATAAGATTTAGATTCAGATTAGATTTTTGCAAAACTGTCTCATTGATTGTGTTTTGTATTTCCATTGGGAGAACATAATGCATGGTTGTTTCTGTTTTTGTGATCACTGCCTAGTTCCATTATTTTATCAGGAGTTGCAAATGCTGAATTTTATCGTTCTCTCTTTGTTAGCTGGAAATTCTTCCATGAAGAGAAAGCTCCCTTATCAAATATTTAGTTACCCTGAAGTACAGTTCATATAACAAAGGCAGGAAAAGGCTTGATTCTTTCCTTCATCTA